>NC_039248.1:7019639-7345889 GCF_003368295.1 Carassius auratus | reverse complement strand
ATTAAGACATTGCAATTGCATAAATTAATATTAAAGTTTCAGAGATAATTACAATTACATAAACATAAAAATACAAAATTACAAATTATGCAAATATTTATTAAGCACATTGCAACAATGCACAGTATAAAATAAAATTCAAACTAAAAATGTATCCCACTCATGTGTATATTTAATAATAATGTACAGGCCTACTGGCCTGCAGAAAGGTTTTAAAATGAACAGTTCTCTCATAAAAACAAAGTGCATTTAGGTGAAGTGCATTTGAAATTGTTCTCTGTAGGACTAGAAAGTGCATTACTTCTCCAGTAGGCAAGAGAGTTATCACTTCTGGGGATGGGGACTTCAGACAGATAACCATCTGGCTGTTGAGCAGTTGAGCTTGTCATCTGCCTGACATTTGAGAAATATTTGAGAAAGTGTATTTAAATAGGGCCAGGGCATAAATAAACATTTTTATTAAATTAAAGCAGAAATCTAGCAGAAAATCTAGCAGAAATATGGCTACAATCTGATATTATGTATGTATGCATGCATGTATTTATGCATATATATATATATATATATATATATATATATATATATATATATATATATATATATATATAAAGTCACATATATAGTAGCCTAAGAACAAGAACAATAGCCAACGAATTATTATTATGTGAGGCACTTTCTTGCAGAATTTCACTGAACATATCAGACAACGAGGGTGCATACCCAGAGACGAGTCTTTTTTTCTGCACTCTGATCTGTCTCCTGCGCTTGGCACTTCTCCGCATCCAGCGTGGCCTGGATCCTTTCTCGTGCGCGCTGCCTTATTTCCGCATTCAAGTAATGGTCTTTATAACCCGGATCAAGCACATTCGCAATGAAGTGCAGAGGATCCGAAAAGATCTCAGTGAGACGTGTGCTAACAGACTCTATAAGACTGTACTTTTTTTTGTTTTCACTTTGTGGTCCGTCTCAATCTCTTTGTTAGGAGACCCTTTAGTGCTGCGTATAAAGGAATAATAATAGAGAGAATGTTCTCTATTAAGACCCACTGGTGTGAAGTGAATGTTGCGGGGAGCTCGTGGTCTGTGCTATGCAGGTGCACGTGCAGGTCACGTTTTCTGTTTGCGTCATCACAACATTTCGGCCGTGTTGTTTCGGTGATAAAAGTATTTTTCGGTGGCCGAATATTCGGTGCATCCCTAAGTGTTACCTTTCACTATGAAGATCTGAACATATTTAGACGTACAGGAAATTGCAATGGAAGACGATTTCAAAATATCAACAGACAACATTGAATTTTTTTCACAACCATATTTATTTGAACTAGAAAACACAGATCAAGAACTCAGAGCGATGGAGGAAGCATCCGCTGCAGGCAGCACATCTTCAAGCCTCAGAGAGACAGAGATCTCTTTAAAATTGGTGGTGTTTTAGTAGCAAGTGTTGTGAGATGCCAACAGAAGTGGAGAGCATATGTTGTCACGAATGGAACATAGCAATGCCATAACTAGCAACAGGACAACAAGGACATTGACAGTATCGCATCACACACCTGCCTGACTGAAGTTCCTGAGTTTTCTCCACTGTTGAGTCGCAGCGTTTTGCACGTTGTGTTTAGTTTGCCACGTATAAACTGGAGGCGACGTGTGTAATGTGAGTAATGTGTTGTATTTTTATTATAATCGCAATGATTATAGGGTGTATTATAAACAAATTAATTAGAATTACTGTATTATATTTCAGACAGAGCAGATTGGTGGCGTATTGTAAACATTGAGCTCTTTCCGCGCTTGCACAGACTAAGCCAGAGCACGCGCAAACGTCACACGAGTCACGAAAACAGGAAGCACGCGTGCTCTCAGATCAGTTGGACGTGGTTGTGAACAAGAGGTAAAAACTATATAAATACTGTTTGTTTTCTTACACAAACCGTTCCTTTCGTGTCTTAGGTCATCAATGTGTACTTACGATGGGTAATTGTTTAATTTGGACTTCTCGGTGCATGCTCTTTGAGGTGGTGACCATAGACCTCCATTGTATTAGTCACAGACAAGAACGGTTTGACCTAAAAATATCAAAATGGGAAATACTGCAGAAACAAAGAAACCTACATATTGGATGCCTTTGAGGTAAGCTAAAACATATCAAAATGTAATTTGAAAGTGAACTATCCCTTTAACCTGACGCTGTCTTTGATCCACATAATCAACAGAAGAATAAAGCAATCTCCGCATTGTATCTTGATGAATTTCCACACAGAGGTACGCAAAAATGTAGGAATGGATGTTTCCCCATGTTTTTGATATACCACTATCTGCTGTTAAATTTGAAAATCATTAATTATATACATCTAGCCAAGTTTAATTTGTACGTTTCCTTTACAGTAAATGAGAACGTCTTAAGACAGGTGTTGTGCCCAATTTCGACCCCCTGCCAGGTAATAATTCGGCAGGGGGTCGAAATTGGGCACAACACCTGTGGTAAGTATGCACACACTTGCAAGAGCTGAATCTCACGCGCCATCTTGTGCACCTAGCCCATTATGCCTTATATACGTAATCACCACGGCCCTTTTTTTCCTCTCTCTCTCTTTGTAAAATTAGGTGTCGTCAACAAACTAACATCGTTGACCATGAATAGCTCATTTTAAGGTAATTTCGGCCAAAATAAATTTATTAATTTCGACAGTTAGGTTAAATCGTGGGAGTCGGAGTCAAACAGCCCTATTAAATACCTGCAGAGTACAAATTCCAAGTCTGACACATCACATCACATCACTTTCACTTTCACTGTGTTAATAAAATTAAATACTTTGTTATGAATTACTCCTTACAGTCTTTTTTCGCTTTGATCCATTTGATGCTCTGACCTTCTGCTTATTCTTGTTTCTCTGGCTTGTCCGATTTTGGGTGCCGGCAGAACCAATTTTACCCATATCTGTGATAACAGAAACGTTACATGTTTTTATATCAACGAAATCATTCATCAAATTTAGAACTTAGAATTTCGTATATGTTTGGTGCATTATTTAGTTCACAGTGCTGCGTGCGTGGAGAAAACAGGAAGTTTTGCTCTTCGCGCGCTTTTGTGCACAGGCGCGAAAACTTTAATCAGTAAACTGTAAACACTCACCTTAGCCAAAAACGTACAGTGGTTTAAGAAACAATGCAGACCAGTCTAGAAGGAAATATTTTGATGTTGCCGGGTTTTTGGACACGGGTATTTAAACCAGTTGACTGACCGAGTAGATTGCAGGCAGGAAGGGAGAAAGTGTGTGTGTGAGAGAGAGAGAGAGAGAGAGAGAGAGAGAGAAGGAGGGAGGAATCTGAGGGAGGAATCTGAGATCCTCGCGCTATGAGATTCCCAATCTCCGCCCTTCGAAAGTCTGTCAAAATGGAAATCGTAAAGAATATAATAATTGCTCTGAAACAACCAAGAGCATACTGGTAAACAATGATTTGATTGTAAAACACTTTTAAAAAAATACAAACATAAAGTAGGTTATATAAAATACATGTGGCTAAATCGTCCAAATGTGAACTCAATGAAGAAGTGTCTCCTTTTACAAATAGCATAATGCAATTGGTTAAATAAAACGATTTATATTATTTTGAAAATGCATAATTATCTGAAATAACTTCTCTTCAGGACATGTCAATTTCCAATATTCTGTCAGAGCTTTAACTAATAGCAGATCAGAAAAAGAATTTTTTTAGAAAGATGGTTAAAATAATTATTATTATTATCATTTTTTAAAAATATATCCGTGTGCAAGAGTGTAACAAGGCTATTCATGATTGTTAAACTTTAAAAATCAGATATCATTTAACTATTAATATTAGAAAAATAGGTCCTGTTTACCACCCTTAGGCCTATGTTTAATTTTAAATGGCAGGAAATAGATATAGAAAGAAGAAGGGTATTCTGTAGGGAGATTAATAGCCTACATCTTTATTTGACCCTCTAACTTTGGCACTCACTGTTCAAATTCTATTCAAAAAAAAAAATCTATCAACCTTTCTAGTCTTTTTGTATTGTATTTTCTTTTCATTTATTATGCAATTGTGTGTATGTGTAAAGACCTCTAACACTAGCTTGCTCTATTCTTTTTTTTTATTATTATTCTGTTTTCTTGTTATTTATGATATTATTTAAAAGCATATGCTACATGTACTGTGTTAACCTAACTGAGACTTGCTATAGCTTTTATATATCATTGCTCTTTTTGATTGCTTCCACTGTCCTCATCTGTAAATCGCTTTGGATTAAAGCATCTAAATGAATAAATGTAGGCCTAAATGTAAATGACTACCTTACCAAGACTATTAATGACATTATTGTTATTTTAGTACATGCTTTTCTCCTTTTCTTTCTCTAGAGTCTGATTTTGAGGTAATGTGGGGGTGGATTAATATTGAAGATTTTCAGCCTGTAAACCAGTTTTCATCATGGCTGAAGGTCCCAGACTGACCCGTGTTTCTTGTATTGTTCATGCACAAGGTGACCTTAAAGCTCAGGAATAGCATGAAGACAGCTCTGAGAGAAACCAAAGGCTGGCAGTTAATGACATCATTATCCCAGCCTCCTAGAAAAATAGTTTTATACAGGTTTCCAAGGCACAATGACATCTGTTGGTATTTATTAGAATTTTTATTTCTTTGTTACACAAGCTTAGGAATAAAACACATTCTGAAAAGACCCATAAGTCTTAATACAATAATCTTATGTCATTTGAGTCCATACGTACAATATTCTTATAAAACACTACATTAAGACATTCCATACTGAAATCACAAAATAACTACGGATATGCCACCTTCACCTAAGAATAGAAATGATACCTATAAGAGATGACGTGAGTTTACTGCTACACTAGTATTGCACTGTATGGGAGTGTGAAGTCAACAAGATTTAGACAGATGTGAAAGAAATGATAAAGAAGATCCTTGATGTTATTTTCCACTTTAAATTTTATATCATTTATAAGGAGATTTTTATTTTTGTTTTTTTAGAAACAATAATTTCTAAGTGTGTATCCTGCAAAACTTAATGCGTTATTTTTTAAATTGGAAAAGTATTTGGGCACAAACTATAGGATGCTGGCTGAAAGAAATTAAAATATATCAATGGAAATGAAAACTTATATTTTAGATAAAAAAAGAAATATTTTTGGCAGAGTTTGAGGATCTTTTTTATGAAAAGAGGTGGCACTGAACAGTATTCTAAGAAACTGGGAAGTTTTTTTTTTGTTTCTTTTACTCATGCATTTCCATTTAACAGAAGAACATTTTGCAGTTAAAATTTAATAAAATAACAATAATGCAAGAATTCAGAGAAAGGGTGGAAGACGACATTTTGTGTTTTGTAATGCAAAACATTATATGCTAAAATAATAAAAAAATGAGACATGTTTAATGACAGTGTTTAACAATGTTGGATTTCACTCCTTTCTAGACATCAATGATTTCTTACAATTGCAAAGTCTTTAAAGATCTTACACTATCTAGGTTTTTAGTTCATTCAGATTGAGATTAATGGGAAATATATGCATTTAAAAAATTTCCTCCACAAAAATTAAAATCATTTAAACTGCTGGTATAAATTCATCATACTTAACATTAGTTAAAAAAAAATTCCTGGTATCAAATATAAATGTTTTATTTTTAAATTGCATTGTCTAAAGAAGATCACACAGCCAGAACTCAGTAAACTTTAGTAAAAGTTTAAACGCAGTAAACTTTAACTCAAAAGTCTAATTTAATAATTAAGATCAGACGCACAGATACAGCAAGATCAATCTAAATCTAGTACCAAACTGCCTTGATCCTGCCAGAAGGATTGATCGAGTCTGAGTAATGGAATAACGGAAACTTCTCCAGCATGAATCCAGTCACACAAAAGTCAATCAGAAGATTCAGTCCATGGGCAGGACCAGCTTCTTGGTGAGGGTATATCGAGGTTCAGGCATCTGCTTGTGGCCCCTCAAAATTTTAAAACTCACTTCACGGTTTACTTTTGTCAGGATGGATAAGATATCCTCTTTTCTGTCAAAAAAAGCAGACAAGAAAATAACTCTATGTACCTAAATCAAATAATCAAAAAAAAAAACTGCCCCCAAACTTTTGAATGCTAGTATAAAATAAATTCTGCACACATGGAGCAAACTAGTCAATGGGATGACTGGTGGAAACTAAAGGTTAACTGCAAAGTAATCTCACCCGTCCTTACCACATCACATGGTCATGTGCAATCATCTTATGGAACTGGAACATGAATTTCTACAAACCCACCTACATGCATCTTTCAATTCATTTTTCATTTTCAAGACATGATAGTCTCCTCTTGAACTCACCTGGGGCAGAATTTCTCCAACTGATTACAGAGCTCCTGGATATAGATAGACCCTTCTGTAGTGTGGCGGTAGGACTGGTAGTCCTGTACTGTGGCCATTCCAATTAACATATCAGCTTCTATAGGAATAGATCGGGCTTCAGGATTGAAAGCATCTTCATCATATGAGTCGTCTTCTGTAGCGATTCCCGGTGCATCCATTGTCAATACACCATTCTGACCCTCATTTCCTTGGCAGGCTTGAATGAAGAAAAGCTTGGGCTTGGATGCTAGTGTAAGGCACCTAGCAATAGGCACTGTAAGTTCACGGATTTCAACCTCGTTACCATCTACACCCAACACTGTGCCCTTCAATCCATGCGAGAGGACACAGCAGACAAAAGCACCCATAGGAGTATGATCCCTTTTTGCAAAGTGCCCCATCACATTCTTCATATCTGAAGCTGTCAGATCATTCTGAACCTCAACCTTAAAATGCATTCTGCGAAACAATCTGCTAAGGTCATCTACAGAAACACACAGAGAGGGTGTGTTCATTTAGAAACATATTTTTAAGGATTACAGATAAGATGCAAATGCATTTGCTGGAAATACCTCTGTCCTTGTCCGTTCCTGCTCGATTGGACAATGAGGAGCTTTCTTTAAAGTTGTAGTTGTTGATGATTAGACAGTATCCAAGAGGTCGCGGAGTCATATTATAATATTCCTCTGTCTACATAAATGCAAAGCAAATAACGTTGAAATTACATGTTTATATTTACATTACACTTCACAAACAGCCAGTAAGTACACATGTACACATCTCAATGATAGAAGAACATTAGTAAACTATGTTTGTCACAGCAGTGAGGTTATGATTTAACTGTTTGTTTGGTACTTCAAATAGTTGTTTATCTCATTCAACTATGATAAAAATTATTAAGCATGAAATGTAATGCATCTTATTTACTCTGGGTTCAGCATCTGTATCCGCAACAACCGAGACTCTCCTCCCTAAGAAAAAACATATGGTGAGAGATATAAAGATACATGCAAAGAGCATTATCATTCAGTAATGTTTCGAAAGTTTGTATGAGAGTGCAACTTACTTCCATATTCGGTCTCCATTTGCTGTGATAAAGCCAAGGGGGGAAGAGAAACAACAGAGGTTATTTTGCATTGAATTGCACTATATTTTATCATTTAAAATGTATTTGTCATCAAATAAAATCTGGAACGTGTGATGAAATGTGACAACAACTATTATAGAAAAGCAGAACTGCTATTTTAAAGGCAGTTCTTTATTTTTTTTAAATGCTCCTTTACATGAAATAATTCATTTCAGGAAGTTAAAAATGCCAACTATAAGCTTTGTTACTTCTCAACTAGCTTGTTGTGACCACAAACAAAAAAATCCCAGTAGGGAAAAACAGTAGTTCATGTGATTAATAAAATGCAACTATATTTACTTAGGATAACAAGATAAACGTTTATAAATTGAAAGGAATTGAAACAATGCTTCCCAGCTGTGTGTCCAGTCAAACTCTGTGGAAATGTGGCTCAAATGTTGCTACTTTGTTGAAGCAGCCAAATTATGATAATGCCAATTGGTACATGGCCTCATGCTTAAAAATCATTAACGAAACTATGTAAAAGAAAATATGACCCAGACTACATTCAAAACGTGCAGTGGATAAACACTATTTTCTGAGGAGAATCAAACCAATTGAATTTTTTTTTTTTTTTTTAAACCAATCATAAAATAATGAATACATTTAAATATTTGACAAATTACATTCTTTGGGGTTCTGTATGTTACAACAAAAATAGTAATTTGGTACTCTGTTGTGTCACTTGAATATAGAACACAAATAAAAAGACATATATAGTTCACCAATAAATGAAAATGTTCTGTTAATTTACTCACCCTCAGGCCATCCAAGATGTAAGTGATTTTTTACATCAGTAGAACATTAAAGAAGATTTGTAGCTGAAACCGTGGTGTATTTACATTGACATTATATTGTAAATAATGTTCAGTTTCTTACACAGACAATCAGGAGCCACCGGTATTTATTTTGAGTTCCCTGATATGTTTTTTTGACAGTCAAATTGACAGTAAACACTGACTTGTATTTTTTTTTTAAATCACTGAAGACCATGGTCTCAGTTAAAAATCTTCTTTACCGCACTACTGAAAAAACAGCAACAAAAAAAACCTATCTTGGATAGCCTAAGGTTGAATAAATTAACAGCAGCTTTTCATTTTGCAGTGAACTATCCCTTAAAGCTTTCACATTAAAATTATACTAAAATTACACATCATAAGAAAGATTTGGGTTATACTATGTGAAAATGATGTGTTCAAATGCATCTTAATGTATTTGACATACTTACATATCCTGGCATAGTTTCATCAGGAAAGGGAACTTGCACATTACCAAACACTTCCCGTAGAGGAAGTCTGCCTCCTATTGGACAAAAAAAAAAAAAAAAAATACGTTGTTTATGATTGGAGAAATTAGAAAAGTAATTTCTTTTTTGATAACTGATTAACAGTACTGATGAACAGTAACCTTGTTCCCGAGCCCTGTACTCCTCTACCCTACAGGCCAGCTGTTTGTCACATTTGTCTAGAATGTAGTAAAGTTCATCCAGGTTGTCTTCACCAAGCTTCTGTAGCTTTTCCATCTCAGTCATAACATCTAGAAATGTCTGTATGATTCACATAAAATATGTTTTGTAGTAACAGGTTAAAGTGCAAACCATAATAGTCACATTCTTAATTAAATTTCTAATAATTACAAAGCTAGTTACTGTAATCTAGGTAGCCACTACATATACCACTTTCACAGTAATTTATTATTTGTGTATAGCGTAATCTTCACTAACAATGTTACTTCAGGGATCAAAATATATAACTTACAGCAGAAGTTCCTAGTTTTGCCTTTGGAAGATTCACAAAAAACTTAAATGTGTGAAGGTTTTCTTCTGTCATGTCCTCAGATATACGAAATAGCATTTTTCTGTGATGAGAAGAGTAAGACAAAGTGTCAGTGAGTCACAAGCATTGTGACATAATATATTAACAGTACAGTAGGTACAATACAAGAATCACTTTATACTTAGATATTAATAGCGTTGGTAACTACTTATTTTTATCTAGTTTAGCATGTCAGTGTGTGCTCTATCAGCTTAAAAGTGGATTTTTGATCGCGGTAAACTACATGTACTGTGTGTTTTCTTCATACCTGTAGGCTGAGACACCTTTACTAGATGCGTCACGTTGTAGCAGATTCCTATTCACATTATCTTTGGACATTTCGAGGATTCCAAGCAAGTCTAAGCGTCCAATTGTGCTCAGAAGCTCAGGGACGAGTAACCCGTCATCAAGCAGTGCTTGCTCGTTCAGTCGTAGGAACAGTTCTTTGGCATCAGTCACTGTCTCCAAACGCTTCTTGGGAATTAGGTCCATACACAGAAACTTCAGCTGGGCCACTTCAGTGCTTGTCAGGTCCTCGTCGATCTCGTGAAGCTTCTGATGATCCATATTCTGTAACAATGTTAAACAAAGGCTCACTGAAAACAACTTAAACACGCAGAGAAAGCCATTACTTTGCAGCTGTCTAGGTAAGCACACGTTCAGTAAAACATGTCACTACATGCCCAGCCCAATGCGAAAAATATCCTTGTCCTGGGAACGGGGCGTTAAGAACATTAGGAATATTTTTTGAGTGTATTTATTGTTTACAAATAGTTCAAAACACGATTACTTTGGAAGTTTAGTTTAGGACAGAATTGACAAATAGCATTAAATAAGACAAGAACTAGAAAACCGCTAATTCAAACACTTTTAATTCAAAAACACCTTGTGACAACCTTTCCATCTAACAACTAGACACTGTTTAAGTGTACATATTTGATTAACGTAGGCCTATTTCTTCACGTATTTAAAATTCGATGGTTTTAAAACTACTATTCTAACCACTTGGGCCGTTACAAGGAATGGATTAAATGTATACAAGTACGCTAAATAATTAAGAAGTGTATCAAATCACACGTCAAGACTGTCGTTGCTTTAAAAAGTTTGGTGTCAAATGCTACAATGTATCCGCGATTGACAAACTTAACCGAACTAGGTTAAGACGAACACAGTCGTGAAAGTTAAGTCGAACAATCAACTTAAATGATCAACACTCACCTTACCTTAATATTTACAACATCCAACGGGAATAAAATGGTAAACTGTCGTAGAATCGAAATCAAGAGAGTCTGAGCGACATGTTAAAGTGTCAACGACGTTTCTAACGATTTACTTTCAGTTTCAGCCTCTCAGGCTTTTCAATTTTAACAGGAAGTGACGTGTTTACAAACGTGTTATATAACAATTGCGGGGGTTACCCTCGATTTATTGTTAAGAAATACCGTTTGGCTTTAAGAAAAACATAAAGAGTGTATATTTGTAAGTAGACTATATTTTATGTGTATCATTATGAATAGTGCTTCCGATTTCAAAAAGATTATATAAAAAGTCAAGTCAGTATTTACTCTTACACTAATACTCTTACAGTATTTTACCTATTTCTGATTCTGATTTTATATACAAAAACAGAGCATAAATTCATTATACCAAGACACAAGAAAACTTTTATTTTCAATCTCTACTACAGTACATCTGACACTTGGCTATTGTTTGTTATTCATATGGAAAGTTTTGTGAGTCTTTATGGGACTTTCCTGGAGGACTTTGAGATGCATAGGGTGCAAAGAAGTCATGAGCAAAGGAGAAGACATCTTGAGGTTTCCTCAACAGCAGGAACTGCAGAAAGTCTGCCAGTAAAGCCTTTATCTCAGGGTGTTGTCTGACGTAGGAGGAGTAGTCTGCTTTGAGTTCCTCCTGTGTCATGAACGAGTGGAAATGAGTCACAAATTTGTTTATTAGTCGAGTGACCTCTATCCTATGTGGTTCCTTGTTTGTAATTCATACAAATTTAAATAAATAAATAAGCATTACCAGGTAGAAATTAATTGAGTCTTGAGTTTTAATATGTTCAATATATTTTAAAATATCCTTTGAGTAATATATGACATCAATTAAAAGCTCATTAAAAGTAATAGACACCTTTCTGTCAAGAAACTTTGAGTAAAGCTCCATGTCTTCCTCCCAAATGAGTGGCTTCTTCTCAAACACAGGAATCTGGTCTTTCTCAGCTGAAAATAAAAGCAAAAACACTTTAAAGTAAAGTTTGTAAAGATTAATTTTAAAGTAAAGACTGTAAAGATTAATTCCGGTCACAAAGGAGCGGAATGCAGAGTGATAAAGTCGTCAAACCTCCATCAAGTAAGAAAGGCAAATGCAGGAGCTTCATAATTGCAGGTGAGCCCAACTGCACTCTGCTTGCTAGATGCCTAAGTGTAAAATGTTTTAGGAAATGTTAATGTTCAAAACTCTGAATATACATATTTTTTTTCATATAGGTGTTTGTTATAAAGCAATGAAACAGTTGATAAAAATACCATAAATGGCATATATGTTTGAAAGACCATCTATATTTATAGTATGTACAGCGGACGTGAGAACTGTCACTTGCGTCACAACAGCTAGAGGCTAGACACTGTGAAACATTTGACCTTTGTGTCAGTAAAAAGAGTGAGTCATTATTTTACTGTCAGAATTTTGTCAATTCCGTGAGCCACTCGCTAGCAGTGAAGACATGCTGTTATGAGAAACAGATAAGATCAGTTTTGCCTTCTAGCAAAAAAAAAAAAAAATGAAGAGAGCATTCTACCCATCAGGCAAGAAATAGCAATGCCAAGTTCCTGAGGAGTCCTTTCCAGAAGAGACAGTCCTTTCAATCCCAAAGATATCGACTAACTCTTCCCCAATCATCTGCTTCTTGCACCCAAGTGCTCTCTAAAGCAACAAGTCACATGAAAGAGTAATAAAAAGCGCATCATGTACTATCATGCATCTAATGTTCACATTGATTTTTAACTACCATACAAAAGCTGATATATAAGAAATTGTCACTTGCACTTACATAAACTGACTTAGAAAGCACAGTATCGGGATCAAATGACAGGAACGTAATGTTTTCTGGAACAGTCTTCTGCCGAGCCAGTATACGCATGATCATGAAGTTGGATGATTCAGACACAAAACCCTTTAGAGAGCTCAGTGGAAATGTGTGGGTTTGTGTCTTCACTCCCTAAGGAATGAAAGATGTGACTTTCTTAGTACTGAAATAAACTGTCAGTAAATGTTCAATAATAATTAATTATTGTGTACTTTATAGGGGTGTAACGGTACACAAAAATCACGGTTCGGTACGTACCTCGGTTTTAAAGTCACGGTTCGGTTCATTTTTGGTACAGTAAGGGAAAGAAATGCAAACATTAAACTGCAGGTTGTTTATTACATTAAACTTTTTTTAACAATTTGTTTACACTTTTTTTAAAATACTTTTTAATAAAATATAATACTATATATATATATATATATATATATATATATATATATATATATATATATATATATATATTATATATATATATATATAATAAAAAATGAATAAGAAATAAAATAATGCTGCAAAGTTCTCCACTAAATAAAATACTCTATCTCAAACCAAAATCACATAATAAAATATAATGGAAAATATAAATAAATAACTATGTTTACAGTGCAGCATTACCAATCCCAGCTTGTAGGCCTGCTCATATTTTAATATATATATATGTATATATATATATATATATATATATATATATATATATATATATATATATATATATATATATATATATATATATATATATAACTTTTCCAAAGTGTAAAGTGCAGCAACAACAGTTTCTGTTTTTAGACCTGCTCAGATTTCGTTAATGGGTTGTCCCGAGCATAGGTCTGTTTAAATGCAGACAGGAGCTGCGTTTGAATTATGGTCATTTTTTTCCTAGTTGTAGTGATGTTCACACTCGCGTGATGCCTTTTGAAAACTTTAGAATCAGCTGCAGGGTGGGATTTGCGCTGAACGTGGAGACTTCCGCCAAATGTACCTGTGTTCCGCACACAAAATATTGCATTCGGTCATTCGGTACACACGTCCACCGTAACGAGAGCCCTGTATCGGTACGAATACACGTACCGTTACACCCCTAGTACTTTAATTAATTCATTTTATTTATATTGAATCACCTGAATTTCAATTCATTTGGAATGCATGGTCAGACACTAATGTATGCATTAATGTGCATTTCACTTTTTTATTTGGGCACAATGTTTTGAACATATGTTCAAGCACAACACTTACCTCCTTCTCTGAGACGATTCGGTTTACCACAAGCTGATCATCCTGTTTAACAAGATGTACTTTCCGTTCCACTGTCTGCTTTTCTAACTGGAAAATTTCCAACACCTCAGATTTGGGTGGCTTTACATTGCAATTTTGATTATGACATTCATTATTTCTATGGTATTAAACAGAATCTGTCAGTTAACAAGTATTGACATAAAGGGAACATACCCTATGCTTTTCAAAAACTTTGCTTTATGTCAATAGAAAAGATACCTTTACATATTCATGATGATTCTCTTCCAGTATCTCAAGATTTCTCGATATGTAGGCTGGTAAAATCACAAAGGAAGAAATACAGGGTTTAACATTCTTTAAGAAATGACTGAGATTACACAGATGTCATTTATGTTCCAACCAAGAAATTATAAAGAAATTACATTATAATGTAAGCTGACCTATAATGGATGTACCACAAGGAATATCATCAATCGTTCCATGACTGTTGGCATGGAGCAGATAACACAGCTCCTCATTGTAGCTTGTCTTGGTGACACTCACAGAGAAGTCTCCCAGCTCCCGGCCCGAATCTGACACAGTCACAAGTGAATCTGCGAACAAACACTGGTCCAGATCCTGGGGTGCTGCAAATAACAGCAGAAGAGGCTTGAAGTCCTAAGTCCTAATTGGTATTATCTACTGTAAGTCGTGACTGAAGATCCATTTAAGGTGATTACTGTTTTAAAGGGCTTCTGAATAAACATTTAACGTAAAGGCACATTTATGTAGCGAGTTGTCAGTGCTTCATGCTTTATCACAAATAAGCTATCATGGAAAATCGGCTGTTCAAATTACATGTTAAATAGAAACAATAGTAGAAATAATAGTACCCCTTATGAAACAAAAATATATTGCAGTATATTGGAAAATATCATGTAATATATTAGGCATATATTCTTATATATATTATTTTTTTCCAATATATTGCAATATATTGAAAGCGGCAATCATTTGTATATTTTGCAATATATTATATAATATATGTATCATCAATACATTATTAAATGTATTCAAATATATAAAATATTAGAAAATAAAAAGGGAAAATAATATATTACAATATATCACAATATATTTTAAGAAATATATTGGTAAATATATTTTCCTTTCGCAAGGGACAATGCAACTTAATGAATGCTGATTACAGTTTACACCTTGGACGCCATTAACAGATGGTCCCTGACCCTAAAATAGCATCAGGCATACTTCAGAAGTGACGTCACTTACTAAATCATAATAATGTTTAATGATTTACCAATGCTGTAAAGAAACTCCACTGCATTAACCGAAGCCTTTAGCTCTTCGGTTTCATTCTGTGTTGATTCACTCTCCTCCATGTGTCTTAGATGTCCAGATAAACAAGAGCAATTACAACAAGTTCGAAACACAGCATATATATATATATATATATATATATATATATATATATATATATATATATATATATATATATATATATATATATATATATATATATATATAGCATGGATCTTTGTGAAAGTAGCAGTTGAAGATTTAAGCTATCCGCGTCTTTTTTCTTTTTAAGTTAACGTTACCTGGATTGTATATTGAGTTTCAACTGTTCAGTCCTTCAGCAGATGTCAAAAAAACAGGAGCTAACGTACTTTGTTAATGCTATTAAAAATATCCAAATCAACAAACTTACTTAAAAAAATAGTTAATTTGCTTTAATATATCAGGAAACAGTATTAACTCATAACAGCGTCTACATTAACTCGTTTTTTATACGGTTTAGATGTGTTTTTAGTTCACGTCTAAAACTTATTATCATCTCTGGTTTCCTTAGTAACGCTGTTGTCAACATCTAACGTTACCGTAAACCTTCTTGTAGTCGCGCCAGGTTTTTCAGGTAGTGAATACAGACACTTATTTGTTAATAGTTCATTTATTATGACAAACCGTTCATAAATATCAGTGCTTAAGTATTCAAAACAGATTAAACGTTATTGTATTTGCACATCTCCAAAACAGAGTCAATGTTTAGTAAAAACACATGGGTGCTGTTTCATTAAAAGACGCTAAGAAAAACTGGGATTAAAGTCCAAAACCTGATTTGAAATTACCTAAATAAAATAAATCGGGACTAAAGAGTTTTCATAAACTATAATTTAAATTCACGCAATCGCACTAATTCGATCCAGCTAATGCTGTTTAATGCATTTCAGACATTGTGTTTCCCCTGTCCATAACTGACACGTCACAGGGGTATTTTTCATCTGTAAATTTCAGAAATCAGGCAGTGTCATGAAAATATAGCCATTTTGCGGTCAGGATAGGGCGAGGACTGGTGTCTCACCACACAGAATGATGTCGCAATAATTCTGGATAAAAAATACATTCTGTTATTATATTTGTTGTTGGACATTAAATATGAGCGTGTAGAATTTGAATCCTGCATACAAGTTATTATATCATGGCAGTAACTGTAAATCAAATGTAAGCTGCTAATACAGGCCGTCTGATTTCCATTATTTTCAACTTTTAATTTAGTGTTTTAAATGCTTTAATGATAAATTTTAAATGGTAATGTTTTAATGTTGTACTAATAACCATAAAAGGTACAGCTGTCATAAAAACCTGTTTAAATCTTTAAAAATAATAATAATTCCTTATCTTTTTGGCACAATAAATTAGAACTTAGAATTTAGAATTTAGGAACTTAGCTTACCCTTAGACAGTTCGCTTGCTCTGGACCTGGTTAATTTTCCAGCATAAATTGCCACAGTGACTGAGCTTGAGCAAGTGAAAATAAGTCAGACTAACTGAAACAAGCTTGGCTTATTTGGTAAACTTGTTTTATGAAACAGTCCCCTGCTTTTTAGCATGACAGGAGAGCTTGTTTAAAAAAAATAAATTATAACAATTGGAAAAGTTCAGACAATGCCTTTCAAAGTCTACCACATTCTAAAAGTTCAAATACATTTTTTTACATTTTTTTTTACACCCCACATTACATTTTTTATACAAATAATGCCCAGGGCTACTTAACTTTTTCTTTCAGGTCACTTTTCAAATTCACATTAGTGGTTTTTTAATCCAGCACAGTAGTAATACAAAGGGAACAGTACATGTTTAGCTTGGAATGGTTTCAGTGGTTGCGTCTTTCAAATATCAGTGGATGAGAGCCTTATCGCGCCTTATAAAGGTCTTTCCGTCTACGCAGTTCCTCTAGAACACGGGTGCGATATGACGTCCAGTCCTCGTCCTGCTTCTGCTGCAGACCCAGGGCCCGCTGGAGATCCTGAGAGTGACTCCGCAGGAAGGGATTGTATTGCTTCTCCTCCGCTAGGGTGGATGGACACTGTATGTAGAGGAGAGAGAATGACTTTAAATCAAGCTTTGCTAATAGGAATATCATTTAGCGGATTCAGAGTAATATTAGGTGTCTAGAGATGTAACAACTTTTTTAGAATTTTTTGATATTAGGATAGAATTCTTGTCTTCCTTACTGTGCAGAGTCTCTGACCCCTCTGTTGCAGCACCCACTGCAACTTATGATCCCGCACAAGATTGCAAGGCTCCACTTCAACAGCAAATAGCAGGTTATCTTCAGCATACTCATGTCCTGAGAAGAAAGACTGGCTTTATAAACATAACTATGAATGTAGCTTTTCCTTAGAAACACAACCAAATATAAGTTTGAATAACACACAACCAAAAAAGTTAAAACTAAAAATAGCAAAGACTTGTCAAATTGCCATTAACTCTTGGTTAAAACCACTTTCAATATAGAATTAAAGAAATAGTCCAACCAAAAAATAAAAATTCTGTAATCATTTACTCATATATGATTTACTTTATTTTGCAGCGCACAAAGTGTATGTGTATATATATATATATATATATATATATATATATATATATATATATATATATATATATATATTTTTTTTTTTTAAAGAATGTTGGTAACTAAACAGTTTTGGTTCCCTCTGACTTTTATTTTATGGATGAAAAGCACAATGGAAGTCAACAAGAACCAAATTATTTAGTTATCAACATTGTTCAAATGATCGCCTTCAGTGATAAGAAGAAGAAAGTCATATGTTGACAGATTGTTCCTTTTTAGGTGGACTTTTACCTTTTAACCTAGATTTCAAAATCAAACATAATTTCAAATATTCAAAATAAACATGAATAATGAATTAATACATTTCGTGTAGTTGCAGAAACTATCATGCATCATGTCAGTTTCAAGTGCCTGATGGAAATGGTTTCAAAATTTCCGTCAAAAGTTTCAAATGAAGTCATGAAGAGATAAATACAATCTGTGGTGTTCTGTACTCTCGGATAAATGCCACTAGTTGACTATCCAGGATTTATAACTATTCAAGAGTAAAATATAAACAGTGAGAAACATAAAAACAAACAATAACTGGATAAAACTCTGATTAAAACTTAAAATGTGAAAAGCCCATACTTACCAGGCCAAAGCAGAGTATCATCGTTCAGCGATCCCACTGTATCCAGAGAAGTCAGCATAGTTGAGGCATTACCCTCAAACATTCTCCCTTCAAGGGACGGAAATGAGTCAGAACTTTAAATGGAGTAAGCTGGGTTTAAGAATGCTGAATTCTTGTTTGCAGTTTTGGCATTGCCTTCTGGGCATTGATACTGGATAATTAGTCATTTAAATATTATATATTTGTAATGTATACACACAATGTCAAACACTGCAGGCAATATTTAAATATTACAATATTTACAAATATTGTAAACTAAATTATATAATTACTTTTTAAGTGGACACTGAGATAACACAATGATTAAGACCGTACTCACCACATCCAGAGAGGAACACCAGGTCCCCTGAAAACAAACTGCTGGGGCCACCTATTGTTCGGCCATCAAGCAAGTAGATCATGTGACCCACTGTGTGTCCAGGTGTAAAGAAGACCCTGAAGTGCAGCCGAGTTCCAAAATCTATTGTGTCTTTGTCTGAAAGGGGGCTTAAATATAAAGAAAATCAAATTAAGTGGTCTGTTTCATGCTCTTAAATAATGCACAATTGTTATATCATATACAGTAAGAAAAGGTTTAGTTTAGTTGAGTCTGAAAACATCCGACGTAATCTCTCAAACAAACACTTTGAATTTTTAGATGATATTCAAATGTTTTTATATACTAACACATTTTGGATAAATGTAAAAGAACAGTTCGGCTTAAAAGGAAAATTCTGTCATCGTTTACTCATCCTCATGTCGTTCCAAACCTTTATGCATTGCATTATTCTGTGGAACACAAAAGATGATATTTTGAAAGATTTTACAATGGTTGATTTGGACTTCATGGACTTTTACTGTATGGACAAAAACAGTTCAAACATGCTTCAAAATATATTCTTTTTTGACCCCAGAATAAATAAAGTCATATAGGTTTCAAACGACATGCAAGTGGGTTAATATAAGGACAGAATATTCATTTTTAGAACTATTCATTTTACAGTTAAAATGATACATGATGGAACAACAGAAGGTATGTAAAGGTACTGACTGTGTAAGGCCTGGAATGTTGTCCATAGCATTCCCATACACTCGACAGGACCTGTAGCGTCTCTTTAGAGCCTTGTTCCCTCCACTGTGGTCCCTGATTGGGAAAAGTGTATATATGAGGAATAGTTTGATTTCATTTTAATGTTTAGATATTTCATCTTGATTCGGTTCCCTTCACCCAAAAATGAAAATTCTATCATTATTTACTAATTCTCATGTCACCCCAAGACTTCGTTCATCAATACACTTTTAATATCCTTTCATCATTTTTAAATTGAAAGTCAATGCAACCAACTTTTTCAAGCTTTAAAAAGTGCATCAACACATATTTAAAGTAATCCTTAAGAATTGAGCAGCTTAAGTCAAATCTTCCAGAATTAATGAAATCTTTCTGCATAATGTCTCATTAATATTGTCTTTTTGTACTTTTTTAAAGTCTGTAAATGTTGGATGTGTGTACTTTCAATAGACGGAACAAATTCTGAGGGAATATTAAAAATTTGTGTTCTGAAGATGAACATGTGTTTACAACAACATGGAGGCAAGTAAATGATGACAGAATTTTCAATTTTGGGTGAACTAACACTAAAGGTATTAAGTGCCCCATATGTCTCAGAACCGGTTCAATGTGATCTTACAAAGCTAAAAGGGCCTTCAGACTAAATATAACTCATCAGTCTTAGAATTCTCACACAAACAAATCAGTCATAATTATGTATCATATCTAGTTACTGATTAAAATAAAGGATTTTCATAGCTGCTGCTCATACATTCATTGTGAAACTTTCAAATTGTAGAGATTTTTTGCCACTTTCAGATTTGGTCTTACCAGTGCTTGTGTGTGCAGAGAATAGCTTGTAATGTCACCCCCTCTTCCTCTAGACAGGCCTGTGTGGGTGTAAAGACACATGAAATGAAATAAAACAAGACCTCAGCTGGGTAATGTCAGAAGTGAGCTAAGACGTGACTATCACACGTCCCCAGTAAAGCATCTCTTCATGTATATGGAGGATCCTAAAGATTTTTAAGTAAGGACTTCCCTAACCTTAACACCAACTGATTACAACATTACCAAGATCACATCTGTTCATAATATAAAAAAAACAATGACAGATTTCCAATAAAAATAACTGATTATTATTACATCTTACACAATTCTGGTAAACCAGTGAGGAAAAACTAGCACTTTCCACTTAATCACATGGGTTTGGCAATTTCACTATAGTAAGACACATAATCCAGCAAACTATTTCTGAAACCATTGCACAGTTGTTTTGAATCCAACCTGAACAGGCTGAGGGTCAGCGGGGTCAACCACAACAGCCTTATTTGAAGCAGTGTCAATGACCACATAGCTGTAATTGTCTGATAAGATGGGCACTGGTATGATCTTGATGCCTGTTGAAAGTGAGTCCGAATTAAGGTACTGATAATCAACTGTTGAGTGTATGATGGAAAAGGTGTTTCTGCTCACCGTTTATTATAGTAGGCTGAGTTCTGGAGTGGCCGGCAGGGTACCTCTCCTGTGCTTTCCTTATCTGCCTCTTATGAAATATGTACCCGAGTTTGGTCCGTGTATATAGAGAATACCTGCAAGTGTTTTTAAAGAGGACACATGGGTGTTTTATGCCATTGTGTATGTTCCTGTATGAAATTGTTCCCCCATGGCATTGCAATAATGGGTAGACATGCTGTAGATTCAATGTAAATAATCAATTAGGTGAGTTAAAGAATCTATTAATTTTTATTCCAACTACTAATAGTTTCTAAATGTTTTGGCAATTTTTTTCATAAATAGTCACGTTACGTCTGTTTCTAGACTATACGTTTATGCCTATATCATTGCCTATTTTCTTCCTCAAATTTATTCACAGACTCATTTATTCATACTGTGTAATACAATGACTGACATGAAGACTTAAGATTTATAGAGACTACTTAGACTCTGAAACAGTCGAAAAATTACAGTGCCCACAAGGTAACATGGTCAGTTTACTTAGTTTTGTTGTGACCACATAATAACCACATAATAACCAGTGGGAATGTGATGTCAGGGCCATGAGATATTCATTTGAATTTGAGGGGATGTCATATTAACTCATGGGAATGTGATATTATGTTGTGGCCACAAGATCATTTTGACGAGGTAACAACATCCTTATGTTGTGGCCTCGAGATGCTATGTTGAGGGAACGACATCCATTTCTCATGGCCACGACTTATGTTGAGGGAACCACATATTTTCGCTCAGCCAGCTTTGAATCAGCACATCCCTCTGCAACTGGAATTTAGATTTTCTGACTTACAGACCTTAGTCTGATAAGTTAGATAACCTCTCCTCCTCCATCATCATCCTGAAGGGCACACGGCTGCGTACTGAGCCCTCTATCGTACTCCTTATTCACCCATGACTGCGTTCCTGTTTATGGCTCCAACACCATAATCAAATTCACAGATGACACCACAGTGGTAGGTCTGATCAAAGATGATGACGACGAGTGCAGCACCTGGCTGTGTGGTGTGCCAACAACAATCTGGAACTAAACACCCAGAAGACAAAAGAAGATCATTGTGGACTTCAGGCGGACTAGGAGTCATGCACACACACCCATTTACATCAACGACGCTGTAGTGGATCATGTGTAGAGTTTCAAGTTCCTTGGCATCAACATCTCTGATGACCGCACCTGGTCCCTAAACACCACCACCCTGGTCAAAAAGGCAGAGCAGTGCCTTTACTTCTTTTACGGAGTCTTAAGAAAGTTCACCTGAGTCCCAGGATCCTTGTGGAATTCTACCACTGTGCCACTGAGAGCATACTCACAAACTGCATTTCAGTATGGTACAGCAATTGCTCCGCGTCTGACCGCAAAGCACTCCAGCGGGTGGTGAAAACTGCTCAACGGATCACCAGCACCCAGTTAACTTCCATTGAGAACATCTATCACAAGCACTGTCTGGGCAGGACAAGAAACATCATCAAGGATGCCTTTCACCCTAACCATGGATTTTTCACCCTCCTTCCATCCGGCAGGTGCTACAGGAGCCTATGCTCGCGCACTAGTAGGCTCAGGAAGAGCTTCTTCCCCGAGGCTGTGACACTTCTGAACTCCACACCACCAATCTAACCTGCACCTGCTCTCTTACTGCACTGGTCACACTACTTTACATACATGTATTTGCACTACTCATATTTTGCACAGACTGTACATTGTTAAAGTTATTAAACTGCAATCTGTCTAACATTGTTACTGAACAAAGCACAGTAAACTATTTCTATTAAAATATTATTGTACTACTGATATTTGTATCTGTACGTACTCTGCTTAATATTGTATATAGCAACTACACTGTACATTCAGTAAATCATAGCTTCACTTACTCTGCACTTATATGTATTTAAAACACTATATTCCTGCACTTCTGGTTAGATGCTAACTGCATTTCATTAGCTCTGTACTTGTACTCTGCTTATTGCCAGTAAAATTGAATCTAATGTCACCTTACGGTCACCATTAAAATGGCTGGGATGTCTGGGACGCAAAGGCAGCTTTTTCCACCTTTTGACCACAAGATATCGTTAGTGTACACCCCTTACGAAAAATAACCATGGTTTTATTATAGTAAAACTGTAGTAACCCATGTTTTTTTGGCGTATTGACTGCCATTTGTAAAACCACAGATTTACTACAAATACCATGGTTAAACTATGGTTAATTTGTGGTTACCATGGTTTAACTACAGTAACCATGTTTTTTTGGTTTTATTTGTAGTAAAACCATGGTTAATTTTCGTAAGGGACCGTCTTGAAAGCTTCGAGTAAATGAACCTTTTTACGATAGTTTAGGAGAATGCCTCGGTGCTTCGCAAAGCTTAATTTTTCCATCACGATTTGCTACGTCTTAATAGGTAAAACATGTAACGTTACGTTTCAATAACACTTACAAAACGGTTAATGTAAACATCATACGGTAACGTTAGGTGAGGATTAAAAAAACAGTAGCTTATTGAAACAAAAATGACCGTATCAAGACAAACAAGCCACTTACGCTATCCAAAACAGTGGTTTCTCTGTGCGAGCCATCAGTTTACCGATCAGACTGTTTTTCCATGCACTTCTGCCGCATTTAAAAACACGATAGATGTAAAACCCTCCACATACTGAAGCAAAACAAAGTAACGTTAAATACACTGTCCAGTCCGGAAGCGCCATCATAGTGGTGACGCAATTAAACAGCACAACAACGATTGGTCAGAAGTAACAGTCACCGTAAAGACTCGTATTTTATTTTTTTCTATATCGTTCATGCATTATCAGGTGCATTGTTTGCATCAGGTATTTCAGTTTCATAGACTGTCATAGTTTCTGTTTTACTTTACTTTTATTTAATTTTTATTATTATTATTTAAAATACATTTAAGCTGGGACTGTTTCTATATTAAGGCAAAGGGCGACGCGCCAGCAGAGTAAGAAAGGGAGGGATTTTTTTTGTCTGTCATATTTAACCACAATGTTACGCTAGTTGTCAGTAGTATTGTTCCTGGAGTATTGGGGGTTATTCGTGCCTTTATTGCAAGCCGTTTTAGCATTTAAAACTTGGATTTGACTAACCATAAATATAATTTCGGATAGTCACAATTTTAATTGCAGATATCTATATTGCAATTATGACATGTCATAATTGGAATTAAGATATTTACAATGTGATTATGACTAGCCATTGAAAATATTTTCAGATATCTTCAAATGAGTTTTGACTAGTCGTAATCCCAATCCAAGACAATTTTAAATTTGATTTGACTAGTCAAAATACAATTTAAGATATCTTTAATTCACAATTTTAAAGATATCTGAAATATATTTGTAGATATAGGCCTATGCAATAAATGTATGACTAGTTAAATTATGATATCTGCAATAAAATTATGGATATCCCTATCAGATTTTTGACTAGGAAAATACTATATTTGGAGATATCTGCATTTAGCTTTGTTACAAGGCATAATTGCAAAGTATATAACTGGAATTAACAATTTGACTAGTCAAAATACATTTATAAATATCTACAATGTGCATGCAAATACACCTTTGTTGAGCCCCACCTTAAACATTTTATTTAACCAATCCTAGCTTGGAAACCGATGTCATCCGCAATTTTGTCTAAGATTTGTATAATAAAGTTCCTGCATCTTTGGGTTATTTTATACAGTAGTAATTTAAAAGTATGGAAATAAAATTTTTGCTGGAGCATGTGTACAAGTGGTAGGCTATACAGAGAGGATTTAAATAGGCTTTTGTCCTGTTTTATATCATAATGTTGAGACGTGTGTGCTGTGGATTAAATTTTGTTAGCATTCACAAACGAACACACGTGTAAGCCTCATGTCAGCCATTGCAACATTTTATACAGAACCTATTTACAAGTGGTTAAAGTGTGTGCTTTTTGATGTAACATTTTGCCGAAATTTTTTTCTCTCTTTTCAAATGTCATATATTGTATCAGAAAGCATTTAATTTCAATAAAAACGAAGGATATCATTAAATAAAGTATTATAATAAAGTAATGCCTTTTGTCCTGATAAGGTGAAAGTGAAGTGACATTCAGCCAAGTGGTGGCCCATACTCAGAATACGTGCTCTGCATTTAACCCATCCAAAGTGCGCGCGCGCACGCACACACACACACACACACACACACACACACACACACACACACACACACACACACACACACACACACACACACACACACACACACACACAGAGAGAGAGAGAGAGAAGTGAACACACACCCGGAGCAGCCATTTATGCTGTGGCGCCCAGGGAGCAGTTGGGGGTTCAATGCCTTGCTCAAGGGCACCTAAGTCATGTTATTGCCGGCCCAGGATTCGAACCCACAACCCTAGGGTTAGGAGTCAAACTTTCTAACTGCTAGGCCACGACTTCCCCCATCCATTTAAAAAGTTGAATTAAAATTATAATTCACACTAAACACGTTATTATTGCATACTATATATGAACTACAATACTGAGGTGCAGATAATTGCCACTATTTGAAAAGTTGTATAAATAGCAGAAAATCTGTAAATAGCTTATCGTTTAAAAATACTGTTTGCACTTAGAATAAACAGAATCCATTGCTATTTGCACTTAGTGTAAATAGCATTTATTGCTTAATCTTATTAAATAGCCGCTGCCTAAAATAATACATTAGCGCTCATTGAACACAGCAGAATATCATCATGGATCTCTTTCTATAATACAATACAATACTGCCACCTTGTGGGCTGTTTCCTATGGAAGCTCGTTTCTGCCACTAAATAAAGAAAGAATTAATTGATAAATAAAA
This sequence comes from Carassius auratus, assembly GCF_003368295.1. NCBI lineage: Eukaryota > Metazoa > Chordata > Actinopteri > Cypriniformes > Cyprinidae > Carassius > Carassius auratus. The sequence goes on along the minus strand of NC_039248.1, from coordinate 7,320,345 downwards.
AAATAAAAAATAACAACTTTTATCTCACAATTATACACATTTTAACTCACATTGCACAGTCTCGCAATTCTGAGAAAAAAATCCAAATGAATTGTAAGATAAAAGCTGCAAATGACCTTTATTTTTCATTTCATGGTGGAAGCAAGCTGCTATGACACAAGTGAACCTGAATTCATACACAACGTAATGTAACCTACTAATAAATGTCATAAATGCCAGATAAACTTTATTATAAGTTTTATTATAAACTGCCAGATAACAAATATTAAATTGTAATCTTTTTAAAATCAGCCTTCACCTTTTTTGACTGCATCTGATTATGTATCTGCATCTGATTATTATATAACATCTAGACAGGATTACAACCCCAAATCAATAAAACATTCAATAACATTTTGTAAAATGCAATAAAACCTAAATATTTTAATACAATCTTAATTCTATTTAATCTTTATTTGATTAACAACAGTGAAAGAAAAGATTTTCAGTGTTTTAACTGACCAAATAAACTGTAACCGTAAATATAAGCAAACTGGGACAGAGACACTTTAAGACTGCGTCACATCAACTTTCCTTTTAATTACAAAATTTAATTGTTTGTAATTAGAGGAAACTAATTGTTAAAGTTTTGCAAGCAATATTTTTGCCCAATCTCTCTGTATACAAGACTTCAGCTGCTCATCAGTCTGTGGTCATCATTGCCTGATTGTCCTTCTTATCATGGGCCATACATGTTCAATATAGAGACTAGACTGATCTAGCACATTCACTATGTGTCTATGAAACCGTGCTGTTGTTGCACATGTAGAATGAGACCTGGAGTTGTCTTGATCTAATAACCATGGACTTCTCATGAAAGACGTCATCTTGATGGCAGTATATGTCTCTGTACAATGCCAATATAATGCCTCCATGTCAATGGTACCCTCACATATGCCAGACACCCATGCCATTTGCTCTGACAAACCCCCATACAGTGACAAATGTTTTGCATCTGTCGCTAAAAGTTTTTTAGTCTTTGAATAGTCTTTGACTAAAAGCCAAAACCTGATTCCCTCACCTATTAACAATTTTATCCTGCTTATAGACTTTTTCAAAACAGGTAAATATGGACATTCTATAACCCCTTCACTTTTATTTAGCCTGTCCCAACATTTTTTGAAGTGTGTTGCAGCCATCAAAATCAAAATTTGTTTATATTTACAAAACATATTTAAGTTGGTCTGTGTAATATTTTCTTTGTACTTTTGTCAATTAAATAAATGTTAAAAGTGAATTAACAAATCACAGAACCTTCAAACTTTGGGGTTATAGATTTCTGTCCATTTAAAATAATATATAATTTTATTTGCTTTGTGTTGATAATGTACAGGTATTGTGATATTTCTATAAAGACACTTATTTACAGTTTAATCCCTTTAAAGAAAAAGACCAATTACCCCCATTTACCAATTAGAAATATAGGGAGGCAAACTCAAGGAAGAACCCACAAATATAGGGAAACAAAGAGGGCCATCACATTAAGATTTACCTTTGATCAAAGATAACTGAAAAGAGTACTTATAGAGGTAAAACAAACATCTCAAAGAAAAAATAATATATTTGTTATTAAATGATAAAACATTTCTCTGAAGCATCACGTTTTTTATGTTATGATTTTAATTCATGTTAGAATATTTAATAACTATTAAAAAACAATTAAGTCATAAAATAAATTGGATCATAATATGAAAGTTTACTATGATTTTTATTCTAAGTATTTTTTTTAATTGATGTAGTTTTCGGCACATTTTGCAAATCTCCTTTCTCTGTCACACCCATTTCAGATCTTGACGTCTATACTAATGTGCTGATGACCTAAATCAGGTGTGTTTGATTTTGGGGTGCCTCCTCCAGAACCAGTGTTGGGAACCACTGCTGTAGGCTGCATTTGGTAAATAATCTTTTGATATTGAATGCAATTTAGCACTACCTGGTGTAAGAAAACAAAACGACCGAACGACTGGAGCACACAGACACACACACGCACACATCACAGCTTGTTCTAAGAATACAAATATGCAACCTGGGTGTGTCTAGACTCTAGTTCACCACCACGCCTCGACAGACTTCTTAGGTTTTTTTTTTTTTTGGTGAAGCGTTAGCCTACATAAAGATAGCAGACAGACAGTAGTTCATTATATGTCGTTTTAACTTAACTTTGAGCAAAGCATATCTACTGGTATAACGGCTATCTTGTGGTTTATTTGTTTTGAGTTATGTTGTAGTAACAGGCTGACTCCACCTGCTGGCTTGTAAGCATCATGAGCACATTATTACACTGAACGTCATCGACTGACTGCTGCTGGCTGTACACTAGTTGAACTCACACTGAAGAAGGTGGATTAGTGAACAACCTCACCCGTTTTTATTTAAAAAGGCTCAGTTTGAAGGATAATATTAGCAGGTGTTTCTTTCTTTAAGCTACAACACCTATTGGGTGAAGTTTTCTGGATTTCAGACAACGCGTGGTAAGATTGTTACTGTTTTATTCTACCCTCACGTGCTCTTCTAAAGCATGAGGTAAAAAAAAAATTACAACTGTCGAATAGTACATCGATTGATTAATTTATGCTTTAACATGAGAGTAAAATAATTAGCACTTCTTATTTTGGCGGAAACTAGGGTAACCGTGGTAAATATTTGCGAGGGGAAATGAGGCCAAAACATGTTCAACAGCTTTAGAAAAGAGTTTTGACAATTAGCCTGTATTTATAAGTATATAACTTGCTTTTAGTCTATATTTCAAGGGAGTAAGATCACACTTTTCTAAAATACCCTTTTAGTGATAGAATATAATGCAGTTTGTGGCTTTGTTTCAAATCCTCTGAGATCTAAACATCATAACACACATTGAACGTAACTGTGATGCCCGGATCCGCTGTTGAAGTAGACTGAAACACAACCTGATTCACAGATCAATCGCATTAACCATGTTTTCTATTCAATACATGTGTAATATTAAAAACCCATTAACTGTTCCTGATCAACCCTATCAGGGAAAACCAAAAAAGTTAATAGTTACTATCTCTGCACAACAGTTATTTGAATATGACTGATTGCATAACGTTTTAACCAATCTCAAGTACTAGGGTAGAAAAGTAAGGAAATTAATGTTTTATTTAGTTTCCACTTGAAATATAAAAGATTGCTTAGTAGAGCACATGATGTAACCGTGTGTTGCAGGCTTGCTTGAGTCATGCTGGCAGTGTTGAACTGATACAAGAAAGGAGACATTCTTTCCCAGTCTGGCTTAAATTACCCAGCAGCGCCCTCCTTGTTTTTGTAAACATTACAAGCAGCCTGTATACCATCGAGGTGTATACATGAGAAAGTACTTACATGTACATGGGCTGAAAGTAAAAAGTGACATTAAACCTGGTTTTATATTGTTCACGGAGTTCTGTCACACATCCTGGAAAATGTTGGTTCATTTATGACTCAGTTTAGTTGCTCAAAGTTAATTTGACAGTCACTCCTCCCTGAACATGAAATGCAGAAACGCCTTTTCTCAGGATACTTTCATAAAATGACAATATTGAATTGGGTTGCATAAGAGTTTCCTTAGAAGGTGTGAGTCATCTGTGCATGTTGACCTCACTGTTTGGTCCTGCGAGAGCTGCTCTGTTAGATAACAGGAAGTAACGTCTTAACACAAATAATGTCTTAACATATGCGAAGAAAAAAAGTATCATACAAATTTCAAAATATCACCCCATAACCTGAGCGTAGGAAAACTTAGTCGTTGAGGAAAAACTAGGTGTATTCAGACCACTCACTGTAAGGCCTTTCATGGGCTGTGCCTTGATGGTTATTTCCAGGAAGACTTTTTAAAGTGTGGTTAGTGCTTTTTTTAATTTTTTTTTGCTGTGATCAGTACTGTGAGAGTGAAAATGGCAACATAATATTTGAAGCTTTGGTATTTCATCAGAGCTTTTCAGAAGCTGTACTCACTGATCCAAAATATTGTACGTTCAAATCTTTCATCAACGTTACTGTAGAGATTAAAATGAAAAGAATCCTTTCAAAGTGTAGATGTGCAGACGCAGAGTGAATTTATGTCCACTTATCTGTTGTTTGCATCATACAGTATATCTTGATGGGAAGAGGCAGGAAGGATATTCTAAGTTTAGTGCTCTTGCAGAAATGTTGTCCTTAAGATAATTTGACATTTCCGTCTGAATTGTTTTCAAAAATGAAACTGGTCAGCGCTTGCTTTTTTTTTATCCATTAACTAAATTGATTAGATTAGATGGGTGTAATCCTACCGAAATTACGTTGATAACTTCGCTAAAATGTACACACAATTGTTGAACAGTTAATGAGTAATAATTGTAAGTTATTATAATACTCTTATATTATTATTTAAATCCTTACCTTGTTCAGTTTTCATCAATTTAATGATTCAAAAGATAATTTGTTCTACTTTTACCTTAAAATGCCTCTCCTTGTGCATAATTTCATGCTCTAAGAGAGATTCAAAATTCAAACGATTTTAAATATTCATTCTATAAATACGATTTCAAGTTACAGTTAAAAGTGTTTTAAAATATAAATGGATTTCTTCAGGGATTTCATCTAAAAGTGAGAGACAACATCAGTCACTTCAATCTAGAACCATTAGTGACCGCATAGTGAACTACTTTTGTTAGTATTGAAACTGAGAGAGTATGCATGTATCCAGAAACAGGAAGCTCTTTCCTGCCCGTGAAATTTTTTCGGAGTTGGATGATGAATGTTTTCCTGGTTATAAACAAGTTTAATACAAAAGGGAAAGATCATCTTAAGCTCAGTTATAGGTTGTGTTCAATAATTGACAGATCGTGTTTAGCTTGAGAAAGTTTTTTACATTTGAAACAGTTCTTGGTTTGTTGGGTTATTCGAATATATTTTATGGCTGAATGGGAGATGATTTAGAAAACGCAGATCAATCAAACAAATCTTCTTGATAGCATTTGAACATTGACATGCTCCTAAAGAAAGAATAAAGAAAGTAAATACATTGTTTTGGAGCAAGTCTGATTTTATCTTGGGTATTTTCTGCACTTTAGTAACACATGGTCACTATGGTATCTAATCTACCCACCAGGCATTAAAGCAGCATGTCAAGGTCCGATTTTCCTCCGGGTTACGATGATTCGCGGCTGATCTCTAACCCTCAGCCTGGAGGAGGTTACCCTGCTTCGGCCCCCCCATATGGCTTCAACGCGTACGGGGGACAGCCGCCTTACCCACAGCCCAATGATCCATACCGAGGCCAACCTGCGGGATACCCCCCGCCAAGTATGCCTGTCATCCCCGTCATCCCTCCTGGTTTAGGTAAGACTGTTATTTCTGGTAAACCTTCAACTTTTTAATTTTGCTGTCACAGTGTTCATGGTCCTGAAAAATTTGAGAACAGTTTTGAATAGCCTCCAGATCAGCTTTAGGTTTAAGATCTGGTTCATCGCTTAAACAGTCCATTGTTCTGGAAATTGAATTTTAGCAGATCATGACTGAAGTCAGCATTTTTCTTAATGCAGTCCCTATAGCCTAGCTCTAACCTGATTAGTGTTGATAAGCCAGTGATGTAGTGATTCATTAGATCTCTCTCTGGAATACTTGATTCTGATTGGTTGGTCGCATCATTCTAATTCTAACAACACTTATTGAATTTACTGTTGTTCCTGGCAACTGATTACCTCCGGATATATCTGTGGTAGTTTCATGTCTCCTATATCATTCCATGATCTCTTTCTTGTAGTGTAATAAAAACCATTTAAATGCTAATTTATTTATCCCTTACATAGTTGGGGATTTCTTCAACTATGAGCACTTTAGGCTTTGTGAACTTTTTGAAAAATTTGCTTTCAAGCTTCCACTTATTTAATTTTAACTCTAAGTCATGAAAATTCCCTCTATATCTTTCTATATCCCACTATATGCTCATATTTATATGATGTATTTTTGTAATTTAATGATTCGTGTACATCAAAGTGCTCAATGTTGAAGACTTTCCCAGTTATATGATGGTTTATTTACACAGACTGATGTGAATGAGGCCATTCATGCTCTGCATTCTGCAGGAGATGCAGTTTTCACAGAAAATATGATTGTTACAGGTGATAATGAAGGATTTACTACAACAGGAGGATTTGACGATATTAGTGTCCGTCACACTTTTATACGAAAAGTAAGGAACCGTTCTTTTGTAATCTGCATAATCTTGCTAAAAAGTAAAAGTGTTTTATGGTAATGTTACTCAGTTGCTATTTCAGATTAATGGATTTTTGAATATGGTCCTAAACGGATAGGTTTGGAAAAATGTTCTTTGTGTCTTGCAGGTTTATCTGATCCTCGCTGCGCAGCTTCTGGTCACAGCTACCATCGTGGCTATTTTCACATTTGTGTGAGTCTTTTAGTTTGTGTGGTTACTTTCTGTGCTTTACATTCACACTAAATAAAGGACAAATGTTATCTCTGCTGGTTCCGGTGGACTTTGTTGTTAAACTCTAATTTGTTTTTATTCACACAGGGAACCTGTAGGAGTGTTTGTGAGGAAGAATCCAGCCATTTACTGGGTTTCATAGTAAGAATGAAACGACTTCATATTTATAACCTTAAATACAAATGTAGAAAAATAGAACAATGTGAATGACTGTTAAAATGTTTTTTTTTTTCAGTGCTGTCTATTTTGTCACTCACATGGTATTGGTTTGCTGTCAGGGACCCAGGTGAGATGTTTGCCCCATTTTTTTTTTTTTTGTCAACCTGATAATAAACAGAACAGATGGCGATATTTTGTAATTCTCGTAGTTTCGTAATGTGACGCAGTAAGAATGAGGGCACAAACATCATACCAGACATTATAAACAAAAAAAATAATTTAATCGAAGAAATAAAAAGAGCCACTGCAAACATAAGATGTAATGTGATCCGGTGAATTTAGCTCTGTCCTTTGTTACATTTCAGGAGGCGTTTCCCATGGAACCTGATCCTGTTGGCCATTTTTGTGAGTCATTCTGAAGGAATTAAGAGGGAATGAGGCCAGACCTTTAATGGGCAATGTTGTTTTTACATGTGATGCTGTAGACTAAGTATCAAGGACACTAAAGTCTTTAAATAAACCGTGCCTGTTTTTTCTTATTTTAGACACTGGCCCTATCGTTCATGACAGGAAATATAGCAAGGTGAGACATGTCACGCACTACATGTGTGTCTCAGTGGTTAGATACAGTGGGTGGGGGACAGTCTCAGGACTGTTGACGCAGTGTTTTAATGGATGTCCTGTAAACCCTCTGTTTAGCTTTTGACAACTCCTTTGTCCATTTAGTTTGCAATGATAGAGTGGTTTTGTTCCCACGCCATTTAATTCTTCTTTGTACTAGATGTATTAAGATGTCGATGTATACACTTTTGTTTTTGTTTTTTTTCTTCAAAAAATGTAATCCATTAATTCAGCATGTACCAGGAACAAAAATGACAGCGAAAATTTCTATTTCAAATAAATGCTGTTTGTCAACTTTCATTTATCAATGTATGTATCAAGTAAATGCAACCTTGGCGAGCATATAGACTTCTTCGTCAATCTTCTAGACCCCATGTTTTCGAATGGTAGTTTATTTTGCTAATAATAATAATTCTGAATATTCTAATGCAATTTTTTGTTTGTAGCTATTACAGCACTAAGGCAGTTTTCCTGGCCCTGGGCATCACTGTTCTTGTGTCTGTCGCGGTGACTGTGTTTTGCTTCCAGACTAAGGTGGGCTACACACATAATTTGTACACCATAAGCATGACTTTAATGTTTCAGCGTATGTAACCATGCTTTTCTGTTCTTTTATAGGTAGATTTCACTAAATGTTCCGGTTTTTTCTGCGTCCTCGGAATCGTCGTGTTTGTGACTGGCATCATCACAGCTATTGTGCTGTCATTCAAATACGTAAGTATGACTTTGCATCTTGTATTTTGTCCAGAAATAGTCATTTGATCATTTACCTGACTTCTTCACTCTTTGTTTCAGATCCCATGGCTTCACATGCTCTATGCAGCAATAGGGGCCATTGCTTTCACTCTGGTATGTCTGTTCACTGCATCTCATTGAATTCTTTTTTTAATTTTTTTTGTGGAATACTTCCGCTTTGTGTGGGAGAATCCAATCCTAAATTCACTTCTTTGCATTTGTGTGTTTTTAAATGATTTAGTTTCTGGCCTATCACACCCAGCTGCTCATCGGGAACAGGAAGCTCTCCATCGGGGCAGAGGAGTATGTGTTTGCGGCTCTCTCCCTTTATGTTGACATTGTCCAGATCTTCATCTTCCTCCTGCAAATTATTGGATTTGCGGAGAGATAGAAGCTTTAAGCTGGCCGATGGAACTTTTCTGTCTTGTCTTTTAATGTTTATGCACTGTGCAGTGTCTTCTCAGTCCAGACCTAACCAACATGTACTCAAATAATACAGAACAAAAACATATCTATCTTTATACTTATGAAACAACTGGTAAGGGATGAATATCATTTGCATTGTTTACTTACCATATGCTTATGTTACAATAAACGATGAGTGATATTATATAGCCGTTACTTTGTCATGGAAATGGAAGCTGTCTTTTAGAAGTGGATCTGTATTAGGCAAATTTAGACTTAGATTTGCTGTATTTACTGTAGGTATTATGTGTGTGTTTGTGTGGTACATTTTGGTTGAGGGTATAGCCTTTCTGCTTTGTACATGCAATCTAACTGTATTTTATTTTATGAGTTTAGAATATTTATCACTGGCATTTTTATATACAGTATAAAAGTCTACATCAAATATATTTTGCTTTAATTTTGGGAAATAAATGCCTTTACTTAATGAATTTGATACACTTAACCAAAGGTCACAGATCATGTGATGTACAATGGTGCTTTTCCTGTGTTTGCCACCAAAGATACACCCAAGAATTAAAAGTGGTAACTACATATTAAAGGATTGTTATATTTCAATTGTATAGACAAAATAAAACTGTCTTTTCTGTTATAATGTTCTCATGCCACGTGAACAACAGTGTGGCTGAAGTTGGATGTGTAATCATTGTTATTGTGAGGATGATCATAATAAAAGGAACACAAGTATTATTTAATTGATTTTACTAGTGGTTGCTTATAATGGTGTTCTGTATGCAAATGAACAAGCATGGTGATGACTGCATCAAAATATAAAACATTTCAAACAGGCAGCACTGAAATCCTTCAGTCGAGGTCTTCATCAACTCCTCATCCATGAGTTCCACTATAATAAATGTTTGCTTTCTACGATGTCTTTGTTATATCCTGCTCCGCTCACTGTTTCCATGGCAGCCCAATGCAATTTTGTGCACAATGAGGCCATTATCTAACACAATAGAGTCATTTTCTCAAAGTACAGCTGTCACTGCATCCTGGTGGCTGATTTATATCGGTCTCTCTCGTAATCTCCCTCGTTGGCTTTCTTCATTCTCTGTCTGATTTTCAGCTGCTTGAGTCGGTTCTTGTCCACTTGTCTCTTCGCCAGAATAAAGCCAATGATTCCAGCAGGCAGGCCGATCATCCTAGAGGAAAACATCTCGGTGTCAGTGGCCTGAAATAGTTTTTACTACTGGTTTATTCTGGCAGTACTTACCATGCATATCCAACTTTCATCAGAGGATTTTTGGCCTTTCTTTTGGGGATGTACTCAGGCCTGTTATCTTCTTCTTCCTCCTCCTCCTCCTCTTCGTCTATCTTTTGTTGGCTTGTCTTGTTTTCAGGTTCTGGTGCTTTCTGGGTGTTCGTAACCTTTGGAGACTCTGTCTTGGTGATGCTTTGTAAAGCGTAATGTCCGCAGTGTAGAGCTCTGCTGTGCAAAACATTGTCCTGCAGTCTGGGACGAGCAACGCTTTGCTCATAGCGAGATCCAATCCATAATGTCCTATTTGACAACTTATACAAACCTGAACAAAAATTTAAAAGATGTTAAACAGTGTTTAATCACATTCAGCCTACATTTATTTTCTGCATCCTTTCCATACCGACCTACTAAATCACATACAGAGTGTTTTGTGAATATTTATGAAATAAAATGGAACGCAGTGCTATTAAGAAAGTAGAGTTGTCTGTATGCAGAGGAAGTGTCTACTCAGGTTAGTAGGTATGTGTAGTAATGCAGGTTAGTGTTAAGAATCAAGTGGGCTCAGATGATGTCAGCGGTTAATTATGGGTTAGGGATGGATGGATTGTAGGTAATGGGGGCAGTTTATCATCTGCAACGCAGGCTGGCACTTATCACTGTAGATATAAATACGGATAATCCGTATTATTACATTTGGCAGATGCTTTAATCCAAAACCATTTATATTTTATTATGGCCTTCAAACCCAGTTTCATCCCATGTCTACATTGTTAGAGCTTCTTATTAATGCCAGTAGGTGGCGACACGTGATTGTCTTTATTTAGTCATTGAATAATTGATTGATTCATTCAGCACCAACTGATTCAATCAGGAGCCAAACACCATTGCTGTGTGCACATTTATGTGCACCATTAATGTTCGGAGACACACAACGGTTAACTTAGCTTTGGCTTCGTTTGGAGTTGAATTCTGTCCAAAATGTAAGTTTTTTCAATATTAACTTATGTTAATATTGTGTGAACTGGTGTTGTACACAAGCAATATTGGTCTAAGTTTCAGCATGGCTGCGATTATGTGGCCTGCAGCTTTACCACGCTTATGCTGATACTAAGAAAAACAACATTTTTGCTCATGTAATATCACTTAATAATTCCTCAGACTGATGGGATTCCCTGAAATAGTGGCATCTAATCAACCTACTACATGTGAGATTCGGAGTCTGAACAACAAGATTAATTTATCAGGGTTTCTGCAGTATTTTTAAGCTCAAATTTAAGACCTTTTTAAGAGCTGCACAAATAAAATTTATACCATATGAGCAGGGTTGGGCAATGCCCATAGTACCGTATTAAACTGTAAAAGCATAATTTACAGTACAGATTCAAGTTTTCACAAAAAGAAAACATTTAAAAAAATTGCTAAACGTTACATTTCAGCCTTTAAACCATTTTTAAGAAAACAGATGAGTCAAAAGTATTAAATCTTATATTAATTTGAACAATTATTATTGATAAATCAATTAAATAATCTAAATTCGGGATATGCGATAATGACAAAAAATGACATCTGATCATTTTCTGGGATTTTATCAAAAACGGTAATTAGATAATATTTTGCTTTATAGTGTGTGCTGATATTTTATCTCTCATTATGCTAATAGCTGAAATCCTGGATTTTTGGATATTCTGTGTACTAAGTTCACACCAATAATAGAATGTAATCATTTCCAACTAGTTTTATGGCCATTTTTTACCTTTAAGCTATTTAAGTTTGCACCATCTATTGAGTCAATTTCTTGCATTTGGGCTTTTACCAAGTAGATTAAATCAGTATCAACAAAAAAAAAATTGTTTATCTTGAACGGTTCTTTGCATACAGCTAAATACAAGTAATGTCCACGTAAATTAATGCTACATGAATCTCCTCAGTGCCTGCCAAGCTATCATTTGGTAAGGCACCAGTAATTCAAATTTGTAGCGGTGGTTTAAAAATATTTAATTAGTAAGGTAATAACGTACAGTCAACTTATTCAGATGTATCACGTTTATAAAGTGAATTAATCAATCTTATGTTCGCACGTTTACCTACCTTGCAAAGTCGACCTCATCAGGTTCCTACAGTGCGCCGCCATCTTTGTTGTGTAAGGAAGAGAAGCACGTTCACGTGACACTGACGAGCATTTTAGGGACCGCGTCCAATCCAATGCTAAATAATTTTATATTCATTTGTGAAAATACCCTCTTAAGTTTTTAAAAGGGATGCTGATCTTTAATTTAAAAATAGTTAATTTTAGAAATTAATGTTCTGTAAATGCATTTTTCCAACAACAAAAAACTAAATGAAATTTAGCCAAAATTAGCAATGTTTTTCTATTTTTTTTCAGTTTGTATTTTTATTAATATATGGATATTAATACAAGGGATTTGAACGAAAAATTTCTACTGACAACCGACATCAGTGATCTCATTTGTTTTAAACATTACATGTTTTTTAGCAAATAAACATGTTATTATTCATTGCATAATGAACACAACTTATAATAGAATTACACTTTGACAGCACTTAACAAAACATGATAAACTATATATGCAAGACACTTTATGCATGACAATTTCTAACATTTTAAAATGTTCTAAAACACTAGAATAAAAAAAAACATATTTACAAAAAAAATTTTTTTTTTGAAAGGTCACAAATCCTCATAAAAATGAGAATGGTTATAACCATCCTTACGAAGCAATGCAAAAACATTGTGGGGAAAAAGCTAAAAATTTACAAAAAGAGAAGGGACTGAAGAAGCACACCCCCACTTTCAGAATGCCATCTATAATAACATCCCCAACACTTTGAGTGAATACAGCAGAAAATGTCAAGGTCAAAAAGTTTAGTCATCAAAAGTGTAGTTGGGGTTGACCACCAGCGTGACGTCTTCCTCCTGGGATTCTGTTCCACTGGACTCCGCTGATCCTTTCAGCCCAGACTGTGTCAGCTCAATCAAAATGTAATCCTGATGAAGAGAACAGACAATACATATTATAACACTTCATGCAGTCTCTACACAACATATTCACAATAGAGCTTACACATAGAGAGATTTAAATCAAATGAAAATGTTTCCTTACATAGTGAACCAGTCTGTAGATAATTTTCTCTATCATTGCCTTCTTATTGATGAGTTCCATTTCTGAATCAATCTCGGATTCGATTTCCTTCAGATACCAGTTCACTACTTCACTCTTCTTAAGCGCAGTCTCGTCCTCGGCTAGGAGAAATGGCATAATGCAAATTAGATTCCTGCGGGCTGTGTTGTGTTGTCTGAGCATTTCATGTTGTAGTTTGTGTTAAAAGTGCATAATAATTGCTGAAATTACAGTTTGTTATGACTTGTACAGAGTGCTCACCTTCCTCAGCGTGACGCAGATGTAACACCAACAGGTTAGAAATACGTTTATACTCTGCAAATGACAGTCGCAGTGAGGGTTTGGCGCTTTCACCATTGACCCCGTGACCGTTAATACCATTTGTATGCTCGTGACCATTCGCTTCTCCATTAACATCTCCATTCACACCGTTAGGTGCATGGTCATGGCCTAAAAACAGCAAGAAAACAAAGAAGTGTGGTTAAAACAGTCATAATTTTTTACTCTAAGGCCCACTTTTGTTCAAAACAATATTCAAGTCTAGGCTTATATGTACATCTAGCTCTTCTGTTGTAATAAAAGAAACACTGTACATATTTTTTAAGGGTTAGTCAACCCAAAAATGAAATGCCTGTCATCATTTAGTCATGTTATGTCAAATCTGTTCAACTTTCTTTCTTCTGTGGAACACAAAAGAAGATATTTTGAAGAATGTTGATAACAAAACATTCAGTTTCAGTTTCCCAACATTCTAAAAATATATTTTGTGTTTCACAGAAGAATGTATATCTTACAGAATGTATATCTCAACATTACGGTGAGTAAAAGATGACAGATTTTTCATTTTTGGATGCACTATACCTTTAAGAAAGAATAATATGCCTAAATTTTGAAGACATATTGGGGCACCCAGTTAGAAGCATGTTGTACTAGACTTAGATTGATCAAAATGACTTTATTTAGAGGCTGAATGAAGTGTTAACACGTCTAGAAACAGAGAATGACTTTACCATTCATCTGATTGTCATCTCCTTCCTCCTCCATGGCCTCCTCTTCCTCCTGGTCCAGATTAATATCGGGAGTCTCGACCCGAATAATAGACTTGTTCAGCAGCCTGAAAGCCTCTTTGACATGCTTTGGCTGAACCTAAAAGATAGAAACAATAAAACAAAATTAAGGAATAATTGGTGGCATGCTTTTGAATTATTGAAAAATAACGCACACCCTAGATGGTAATCTGCGCCTCAGTTGTGTTCAGCAGCAGCGTCTCTTAGTAAAACTGTATATTTAACTGCTTTAAAAACAGTGATGATAGCATCTTACAAGTAAGAAATGTCTTGTAGCTTTACATTTGCAGAAAAGTCAACTGTGGGGCAACACTGAGAAGAAGTTTTTACTTTTCTCTGTGTGTCTGTACAGTACAGCATGCCTTCCATTGATAACAGGTAATTCAATTGGAAAAAATGGAAATTGTCTGTAAATTTTAACCTATTAAAGGCTAGTCATACTTGTTTGCTTAGTGAGTGGGATTTTTGGTTCATTTTCTTTTATAGGCTGAAAGGACCTTTGTACGGAGACCCACAAATGACATGTAAGAAAAAATAAATAAATTGTGCGCACGATTTACTAATTCGTGCCCTCAATGTACTAAAACGTGCACACGATTACTATTGTGTTCCCTCTAATATTTTTTCCTGCATGTCATGTGTGGGGCTCCGTACCTTTGAAATAGCTGAAATCATTTAGTGAATAGATATGGTTTTTTAATCCTATCAACAGACCTGGAATTATTCAATAGCTCATCACAATAAACAAACTAATATTGATATTTATTTTAGAGATAAGATAACTAAAATCATTTCAGAATTCTCTTTTTTTTTTTATATACACACCTCATCACAACAGTGCATCCTTGCCATGCTCTCAGAAAGACGAATCAGGCTTTCCAGCTGCCGTACTGTGATCCTCCAAGCTGATTTAGTGACTCCGGAGCCGTCCCGCTGTCTCAGTCGCTTGTACTGCTCCACAATGAATTCCTCAGACTCCTTTGAGATCTGATAGCACACACACAGATCGAGACACAGTTAAGAAATACCTGACATCGTGACAATGTAACAGCTTGAAGCCAAATACAAGTTCATACAAATTTGTAAACTAAGTGTCCAGGTGAGTAGATCTGAGCCAAATGCAAACAAGGAACCTTTTTGGTTCAAATCTACCTGAACTTCCAAATATTTTGTGGCCAGTGGGAGCATCAGGAAGAATGAAGATAAGTTGTCCTGTCACTCACCTTTGGTTTGAACTGGCGAGCAAACAGCAGGTATCTGCGGATCTCATCTAGACTGTAGACACGCTCGACAGAATTCTCAATTCTGGAGTGGAGATCCACTATACGTCTGGCAATGGCATAATCAGTCACCTGAAATAAAAGACAGAGGCATTTACTAACAACATCTAACAACATCATCTTCATATGCTGTTGCATTGTTGGTCAGAACACACAAACGCATACCTCATTGCAGTCATCTACCAGGATGAAGAAGAGATCAAAACGTGACATGATGGGTGCCGTCAGGTTGATGTTCTGCTTGAGAGATTTGGAGCGGTCATAACGTCCGTTCACTGGGTTTGCTGCAGCCAAGATGGATGTGCGAGCATTCAGAGTGGCCTACAATTTGACAAAATTAAATATTTTACGGTACAAGCATAAAATATCTTAACAGATAACAGTGTTCAGGGGTGTGCAATGAACTGGTAGATAAAACTGGTCTATTGCACTTACACTGACACTGCAGTGTTACATTGTCAAAACTATATTATTATTAATATTCTCAAAGTTAGTATATTTATGTAAACAGTTGGTTAGGTCTTAATTTAATGTTAACAGCTACATAAAAAAGATGTGCAAGTATATTAGATTAGTGCATTTAGTCTTAAAGTGACAGCAGCCTAATTTTCTCATCAATCCCAATAAATGCATTATTATAGGTCTTTAAATCCAAAGTAGGAATTTCCCAGGCCTAATCCAAACTGTTAGTAAAAATATATCCCAAATGCACTGATGAAAGTTTAAGCTAATATGTAACCTATAAATCTGCATTTTAATCTTGACTCTCACCTTGACCCCGGCTTTGGTGATGGAGATGGTCTGTTGCTCCATAGCCTCATGGATGGCTACTTGGTCTCTCGTTTCCATCTTATCAAACTCATCAATGCAGCAAACCCCCTATGGACACCAATGTCAAATCAATAGGGATTTAAATTTATGCATTTAGCAGGCTTTATTTTATTCAAAGTGACTTACATTGCATTCAGGCTAACAATTTTTCCTAACATGTGTTCCCTGGGATTCAAACCCCCAACCTTGCACTTGCTAACACAATGCTCTACCATTTGAGCTACAGGAACACAAAGGATTTCAGTGACTCAGACGTACAGGGACTTTACACAAATCATTTTTAAAGATAACTCACATTGTCAGCCAACATGAGTGCTCCGGCTTCAATGACAAACTCGTGTGACTCCTCATCTCTCACAACAGCGGCTGTGAGACCGGCCGCGCTGGAGGCTTTACCGCTGGTGTAGACCGCACGGGGACTGAACTCCTCAACATGTCTGAAAAACAGCCAAACCGGGAGAATTAATACATAATTACACATAAATCAAAAGAAAATGGAAAAACACTCTTTACAAGATAAACTAGTTTTACTTAAGGAACTGGCTCTTGGCTGTGCTGGGATCTCCAACGATGCAGACGTTGATGTCTCCTCTCAGAGATGTGCCCTCCATGGTGGTTTTAGGAACCCCTCCGAACAACATGAGCAGAATCCCCCGCTTTACCTCATCATTACCTGACAACAACAGATTTCGTATCAGAAATAATTGAACTGCATCATACAATGTAAAAAAATCTTTAGTCAAGACGACCTAAAATCGAAATCCATTTCGATGACTAAATCAACACAACTACAATTGGTTACACCGCTAATGGTTTTTTCAAAGGACAGATCAAGGGGTTTCAAAGAGTAAGTTTCCCCAAAAATGATCGGTTACTCATCCTCATGTCATTCCAAACCCATAACATCTCTGTTCATCCTTGCAAATAAAGACATTCATAAAAAGTTTACAAAGAGAAATCCACACAAATCAAGCGATTTCATCCAAGTCTTATGAAGAGACACATATAGACATTGATCAATGGGTAACTAATGACTTTTCATTTTAGGATTAACTATTTATTCAATGTAACAACTTCAAGTTTTCACTTTTTTCCTATGTTTATTTATCTGCATTATATCGGCCAAACCACTTTCCTGTCACTGGCCACTTACCACGAATATATGAATTCATTTTGTTAGCATCAATTTGTGTTTGTGCTCAACATATCAACGTTTTAAGTGTCTAACCATGAATGGTAGGGAAGAGGCTGGTGCAGAGGTTGTGGTAGAGGTTTTTATCTTGACTCATCTCAAACACCTTCTCCCACTCCTGTACCGTCATCTGTTTCTTGATACTCTCCGCTGTCTGCTCCTCATCCCGGATCTCCTTACCGCCAAACTACAAACAGAGACATCCCATTAAAATAATCTGGAATAACAGAAACGAGGCCTCCATGCCTACATCGGGCTTGACTCTTACTCTGGGATTGGTGGGGGCTACGTGGCACGCCAAGAAAGCAAGTTTGTAGGAAAGTTCTCTGACACCCAGCGCTTTAAGCCCACGGAGACCCTCATTCTCGTAACCTTGCACCCCAGCTGTACGAGAGCTGGTCTCAGAACGCACACCTGAAACAAACACAATTAATACTCAGACGTGCAACCACTGTATAAACATCAGTGACGGCTGACTGGATGAGGGGTGTGTACCTGGTGTGGACAGCTGGGATACATCTGGCACAACAATGAGGGAACCAATAAAGTCACATTTATCACCAGCCTGTGCCGACTCCACAGCCTCGGCCCGCAGAATCACCTCCATACTACGAGGTATGCAGCCCCGTGGCAGCTCAGCCTGTGTCTCCTGGATACGCACCTGGAATTAAAAGGAAGTAAAATGTCAAAATGCATTAACAACTCTTTAAGAACAGTACAGCAGTCGAGAATTGCACAGGGCTAGTATGATGAAATCTCAACTGAATAGGAATGATTATTAAAAATAACATTCTAAAATGATATGGTTTTCTTCCCGTCGTACCTTCTGGAAGTCAATGAATTTGGATTTGTTTGTATCCAGGAGAAATCGTCTACGGTTGTTGCACACAGGGTTGCGGCAAATGCTTGGCTGAGTGTATTTAAACTGCTGCTCCACGTCTTTTATCACTCCCTGACAGTCCAAACACAGGAAGGTGCCGCTCACCAGCTCAGGGTGAACCGGGTGAGTACGGACAACCTGGGCACTGATGCGCACAAGTGAGCCAACCTTCATCATGGACAGCTCACGGATCCTGCAGGAGCCCAGAACAGGATTGATTAGTTAAGAAGGCATGTGTTCAAAATAACAAGCAATTGACTAATCAGTTTGTAAGATATACAGCAAGGATAGGCAACTCCAGTCCTGGAGGGCCACTGTCCTGCAGAGTTCAGCTCCAACCCTAATTAAACACACCTGAACAAGGCAATCAGTGTTTTCGGGATTACTAGATATATACAGGCAGGTGAGTTTTTATGAGGGATGAAGCTAAACTCTGCAGGATAGTGGCCCTCCAGGACTGGAGTTGCCTATCCCTGATATACAGTATTTTAGTTTTAAATGATTCATTAGTCACACTGTCTTCAAAATTCTCTTTACTTGTGTCTGGTTGGTAGATCCTGGAAGGCCACATAGAATTCCTTTGAGATCGGAACTTCTCCATGATCCCGAGCAAAATTACGCACAGCACGGCACAGGAAGGGGTAAAGTCTTAAACAAAACAACAACAAGAAAAGTTTTGCTTTGTACACTTAGTTCGTCAACAAAGTTTAAGCAGTTAAATAAAGCAGTTTTTTGTACTTATATTTAAATGATAAGATGAATATAGCAAAGTATATGGTGACTAAATTAAAAAGCAATGTATGGAAACAATTTACAATATAAATAAATAAAAATAAATAAATAAATAAATAAATAAATAGGGATTTTCTTTTTTTTCACACCTATAGAACTCTTCCTGGATGGCGGTTGCCAGTTCTTGATTAAAGCCCTCCAGGTCGGTGAAACTGACCACGAGTGTGTTTCTCTCCGGCCGGATCAACTCCTCTGCGTCCCGCAGGTACTTCACTTCTCCATCACTGTTCTGAAACCTGCGGATCGGTACACAACAATATAGTGTACAATTATGAGTACGACCAAAATGTCTACAAATCACACGAAAAACATTTTTTTTTTACATTAAAGCAAAGATAATACATGTAACACGTGCACGGGTGTAATGTTCATGCGAACATATAAATTCTACCATTCCATATAAATATATTTGTAGTTTAACATGAAATCATAAGACTAATGTTAGTGTACAAGCGTGCAATGTTTCATAGGAAATATTGTAATTATGCTAACGTATACGGGTTAACGTTACCCATCGTGAAACTTTCATAATACTGAGGAACAATAAGAAGAACCGCATTTACTCACTCTTCCAAAAAAGCCTGGAATAATTTTTGGCATTTTTCCGCCAGTTCGTCCTTGATCATCTGACCAGCATTCGTATTTGTTCCTTGTTCCACAACATCCATTTTTGTAATTAATTGTTACTACGAAGTTATAACAATAATGTTCTCCCTGTCCCGTCAAACACAAGATGCACACGAGCTTTTTCAGAAGTTTTCGCGCGAAATGCTGTACCATGTGATTATTTTCGCGCCACCAGGATCCAATCAGATTCTCGCTTTTCGCTGCTGCCACAATGGCCAATCATTCTCGAGCTTTCTGTTAGGGGGGAGCATCATGTTTAGGTCTGACAGTTTTTTTAAATAAAGATTTAAACAATAGAGAAATATCAAAAATTTAAAATAGGAAAAATATTTGTTAAAATGAAATGATAAAATAGGGGTTACTCTAAACGGGCGAAGCGTATCGCCTTAGAAGTTTGATTGATCAGTTAACGTACAGTATCAGACCCATATAGTGCAAAAAAGTATAAACAATAACCTTGCTGTTTTAACAACCCCATTATGCACTTGTAATAAAGTGTCTAAAACTTTAAATTGGGAAGTTGTTGCGTGGCATTATGTATAAAAATGTTTCAGAGCGACAGTGTCACGTGATACATGTTACTCTTCTCTGCGCAGCTGAGATTGAGCCAATTATGGTACTATAATCTTACTACAAATAGTGTGAGTACTGAATGGGGCATTATTTAGCAATTTTATAGAAATTTGTATTTATATATTGTGGTAGTATTGTTGCCACGTTTAAAACCTCAAAATACAATAAACTGGCAGAAAGTATATAGCAAAACAAATATTTGTAACAGTTATTTCAGACATTACTTGCCATCCGCCGTTAATTTTTCACTGGTCTCGCTTCTGGTCATCTGCTCATTTAATGACTTAAAAAAAAAAAAAATTATTCTGTCTGTTACTTTTCAACATGATTTCAGCTTATTTTTCTTGTTGGCTCACTACAGTTTGTTTCGTCAGTTTTAATGATGTGCCTTGTGTTAACACTAGATGGCACAACTACTATATTATATGTAAACAGCCATATTTTTAGTCAAGCCAGCAGATGACGCCAGAGAGTTATGCATACAAATATGCCAAACATGCAATATAAATGAAAAATGTAATGTTATAAGGCAACATTAAGTATTTTTTTAAAATGTGATTGTTTTACTCACACAACAGCTAAAATCATAGGGCTTGTGGTAAAAACACTTCAATATAGCTTTCATTTTAATCAACAAATATTATATCATATTTAACAGATGATGAATAGATTGATTTCAAAATATACCTGTCAAGGCATTACATACTAAAACATAGCAACACCAAATGAAAGTTTCCCAAAACAATATCTAAATAACTATTAATCTAGTAATTATCAATTTCCAAAAGCCAAGCCATCTTCATAGAATTAAGTCATTTTAGTCAGAACTAGACATACTTTCTTGGGAACAACATAACAGATAAGTCATGAACAATACGGTCAGAAACATGCAAAAGTAAATTTGGTAAATTTTGCCAATGTTGGCCTGTTACTAATGATAATATAACTATTAAAAACATTACATTAATATTCTGATTTGAGGTTTTTAGAAATACAATCATTAAGGTTTTCAATCATTCTGAAACTACTTTCTAAAGTCGTTCTTCTCGACAAACTAATAGAGGTAACAGATGTTGTTGACATGTTTCTGTTATCAGATGTTGTGTAGCTGGAAGACTTTGTGGACAGATATCTGTATCTGAACCTGATAAAAACCACTTTTGCTGGTCGATCAACTAAGAACATGTGTATGAACGTTTGTGTCTGGGAGAGTTTTTAGTGTCTGTTAGGCGTATCCTGAGTTGTGGTCTCTATAAGTAGGTGTCTTTGTTTTTGTGGTTTCCGTCACAGCGGTTGATTTCATCCTGTGGCGGCATTTTTAAATTTAAAAATCATACTTTCATTGGTAGACAGAATGAAGACATGCAGGCGTCAAAGTAACACTTAATCAGCACATTATGTTTATTTGAATGGTTCAGTTCATTTGTAACCTCTATCAGTTTTTCTCTTTGTATGAGGGTGCATGTGTGTTTATGTGCCTTCAGCGGGTTTGAACCCAAACTAGTTTCTTTTTTAAATTTTTTTAAAAAAAATTTTTTGCAATCAGTAAAATCAATTCGCTTTAGACGTTACTCATTAAATATGATAAACATACGCTAAGGCATTGGCTGAATCACCACACACACCTGAGTCAGGTATAGCGTTAAGGCAAACGGTGTCTAGACGGTTTTGTCTGCAGGGCGTCTTCAGTACATCAGATGTTTTGTAACGTTTGGCACAGGAGTACAAGGACTTTATTGCATGCTTGCAGTTGCCAGTGTGTGCATAAGATATTGCAATAGTCAGAAGATTTATGTCTTTCACAATCCTGCACACAGCAGCATAACTGCCAGATCTCTCTAGAGTGAGGACAAGTGTTTGTCAAGGTTTGTAATATTTTAAACAAGTTATGACAGATGTAATTTTGAATGTCATAACACTAGAGAATATAGAGTTGTTGTTTTTTTTTTTGGTTGGTGGTGTAACTTTGATCATGTGTAGGCGCCCCCTCCTAAATGACGTTAGGTAGACAAAAGTAACTTGTTTTCTGAGAGATGTACTGAAGGCACTCTAGTGTTCTTGTGACTGCTTTTGTGAGAAAAATGCATTATGACTACATTATGATTTTTAAACGTTTAGACTAATATGTACATTTTTTAAAGTTATTTTTACGTTTTGCAAGTGAGCTTTGACAGGTATATAAAATGGCAGTGATGCATGCAGTGTGTAAGTTGAATTGTCTTGAATTTTTAGTTAATTTCGGAGAAAATCAGACCAAATGTCTTTCATGACCTGTGCATCTATGCCATCTACATCTAAATTTGTCTCAATGTGGTGATAGATGTTGATTTATTGATTTATAGATTTATAGATGTTGATGAGAAAAAAAGATACAGATACAGTTTTTACCAAAATTGATATAAGAAACACAAGAAATGAATACAGTTATTCAGTGTGGCTGCAATAAATTGATCAAAAGTGACAGTAAAAAATATATTCATCAAAGAATATGAAAAAATGCATCATGGTTTCAACAAAAATATTAAGAGGCACAACTATTTTTAACATGGGCAATAATTAGAAATCTTGTGCACAAAATCAGCTAATTGAAATGATTTGTGAAGGATTGTGTGACATTGAAGGCAACCATCACAGGAATAAATTTCAATTTTAATATATTAAAATAGACTTTTAAAATACTTCCCAATATTACAGATTTACTGTTGTTGTTGTTCTTTTTATCAAATATATGCAACATTGGTGAGCATAAGATACATAAAAATATTGTCTACATTTTAAATATATTTTCTAAAAAATAATAAAAATAAAACAAAATACTGGTAAGAAATATATTTGCTTGGCAAATTTTCTTCATTTACTGACCATAAAGGCTTGGCTAAAAGTAGTTTTTTGCATAAATATATCTAGACAAATAATGCTGCCTTCACATACCTCCACCAGAAGCAAGAGAGCAGAGTACAGATGTCAGAGGTCAAAGGTCCACACAAAAAAAAAGGGGTCACAGGAGCACTTAGAGCTCCGAGAGCTGTTTGAGGTCAAACAAAGTCTTTCGGTTAGAGTTTCCAAAGAGTGAAAATCCAGCAAGGATTTAATGGTGTTGCTTGCAAAAGCAAAAACCCCATAATCCTGTGTGTTTTAACAGGCTTCTATAATCACACAGGCTACAGATACCTGTAGGGACCTGCATGTTGAATTCATATAGGTCATGTGTTTGGGGTAGGTGTATTTGCACACAGTATGTGCACTTGTATATCCGGGGGAAATGTGTTTTTAAGCATGGGAATAAAATGGCATGTCTGTCTGTGTCAGCACCTGGATGTCTTAGCATCCCCCTCTCCTACTGTTTTGTATGTTTCTTGTTGTTTGTTTTGGGTAGATCGGTGGGAATCTCTGACTGAGCTGGTCTCTCATTAGCACATAGTGAGAAAACGAGTCCTTGGAGGAAGACCATTGTGTCTAGCAGCATGTGTGTTTGTGCGTTTCACACAAAGTCTGACAATTCATGCACTGTCAGTGCAGGCAGGGAGCCCATTTATCCATCGATTCATGCTGTTCTCTCTGTCTCTCACAGAAAGGGAAACGTTTGGGGGCTATTAGATTCTGTATTGTTTTTGAAAAAGTCTCTTATGATCACCAAGGCTGTATCTATATGTTCAAAACTAGTAAAAAACAGTAATACTGTTTTTATATTACAGTTTTAAATAACAGTTTAACTGTTATTGTGTTATATAAACTGCTATTATATTACAAATTATGTAAACAGCCATTACTTAAGTCTTCACATGATCCTTTAAAAATATTGTAATATGCTAATTTGGCACTCAAGAAACAATTTGTCATTGTTATCAATATTCAAAATAGTTGTGCTGTTTAATATTCTTGTTACTTTTTAATGGACTCTTTGATGAATATACAAAGAACAGAATTTATTTGAAATGTAAATATTTTGAAAAATGATAAATGCCATTACTGCCATTTTTGAATGCATATTTTAATGTTGAATAAATTATATTAAATATAAATTTCTTAATAAAACAGCATACTGAAAAACTACTGACTTTTTAATGACATTTCAAGTAATGTTCTTGTATATTAATTTACAGTGTTATGAATATGATGTTTACATGATACAATATTTTGATTAATGCAGGCACTTGTTATTTGTTTACATGACATGCATAATTGATCTCAAATGTGTATAATTTCAAATTCATATAATGCCTTTAAATTTCTTAGTTTCTTTGCCACCATCGTCAGTAATGGAGCTGTGACTTTTAATCTTCCAGTCTTGCATTGCTCAGGTGAATATAACTTCACAGTGGCATTGGTTGAGCCAGTGTTGCTGTATAAGGTAGGTCCGGATGCTCAAACAAACACATCAATGTTGTGATAGCACCCCAGAGCCACACCTGTAGGGAAATCAACTTATTAATGGCTTCCTCGTAGTTGTAAAGTATTTTGACATTTAGAAAAATTACACACTTCACCTTTCAATTAGGAAAATCCGGTAAACCCCTCGCCCTCCCCATTTTCCCATGGCTGCCTCAGGTATACCTTTAAGGGTTTGTTTTTGTTGTCGTGTCTTTTTGTCAGAAGTGTCTTTTGTTGAAGTTGGTGGTCTTTGTCAAGGGCGTAGAGTGCATGCTGCCGTTGGTTTCATGTGGACGTGTGAAAATAGATTCAGTCAATGAAGGACCTTTTTTCCCACCATTGTTACCCTAGACTCACAGGAAAGCCGATCACTGTTAGGAAGCGCAAACTGTTGCTCACTTACCATTGAGCTTGACCATGAATTTTGAATTATGAACACAGGCCCTATAACAGTGGATTAGTCAGAAAAAATAAAACATACCTGTTCATAAACCTATTTTCCAGTTACTTTTTTTCTAGGCTTTTCGCAGCAGCCATTTTCTATTGGTTTTAAACAAAATGCATTCGATGACTTCACCTTTCTATTTACATTCATTATTTTTTTTCTCTCAGCCAAAACTATATGTAGCCTACTTGCTAGTGTTGGGCGATATGCTCCATAGTCATAGTGTTCCTGAAGTTCAATTGGTAGAGCATTGCCTTATCAAGCGCAAGGTAGAGGGTTTGATTCCCCGGGAACACATGGTAGGTAAAAATTGATAGCCTGAATGCACAGTAAGTGGCTTTGGATAAAAGCGTCTGCTAATTGCATAAATTAAATTTTAATTTAGTCATATCGTCCCATCGTCAGCCTGTGTGATCGCAGAGACATGATATTATAATGCTAATTTATTTATTTACTTACTTAGATTCATAGTCAATGAGTGAACCAACTCCAGGCTAACGCTAAAAGCAGCCTAGTGTTGGTTTAATGTAATATATTAACTAAACTTTTCTTTTTAGTCAAGTACCACATGGATGTCATGAAATATTTGTAATATTACGGATTTTTGTATTTATCATGATCACAATTGAATAAAACATTGAAAGTTGCTAATGCTAGCATTTCCTTAGTTAGCCCAGAGCCATATAGAGAGATCGCTCTGAGTTAGCCTAGCTGCAGAAATTGAGTAAAGAACATTTACATTACCCAGGTCTAGCGCAAGTTCATTCACTTTAAAAAAACACTCCTGTTATGATCAATGAAACTATCTACACTGTATGATGAATAATTATACTTACATCGCACGTACATCACACACGGATTGTTGTTTATGATGAGAGAATTGGCAAATGCTCACTCAACAACAAAACTCCAGTGTTTCAGCGATGACTCCTCTGATTGGTCACTGCATTCAAAAGCTCAACAGATTTGTGTGTGATTGATTATAACGCTGTAAAAACATGTAAAAAGAAATATGATGGGACAAATACATGCAAATACATCAATAATAATAAGCATCTTTGAAATTGTCAAAGGCATTAGCCACATGCAGGTGATCTCTGACTGTCTTTGATACACGATACTGTAACCTACCTAACACATAGCTACAGGCCAATTTGAACATTTCGTTTTTTCTAAATGTCAAAATGCAACATAATAGAACACTGAATAACGGCCGTTTCCCACATATTGAGTTTATTTCCAGTCCATAGTGATATTTTCTGTTGTTTATCTTTGTAAACATTCGGTCTCACATCTTTAACAGCGTGTCGCTCATTACACGCCATTCTAAAAACGTGACGCACAAATTAAAATAAGTTGAACTTTAACATCTCAAGACTTTGCTTTCACATTTGTTTCGGAGAAAAAAACATGCTGTGTGTGTGTGTGACTGGCACCCAAGACATCAGTTTGCTAGATCAGATGTAGCTGAACGCCTACACAGGCATTAGTTTTTCATTTTATCTATCCAAAAGGGCACGACTTAAGAATAATTTTGTACTGTAATGTAAGCAAGGACCATGTAACATACTGCAGTGAATTCTAGTCGAGAGCTGTCATTCTTGATTTATAAAAGAACATTGTATGCCATCTGTTGTTAGTTTTTTTTTTTTTTAGGTTTTCATTGTTTTATGAGAATGGATTGTTTTGACTCATGCATGACGTGCTTTGGTAGTTTTAGTGCATTCTGGATGTGAAATTACAGCTGTGCAAAGCTGGTAAGGAGGACTGTGTGAAGAGTTTTGTGATTGTATCAACTGTAATAAGATTCGGATTTGGTAAAAAATGTAAAGAGTAAGAGAGGTTTTTTTTTCAAAGGTGAAGCTCACATCTTTCACACACTTATATACGTCATGAATACACTCACCTCTCCAGATGTGTTAAAACCACACACACATATAGACGAGCTCATACGCTCGAATCTCAGGTGTCTTTCAGGATGTTGTTGGACTTTTGAGGACATCCTCCACACATCATGAAAAAATGAGTCGATGAATGAGTCAACTGTCCCTTTGGTTGATCAGTGGCTTTGTAGAGAGACAGATGAGAGGACCTGACCTGGAAGGAAGCTATTATACAGCATAATCATATTGTGACGGACCCATTGTTGTATTTTTAGCATCCTGCAAACAAGTAGCCTGTGCGTGAGGGATTGTGTGTTTGGGTTCCAAAGGCAACCTGTTTCACACAGATGTCTGAGCTTGGATGTTTGGTTGTTTGTTTGTGTGCATCAGTGTGTGTTTTGAAGCATATTCTCTGTCATTGTATCACAACTGCATATGTGTTGGACCTTTTAACTTTCCTGAAATGAAGCGGAAAAGGCTTGTTCCTGTTGTGTTGCAGGCAGCTGCAGTAAACATTCTAGAAATAGAGGCTGTTGTTTGGATCAGTATGAAAGCAAGGCTTATACGTGTACACATACATGTCTGTTTGAGGTTACATTAATCATTTTATTTGGTGAAACTAGTTTGTTGCAGAACTTCAGTCTAATTCCTTCACATGGCAAAAACAAATCGTCTCACAGTTATACCTTTTAATTTTGAAATATGCCAAATTTAGTGTTTGGTATGAATCAAAGATTTATCTTTACTTTATTTAATCAAAATGATGGGATTTATCACTGACCCCTTCTGAAATCACCTGTCCTCAGACTTCATAACTCAATTATTATTATGTTATACTTTAAACTAATGTTCAAAAGTTTACGATTAGCATGAAAAAAAAAAGTGGATTTAAGAAGCGTAACTGTTTTATTGATGATAGAAAAATATTGATAATACAAAATGTTTCTTCAGCATGTTTCTAAATCAACATAATAGAATGATTTCTAAACATTTGACAATAAAGACATGAATTAATGGCTGCTAAAATTCTACTTTGCTATCACGGGAATAAATTACATGTTTCAATAAATTACAACAGAAAACAGTAAATTAAAATTGTAGTAATAATTTACAATTTTACTGTATTTTGGATCAAATAAATGCAGCCCTGGTAAATGGCAGGTCATATTAAACTGCAGATTTCTGTAATTTAACAGCCATGTAGATACATATTTTTACATAAAGAAATATTAAAGTCCCAGTATTCTAAAATATACTTTAAATACATTGTGTACTTCTGATCAACGCTAAGATTTATTAAAAATTTTTTTGAAATGCCTTTATTATGATGGCTTTTACTGCATATTTCACCTGCTATGAGTTCACACTAACATTTAAAAAATAATAATACATTTAAATAGTTGTTTTTATATTTCTTCTGTTAACCATGTCAACCTGGTGACATAACCTAAACAAATAATAATAATAATAATAATCATAAAAATCTTTGGGATTTCTAACATTTATTTTATGTCATTTCTAGTAATTTCTTCCAAAAACATCAACCAAAATTATTACTGTATTTAATTATGTTTGATGGCAAAATATGGTTATTTTGTCTAAAACATAAGATTTTCTGTTAGATGGTGATAACTGTCAGTCAACTTGCATTTATGTATGAAAGTGAACCCTAGATTTGTCAATATTTGTAATAAATACCCATATTTGACATGACATCTTTATTTTAAAATCGAGTGTTGATATATTGAACGATATTGATGGATATGAATGAAAACGTTTAGAAAATGTAAGAAGCTGCAGACAGAAAAACATAGCTGAATACCTATTAACATGTAAAAAAAAAAAATCGCTTTTTGGTTGTTTTGTCCCAGTACTCAAGATCAAGTGCATGGTTGTATGTGCCAGGCTTCAATGTGAGCATTTTAACGTCTTCAGTCATCATCTGACTGTTTCATGAAGTGTCGGCAGACAAAAAGATTAGTTGCAAAACATTTGGGACTTGATGACTTTATGACCCCTTGTCTCCTCAGGTGAGAAAAGGGGAAAAAATGCATTAAGGAGCAGCCACCTACATACACTTTAATCAAGCAGGATTCCAGAAACAAAAGCAGTGAACAGTGTCCTGACAGGTCTGTCCCAGTCAATACAGGTTTGCTGGAATGCACTTAAGAATTTGACTGTTATGATGACTTATGTTGTGCTTGTGTGTGTGTGTGCTTGTGTGTGTGTGTGTATTAACATCAACAGTACAAACTTCTTTTCTTTGTCAATGGAGCTGACAGAAGATGCAGTCAGACTGACGGACGTCTCCAGAAGGAAACGAGTCGGGGAACACATACCAGCACGTAACAAATCTGCAATCTCTTTGTAGAGTTATGTTCCATAAAATATAAACAACTTTATCATCTGGTTCTCACACCATCTGTGTGATGTCTGCACTGTACGTCATTTATTGATCTTTTTATGATACGCAAAATTAAGTTGGATTATTTTACTTGAGTCGTGTGTGTGATTTCTTGCGCATGATCAATGCAAGTCAGTGGACTCTAGAATGTCTCCTTTCGTGTTCCATAGTAACAATCAGTTTTGGAAAGATAAGCAAATAATGTAAACGATGACTTTTTTGGTTGAACCATCTGTTTAGTCTTGTCCAAAAGTGTATACTGCATTTTATGAAGAACCCATTTATTGGCTGTCTATATATATATATATATATATATATATATATATATATATATATATATAAAATATAAAAAAATATATATAATATAAATATATATATAAAAAAACATGTATTTAGACATGATACAGATTTTTGCATACTATTCATAGAGGTGAGGGCTGAATGCATCAATGGTTGTTAACCAGTTCTTTTCTTTGCTCTCTGTGCATTTAATTCATGAAACTTTCATAAATATATGAGTAAATTGCGAATAAAATGGTCTTTTCTCAAAACTCACTTTTGCAAACCTTAGATCTTATAGTTAAACTGTATGCTAATGATTTCCAATCACTTGTAAATATAGTGCAAATAAACATGCATTAACAATTAGCATAATCCACACACATGAATTACAGCTACTTGCATTTAAATTAATTATATTTCAAGTTTTGTTCCACTTTATTTCTTTATTGCATAAATGCACAAGAAATGAATTGTTTATTGTTAAAGTGTTAGGTTGCAAAAAAATTCTGCTGCTTTCATATTTATTTTTGATACAATGCAAGTGCAAAGCAGTGCTTGTAAACCTGTAAACACAATGACTTGCTGATATCCCTTCCAGTAGAATGGGCCTTTGTTTGAGGGAACACAAACCGAACCCTAAACACAGGAATCACAAAACAATAAGCATCCTCCAACTGTAACCTCCTCCTCCTCCCTCCTTGCCGTGCCACCTTTCCATTTAGACAGCTGGATTCGGGGGGCTGAGGAGGAGGAGGGGGAAGCCTCCATCTTTCAACCCTCTCCTCCGTTTACTATGCCACTATCCTTCCTTCTTCTCTTTCTTCGGCTAAGCCCTCTCTTCCTCATGTAGCTCAGCCGAGGCTGGACCGCAACAGGAAACCGCCAAAAACTTCTGAGTAAACTTCCGGGTTCTATTTCTCCCGCTTCCTGATGGGAAGTCTTTTCTGAATCAGTGGGAAAATGGTTTTCAGACCTTCACCCAGCATCTCAATGGTCAGATTCCTCTGTAGCTTTGCCCACAAAACCATTGTGTTCCACTGACATAAGGGGAAATGAGGGTTGCTCATATAAACATGATTTTGCTTTTGATTCACACACGCTTCTCTGTAAACTGGGCCGTCTAGGAGAAAGAGCTGCTGAAATGATTTATTCCTCCCAGAAGAGGTGTGAGGAGGTCAAATGACCGCATGGCTTCGTCTTTCATTCTGTTGACATGCGTGTGCACTCTCAGCCTTTATCTTTGCCTCCAAGGGAAGTTCTTATTATAAGCGGGAATTAGATTTACAGAGTTACAAGTTGAAAGTTCTCTGGTTAATTAGACACAGTGTCTGGGATTAATGGACCAATGGGGAGCACTAAAGCCACGAGGTTAATGACCATCATGTGAATGCTCAGCAAGAGAAGCTTTTGCTTTGTCTGATTTCCATATTTCAGTTTCATACATTTTATGTGTGCTTTGATTTCTGAACGTTAAAACATGTTTAGATGTGGTCCACTGAAATTTGAACCCTGTAATGAGCTAATATGTTTTCCCTTATATTTTACCGTTTTTTTTTTTGTTGTTGTTTGCTTGTTTTGAGACAAGTCTTGAACATTTACAGGCTTGAACCTTGATAAATATAAAAGTCTTCCAACTTTTTCAATATTTTCCCCATTCTTTCCCCCATCATCTTTTTTTTGCCGGTTTTCAAAATCCCATCATTTATGAATTTTATTGTTTTACCTTTTGAGACTTTCAATCATATTAATTCATAATTATTCATTAATAATGATTAAATAAATATAATCTATTTTTTAATACTAATACTGATTAAAAAAAGCTATTGAATTATTGCATGAGTGAAATTAGCATATACCATTTCAATATATATATTAAAATATTATATTTCTATAGTGTGAAAATTATAACTTTTTTTATTATTATGTACACTCATTTCTGTGTTGTTATTTCCACCCTACAGCTCCCTATTCTGGCCTTAATAAGTTGTTTTTAATAAGATTGTCATGCTTGCTTACCAATGAGAAAAGTGCATGCGATGTGTGAAGAAAACATCCCCTTTGAACAAAATATTTTTTATAGTGTGCTAATTCCAAATGTAATTCAAAAGTATGAAAATATTTGATTATTGTGTACTGTATATTTAGGAAACATACAATTCTAGCTACAAAATTAACCTTAGAAAAAGTAGTCTGCTATTTTACAAACGTCATTTTCACCACAGAATGCTGTTAAACACTGAAATGCTGAAAAAAACTGTTGGTGTTGGGAATTTCCATTACTTAAAGAGAGAGAGAAAGAGAGAGAAAAAACACAGTTCCTCTGAAAAGTGTTAATGAAATAAGCTAGTGAGAGTGTGATATTTTTATTTTCTAAAAGTCCACCGGGTCAAAATAGTCCATTGTTGAAGAAGCACAGTGGAACTGAATATGTTTTTGATTTCTTAGTCATGCTCGTCACAAAAAACCTGAGAAAACATGTGTTGTGGCCCTAAATTATGTGCTCTACTTTATAGCAGGTGATCTCATCCCGCCAACTCAGAGTTTTATTGCCATTTCTCTCTTACGTAGTAGGACTGACAATAAATTATCCTTAACCTGACATCACAGTCCCAATGCAGTCTTACAGTCAATTCAACAGAATCAACAAAAAGTAGGAAATTTAATGTTGTGAGCAAAGTTAGATGCATGTAGGCCCAAATGAGGAAGTTTGTGTATTGTGGGTATTCCCCGTGTTAAAGGGCTGCAGGTGGAGAAAGAATGTAAGTGAGTCCACTTGTGTACCAACTGGTGCCTAAGCACCTGCCCAGCTGTCAGTACAGTGTGTGTGTGTGTGTGTGTGTGTGTGTGTGTGTGCACGTGTCTGTATGCATGTCCGCGTGTGTGCTAAGTGAATACTGACCCGCTCACTTTGATACAAGCTCTTCTTTCCCCTAATCACTTGACGAAATCCTCCTCGGACCCTCTTTAGAAACATATCGTATTTCTGAGAGGAATGAATTAAGATAGTAATGAATTACAAAATTACTTCAAATGAATAAATCAGAGGAGCTGTGGTGTAAATAAACAGGTTAAATGAAAGTCCCCAATACTGGTACAGAATATAACATATAATTAAACTTGAACATTCGTAAACACACATGCACATCTGTATATACCACATCTAATCCCATCATTCATCTACAGCCTTTAAAAAGGGCAGCTGCCCTTCATCAAAACACACATCCCACAAGATCATATTTCCAACCATAGCCCCGGGTGAGAGTCGAGGTGCTCGTGTTTGCTGAGGAATAAAGGTTTAGTGGGTGAAGACAAAATAGTATTTCGGTTCTGGCATAAATAAGATGCTTTCAAAGAACCAAGCCGACTTTCTGCATTTTCATCTTTGACAAAAACACAAGTTAATCAAAGCTAATCAACATTCCAGAGCCCAAAAAAAGAGATCATTTCCTGTCTGATCTCACGCCAACACAAATGAGGAGGGTGGGTCTGCTTTTTGGAAGATAACACCAAGTCCTTTTACTGAACCAGTCAATATGTGGATGTTTTTGTTTATTTTTTTTGCCAAGTTTTATATGTCAGCCAGCTATTCATGTTTTATTATTATATACGACCCATCAGTACATTTGATACAGGCTAATATAAATCAAACTCTGTACATACGCATGCTACACCTAAAAAAACATAGGAGTGCTTCGATGTAATGTTATTTATTAATTGATTATTTTTATTAGCATTTTCTTATTATTTTTATGATATTATATAACAGTTATGTTAATATTTTAAATAAGTTTCTATTTTTTAATTTTCTGTTTTCATTTTAATCTAGGTGAAATTTTAGTTGTGTATTTTTGTCAGTTTTATATGTCGGCACAGTTTGTTACGCATTTTTATTTCAGTTTTAGTTTCAGTTATTTTAGTACATACAGTTAAGCTAATAAAAAAAGAGATTTTTTTTATTTTATTTCAAGTAATGAAAATGTGTTTTTATTGATTTAGTTAACTATAACAACTATGTTTGTATCGAACATTACCAGTTTATTATCACAAGGTATTTCATTATAATATCAACATAATATGCGCAGGTTAAAAAGCATTTCTTACTCTGTCATATATCAGCTGTTATCTGTATCACCTGCTAAAAAATGTAGTATTGTTGTTCTAGAGTGGTTTGTAGTCAGACCCCATAAGTATTTTCACAGCGGGGGCTGGCGTCCCTTTGGGTTTTCGGCAGGAAGCTGCCTTCCAAACAGCCACTTCCCTTAAAATAATACACATTTATCCATTTATCGCATAATGGGCTTTTGGTTGGTGAGATAGGAGAGATACTTGTATAGTGTTATGCTTATGTGTATAGTATCATGGATGTACATGATGACAGTGTGTGGGAATCAGAGTTTGTTCAAGTTATTTCAGAGCTCTTGCTCTTAATATCTGTCCGACGTCTGTTAAATTGCTTACTGATACAGTAGCATTTGTTTGGTCATTGTTCAAGCCCCCTGGAACTGCGATTCATTTGTAAATGATCTTGGTTTGACTGACCTATGTGGCTCCAGTCCTTTTGGGTAAACATGCTGAGGTTTTGGGGGTCAATGGGGTCGTAAAGTGTCTCTTTGCCCCACTAGGGTCGATCTTGCAGGAACTGTGAGTGGCCGCTAATGGTCCTAGACATGATCTCCTTCCTGCGCTATGGATGTCAATAGCTTTACCCTCTAACCCTCACCCTGCTCGTAAGTGAAAGAACACATGCAGAGCTGTGAAACAAAGCCCACAGTGGGGTTTGTGGACACTTTTACTCAGAGTTACAGGAATTGTTTCACCTTAAATTACATAATTTACTAATTTTCTTTCTTCTGCAGAACATGAAAGAAAATAATTTGAAGAATGTACAGCTGCTGTTTTCCATGTCATTACTACTGAATTAAACAAGTGAGGCCAGATTGGCGAACAAATCACTCAGAATGATTTCTGTGAACAGATTAATCGTAAGAATGAAACAGAAAAATGTGATCCTGGACCTCGAAACCAAACACAGTCACAATATTGTGTGGAGCGAGAGTAAGCGCACGACAAAGACATTTCAAACGATCTTTTAATAGAAACCCACAGACGAGCTGTTACTCCGACATAAACTCCAAACATCAACGTAAGCAACATTTATAACCGGCCGGGATGGAACGGAAAGAATTTATACAAAGCAAGAGAGGGACTAATGACATAAAACACAGGTGAACAGAATGAACTAATCAGGGCTACTCAGGAAAACTAGGTCTAAAGATGAGTAAGGTAGGAGAACAGGAACCCAAAAGTCTATATCTGTGACCCTCATAAGTAGTATGGGTATATTTGTAGCAGTAGCCATCAATACATTATATGAGTCAAATGTATTGATTTGACATTTATGCCAAAAAATCATTAGGATATTAAATAAAGATCAAGTTCCATGAATATATTTTGTAAATGTCCTACCATAAATATATAAAAACTTAATTTTTGATTTGTATGCAGTGCTAAGAACTTTTTGAACTACTTCAAGGGTGATTTTCTCAATATTTGTTTTTTTTTTCCTTTTTTTTTCACCCACATATTCCAGATTTTCAAATAGTAGTATCTCTGCCAAATACTGTTCTACCCTAACACACTATACTTGGTTTTACCTAAGAAAGCTTAATTATTCAGCTTTCAGATGATGTATCTCAATTTCCAAAAATTGACCAATATGACTGGTTTTGTGGTCCAGGATCATAAATGATTTGTTCACAAATTGGACATTTCTGCTTTCTAACGAATGAGCCGAGGAGAGCTAAATATCAGATAATAACAAGGTAAATTGGCTTATTCCTCACATTAAGTTATAATATGGCACCAGAAGATTTGGTATATAGGACATGGTTCATTTGGATTATTTATGATACTTGTAAGTGTTAATAGTTCACCAAAAAAGAAAAGAAAATGGTTATTATTTACTTACCCTCATGTTCCAGTTTCTTTCTTTCCTTTTTTTTTTTTTGTAGAAGACGAGAGGACTTTCTGAAGAAATAGTCGGTATTTCCCTTGCTATTTCAATGTTAGGGGACTGGCTTCAAAAAATTTACAAAACGCCAAAAACTGAAAAAACCTATCTGTAATACTCATATATTATTATATGTATATAGAAATCTATATTACTCATATTTTTTTATGTTTTCTGAATTCACTGAAAATATTCACATCTCCTTCAGTGAGCTGTTAGCTCAAGATCTGCATTTGAGCTGAATTAGATCCAAATCGGTGAGTTTTGAGAAATAATCGCTTTGTGAACTAAACCACTATAAACAGATTCATAGGAAAATTTGATTTTGTTCATGAATTGCTACTTTTCTAATGGATTTGCCAGAGCTGTGTTGATGTCAGCAAATATCATTTTATATTTTGGCCTAATTTTGAATGCAGGACATGGGTCATATAGGTTATCATAATAGTTTTATGCCAATGTTCTGTCTTTATGAAGCCTTAAGATATCATTTACCAAGAAAACCGTCATCATTTTCTCACGTTTATGTTGTTCCAAACTTGTATGACTTTCTTTCTTCAGTGGAATGCAAAAGAAGACATTTGGTAACATGCAGAATATGGCATTAATATGTGCTTTTAAGTACTTATATACAGCTTCATGCTAATAAGCAACTAATTCATATTGAATAGTTCCTTGATCTAAGTGTTACCAGACATTTTCGCCATCAGTTTCTGGTGAGCATTGACTTATGTACAAAAAACAAAACAAAAAACACTTCTCAGACTGTTCTTCTCTTACGTTCCACAGCAAAAAGTAATCAAACTATGCCTTTAAAAGTTCCTTCAGTTTCTGCAATTGCACAGAAAAGAGCAGCCAGTGCAATTGTTAAGAAACTCGCATTTTGTTATCCAAGGAAATTCAAGTCCAACTGGTTTGGAATGACATTAGGAAGAGTAAATGATGTCAGAGTTTCCATTTGTGAGTAAACAGATATTTTTTATTATTTAATATTACTCAAGATTTGGGATTTATACACCGAGAGATTACTGGATAGGAGGGCAGATAGATAAACACTCACTCACTTTCTTTATCTGTCTATCTCAATAGAGTGAGATATATTCAGATTGACAGGGTGAACTAGGGGGTTTAACAGCGAAATAAATGACCAGCTCTTTAGGAATATTCACTGACCACTCTCCTTTCTTGCAGCCCCCGGGGGAACAGAGGCCTGATGGGGCACTTAACACTCTCAGACATGCAAATCTTTCACACTCTGCATTAGAGCCCATTACTCTGACTCAACGGGCCGTCCAGTCACCGGTGTTAGTTTGTATTGTCCTTACGCATGGATTTAGCTTCTCAATGGGTCAACTCTCACACATTTCCACCTCTTAACACGGTGGCCTGGTTAGCAGCTTTGGCCATGCAGAGGTTACAGGCTCTTGTTTCTTCTAGCTCTACACTGCTGTGCACTTCTCTAATACTTTCTCGTTCCGTAAAGACCTCCTGTGGTTTTATTGTGGTTCATCCTCACCCCATCTGAACTGAATGCCACTGTCATGGATCACGAGTAATAAATGTGGGCTGCATACATAAAATCCACACAAAAGGATTTGCAAATTATCACTGTTCTTTATGAGAAAGGTGTCCACAAATGGGCAGCATTAACTATCCAGTCATCAGCATCATGAAACCATATAACTACAGTGAATCAACAGAACATGTTATTATATAGACAGTCTCAAAAACCGCAAAAGAAAGAGGTCTCTTATGCTCAACAATACTCCATATATTGTGCTGTACAATCATATTACATTAAAATAAAAATTCAGTTTGAATGTCTGAAAATATTTGTTTATTTCTGTAAAAGCAATGCTCCGTTTTCAGCAACCATTGCTATTTTCAATATAGCCATTTGTAATAATTGAACACCAAATTAGCATATTAGATTATTTCTGATAGATCAAGTGACACTGAAGACTGGAGTAATAGCTGCTGACAATAAAAAGGATTCGATTATTTACTGTTTGTATTACCCATATACATACGTTTAACATTTAACACACACTTTAACTCTAACTATTCTTGTCTAGCAACTGTGATTGTGAGCATGATCTCCTAAACCCGAATAGTGGGTTTTTACCTAAACTTCTGTGTGGTAACACACTGAACCAGTTTCATATTATTGTACACCATGCAAGATTAGATTTTGTGGCTCATACAGGCTATGTGTAAGACGGTCAATCATTGCCAGAGACATGGCAACATAGTTTTGCTACGACAAAACCCAAATAAACACAATATCTTTAAGGGTAAAAGTGCATTTGTGGGGGGGGGGGGGGGGGGGGGTTTAGTAGTAAACAGCAAGTGAAGAAGATTTGAACAAAAATTTAGAATGCTAACCAAAACTAGATGGCATTGCATGACTGCACTTTTTTGCATATAAGAAATTTCATGTGTGTGTTTGTTCACGGTTGAATGGATTCCGCAGCATGTTGGGGATCCCACCAAGAGGTGTTCCGTGTGTTTGGTCAGACCTGAGAGAGTTTACATCTCAGGGAATCCCCATTATTGACATGTATGCATCAGAGAGAGGAGATCACAGACTCCACATGCTTGAATAGCTTTGGATAAGTAACAGCACTCACCACAACGTCACATGTCTCTTTGCAAAGTGAAAGTATAAACTATGGGCATTGCAGGGGAACTCCATCATCATGGTCTATAAAAATAATGCTTCGCAGAAGTGGTCAAAAAAAACAACACACACACACAACTTTTTTTGATTAGCTACTCAAACATTTTATTAGGAAGACTTCAAATTGCAAAATCAGCTTTTAAAAACTTGAATGGACCCTAATTCATTCCTTTTATCATGTAATAAATAAATGCAATGGTCTACATAAGTGCAGAAAAAAAACATAAAAACAATCTATATACATGATATGTACAGTAAACATCTTGCACACTATATCAACACATTTGTATGTTCACAATACCTCTTCTCACTACAAAGAAAGATTTTACAGTAATACTGGAAGCAATGCAGTATGAGATGCCATACTGACAGATATTTACATTCTAGCAACTTTTCAATCAGCCTCAGTCTGTATTCTTCCTATACAAAGTAAATACAGCTGGTACTTTCATGCCATTCATCTAATATTTGGGAGCATATTCAGTCCAAGATGAGCGCGCTTGTGTTAACTAGAGTGAAAGCTAGAAGACTCGGATTCCGTGGATACGGATGACATTCCTCCTCTCTTCTTCTGCAGAATTTTCAGACTGGACCCCCGGCTGGGAGATAGAGCGCTGCGGGCGGACTTCTTGAACTTCACCCCCAGAAATGCGTAAAGAATGGGATTGAGGCAGCAGTGAAAGTACGCGAGAGCCTCCGTCACGAAGATCCAATTTTGCAGACCCTGCTCGAGCTCGCAGCTGTGGGGAATGACCTCCAACGTCATCAGCGTGTCAATAAGGATTCCTCCGCAATAGGGCAACCAGCAGACGAAGAAACACACGATCAGAACCACGGTGGTCTTGAGCGCCTTGCGCTTCTGCGTGCCCTTGGAACCGCGTGACAGCTTGGAGATGATGATGCAGTAGCAGATGAGAATCACGAGTCCGGGTAACACGAAGCCCACCAGGATGTGCTGGAAGCGGAAAGCGACCATCCAGGTTGTGAAAGACTCCTCTGGGTAGATGCGCTCGCAGAAGGTGCGGATCGAGCTGCTCTCCGCTTTGGCGAACACCAGATCGGGAACGGTGAGGAGCGCGGCGGGGAGCCACACGCCCACGTAAATGATGCGATTGGCCAGAAGTTTCCTCGGAACTTGGCTGTTCGTGGCGCGCACCACGGCGAGGTACCGGTCCAGGCTGATGAAGGCGAGGATGAGGACGCTGCTATATAAATTCACCGTGTAAATCATATGCACGGCCACGCACATGAACCCTCCGAAGTACCAGTCTTTGGCCGCGTCCACGGCCCAGAACGGCAGGGTGAGCACAAACAGAAGGTCCGCCACTGAAAGGTGCAGGCGGTACTTGTCCGTCATGTTTCTGGATTTTTTCTGGCAACCCATTACCAGCACAACCAGTCCGTTCCCGATAAGACCCAAAACAAATATGATTCCGTACACGGTTGGAAGAAAGATAATCTGGAAGTCGTGACTGACATCCACATCGCACGGAACCTCAAAGTTGGCTCCAATGTCCCCCGAGCCGAACTCAGAGTTGTTATCATTTGATAAATCATCGTCAAAGACAATGTGCTGCGAAAAAAATGAACGGGCAAAGTTTAAATACATTTGTAATTATTTAAATGCAATCACAAACTTAAATAAATAAATAAATAACAGTTGTCTTACTTCGTAATATGCCATCTTTAAAACACTCCTCCTGTACTCTCGGTCTCCAGTAATGCTGTGGCAGTGACTTTCTACAGTGTTCTGTGGAGCTCAGAAGATTTTAAATACCCCACTCTCGCGCGGAAGCTCCGCCCCTCACAGCACGAGCTCTAGCGTGGACTCTGCGCTCGCGCTCTCAGATGCATCTGCGCCGTCCGCTAGCACTCTTTTCCTGTTTTCGTGTTCATAGTTTGATGTGTGTTTGAAAAAAAACGACGTCCTGTGACGAAAATCTGTATATCAGCTGTATATCTACAAAATCTTCGCACAAAACCGGTTTACATTAACCACAAAACCAGTCATAAGGGTCAATTTTTTTTAAACTGAGATTTATACATGATCTGAAAGCTGCATGAATAAGCTTTCCATTGATGTATGGTTTGAAAGGACAATAGGCTATTGCTCGGCTGAGATACACTATTTGAAATCTGAGGGTGCAAAAAAATCAAATATTGAGAAAATAGCCTTTAAAGTTGTCCAAATTAAGTTATTGGCTATGCAAATTACTAATCAGAATTAAAGTTTTGATATGGTAGGTCATTAGAAAATACATTCATGGATTTTTAGTATAAAAGAAGAATCAATAATTTTGATCCCACAATTGTTGGTTGTTGATTTAAATACACCCATGCCACTCATGCTTGCAGGGCCACCATAAGTGTTTGGTAATGAATGTCAGTCAGGTGAATCGTGAGACGTTAAATT
This sequence comes from Carassius auratus, assembly GCF_003368295.1. NCBI lineage: Eukaryota > Metazoa > Chordata > Actinopteri > Cypriniformes > Cyprinidae > Carassius > Carassius auratus. The sequence goes on along the minus strand of NC_039248.1, from coordinate 7,279,828 downwards.
CCCAACGAAGTGGCTCACTCACTTAACACTTTCAAACACCTTTAAATGTCATTCAGCCAGAAGATTGCACACACACATACACTTGTGAGCTGTGAAAGTGTTGTCATACTTTGAGGTTGGTCTGTGAAAAGTACACACAAACACTTTCCATGTGAACAATAAATGAAATTAAATCAGAAAATGAGGGGTTTGAGCATAGAAACATACTGTATGTTAATCCGTTAAGTGCTGTTTATGTTTTGCATACACAGAATGGCTGTTTTATCACATTGAGGAGGTGCTAATGTGTGGGTGATCAGATAAAATCACAAAGGCAGTCGGAGTGATCTCAGATCATACAGTTCTGCCTTTTTTCAAATCACCCAAACAGCAAAATTAACTTAACTCATTTCTATGCATATATGCTGCTATGTTTACATGTATAGTGGGACAACTGCATACTGAGTTTTTTACAGTTAAAGAGTTGGATTCCCATGCTAAACATGGACAAAGTTTCAAAAATTTAGTTGTACGTTTGAAGGAGTATTTTTGGAACAAAAATACTCCTTCCGGTTTGTCACAAGTTTTGCTCTGTGTGACGTTAGATGGAGCGGAATTTCCTTATATGGGTCCTAAGGGCACTTCTGCCGGAAGAGCGCGCCCACCCGTAGAGTAGAGCAGAGACTTTCACTGATCAGAGCGAGAGCGAAATGTCACAAAAGAAGTGTGTTTTTGGTTGCCAGGGCAAGACAACCCTGCACAGATTACCAAAAAAAAAACAGCATTAAGGGACCAGTGGATGGAGTTTATTTTTACAGAGCATCAACGGAGTTGTGCAAGTGTTTTTGTTTGTTCCCTGAATTTCGAAGATGCTTGTTTTACAAACAAAGCCCAGTTTGACGCCGGAATTGCATATCCTTTATTTCTTAAGGATAATGCAGTGCCAACGAAAAAGGGTCACGATTGTGTGTTGGAACCGCAGGCGGTGAGTAAAACTGCTTCAAATATCTCTGTGTTGTTAACCTAAGCACATCAAGTAAACAACATGCGATGTTGTCATCAAACTGCACTTTCCACATGTACACCTAAAAAAAAAACAAAAAAAACAAAAAAAACACATAAAGTGGAACTTAGTCATTTTCCGAAACGCTAAGCAAATATATACAGTTTCAATAACTTACATACCATATAGAGACGTCCTGCTGTAGTCGTTGCTGCTGCTGCTCTTGTTAAATTTCAGCCTCTGGATCTGATTCTGGATCATAAATATACGGCTGAATCTGACTGTTAGCCATGGTTTGTTTTGGATATTTTTTTTCCTCACGGTAATGTCACAGTTTTCAGACGCGCTCTCAACGCAAAAGCCTACTCGTGCTCGTGATTCTTTAGCTCCGCCCACACGTCACACCTCCAGACGCTCGTGTTTTTCCGGGAAAAAATGGTACAGACTATCTTTCTCTTATAAATATAATAAAACTAAAGACTTTTTGAGTTATGAAGGATGTAGTACTACTCTATAGGTACTCAAGATTAACAGGATATTGAGTGAAAATGAGCATTTCACCCCCATCCCCCCCTTTAAGATTTGTATATAATATGCTCTATTTACTGTAGAGAAGATCTTTAGAAATGTAAAATGGCATTCTGTGAGGGGCTAAGCCATTTAACTTCGTAAACACAATTTACAAACAAATTATCACAAATAATTTACTGCTTTACCGCAAAGTAGAGAACACCCCATACTCTATTCTATAATATCTCAGTCATTCAATACTGGGTTGTAACAGGCACAGATGCTGCTTGGTGAACAGAACAGAGACGTAGCATGGTTGGGACACCTGGCTAAAATGAGAGGTCAGACCTATTGCTGGTTGTAGGGAGCATGGAAGGGCAGTTCTCAGAAACAAAAACCCTTTGGCAATGTGTATGTGTGTGTGTGTGTGTGCTTTCCTCTGGGAGAACATGTGTTTTCACCTGCCCCCAGCCAACGGAGATGGGTTCCAGAGAACTTCTCAAACTGGGAGACTTGTAAGGTGATCTCCAACATCTATTGCACTTCATTGTTCTGTTATAAACACATTTTCTAGTTAAAATGTATATTGTTGATGTATATGTCATAAATCAATTAATGTATCCAATTAAATGAATGCTCTTTGACATTTTTTTTTTTCGGTTACCAAGGCTGCATTTATTTGATTTGAAATACAGCAAAATGAATTGAATTTTGAATTTGAATCTTGAATTTTCAGTATCAATTACTCCAGTCTTCAGTGTCACATGATTCTTCAGAATTTCTAATATGCTGATTTGGTGCTCCAAATTTTTCTTATAATTAGTTGAAATAGTTGTAATAATGTTGAAAATCATTGCTGCTTATTTTTGTGAATAGAAAGTGTGTTGTACACATGTTGTTAAATAACCTCTTTCTAAGTCACTGAATGAAATCTTAAATCTTAATTAGGTCATGGTTTAATGGAACTTGTTTTCTTTTGAAGTCTGATTTAGTGTCTCAGAGATTTTCCACAGGAACATTAAGAAATCAGATTTTGTGTGTGCATTTATGTGTGGTTGTGTGCATGCGTGTGGGACGATGAAAGAAAGCTGCTGCAGTAAGACACAGACCGGGAGCCTTTTATGTCTGCAGAGAACACAGAGGTGTCAAAGTCGCAGAGGCATAAAAGAAGGCACGAAAGTGTGCGGAATTGATGCATTCGTCGTTGTTTTCTCTCGTGTCAATGCAGCAAAGAACTTGTCATCAAGGAATGTATGATTTCCTCGTCCTGTGTGTGCCACACTGATTCAAATGCAATGACATTACATCTATTACATTTAAATGGATGGTTAGCATTCATTAGAGTTTGTAGCGTGATTTCAGAGTACCTCTGAAACCCTCCACCTTCCCCAGTTCCACCTGTATAGATCTGCTAGGGGTTACTTTAAATGTTTTGTGCATTTATTTTTGCAGAAGCAGGATGTCTTAAATACTCAAAGAACCATATCGGCGTATGGCGTTGGCGTTCCACTGTGTAGAAATCATGTTTCCCCCTCGGGGGGCCCCCTTTCAGTGTTGGGCCTTTAGAATCGTCCTAACCATCCCCCCCTTACAGCACCCCTGACTGGCAGTACCAAGTTCCTGTACTTACTTTGCAGCAACAATAATCTACATCAACAAACAGCAGCACATGGCAGATCTATTCCACAAAAAGCAAATACATTAAAATTGTCTTAAACCATGCTAAATCTTTGGAGAATTGTCATGATAGAACTGCAGCATATAATATGCAGAATATAAATGTCATTCAGTGTGTATAAAAGTGAATAACACAAGTTCAGTCTTCACAAAATACAGTATGCCAGTTTGCTCCTTTAAAAAATAATCACACACACAGACACATACATGTCCCTAGTGCACAGGGTTTCCTCCCTTCTCCACAGGCCATGACAATAGCCCTCGGGACAGGGCAGAGAGGCTCTGATAAGAGTACAATAGGTCTGATGATTCCAGATAAGAATTTCTGGCCTTTCTGAGCTTCATTAGGCCATCTGTATGTGTCTTTCTTCCTATCCAACTTTATCTACTAATAATGATTTAAACAGCGATGAATTTAAAGGACAAGATTCAGATAAGAGCATGCTGCTTCTTAGACAGACTGTCGTGTGAACTACAGAAAAGAAGCTGAAAAGAAACTTGAGGTGTATTTGCAGATCTACCAGGCAGCACATTGGTGCCTTGAAGTCTATACATTGGCCACTAAAGTTCCAGCCTCAAGGCTACAGAAAACAAATCACTGTTTGGCCAGCCCATTCACAGAGGTGAGCAGAGGCATGGGGAAGAAAGAAGAGGTGGTATTAAGGAAAGAGGAGACACCTGTCTGAATGGCCCACTGCCCATGATCTTTTTTTTCTCTCTTTAATCCCAGCTTGTTCGGTCGTGGAGATGCTGAAAAGACTATTATTAGGGAACAGAGTCGGTGACTGACCCATTAAAAGCCATTGGAGACTAAGCAAAGACTGATTCACTGCTACACTGAATTTTACAGGTGAAAAGAAACAGTACAAAAGCTCCCCAGTCAGTGAGAGACCACTTTAATCAAGTGATGTTCTCATTAGATTGAAAATGGTAGTGTATCTAGAACATTTTAGATGTTTTATTTATCTTTAATAAAATATGGATGTAATATTCTGGGTTCACATATGGTAAGATTGTAAACTGAGTTTATACAAAGTTAAGATCATTCAACAGCATTTGTGGCATATTCATTGCTACAAAAAACATCAATTAAAATACAATTAAAATAATTTTGTCTTCAGGTGGTCATGGTTGCATTCATGTGTGTAAAGTAAGTGAATTAAGCCAATATATGGCCAATTTAAAAACAGAAATATGAAACATATATTTTTTAAAAGCTGGTTTTGTCCATAAAAGTCGACGTGGTCCATTATTTTCAAGCTCCAAAAAGACCTCAAACCTAGAAGGGGTCTTAAAAAATTAAAGGGATAGCTCACCCACAAACGAAAAATCTGTCATTACCCTCACTTCTCTCCAAACATGAGTTTATTTCTTGGGTTGAACAAAAAAGAACACAGTGTGAAGAATCCAAGGAAACCAAATAGCTGCTGATTTCAATTGTAGGGAAAAATAATCAGTGTGGACCAAAAACAGTTTTTTTAAACATCTTCATATTTGTGTTCAGCAAATTCTCAATTTTGGGTGAACTATCTCTTTAACATCAAGTGGATTTTGTACATGATCAAATGTCATGACATTTAAGAGGTGTGACCATTTTTGATGCAGATTGTGTATGTTTTCATTGATCAGTGTTTTGGCTTGATTAATAAAAGCTTACATTTAAATCTGTTCGATTATGTCGCTTTAGAAGGCCACCAAGGCCATATGGATTAATTTCACACTACCTTTATATTCTTTTTGGATCTTCAAAATGTTGGTACCCATTTACTTACTTAATATGGACAAAAACACTGGAATGTTATTCAGAATATCATTTGAGTTCTGCAAAGGAAAGAAAGCCATACAAATAGTATGTAACATGAGGAGGAGTAAATTATGACAGAATTCTCTTTTTTTGAGGGGGATGAACTATTTCTTTTAAAATTCTTGAATGATATTCCATCTTAGTCTTATCTGTCTGGCTAGAAATCTGACTCTGACTCGCTGAATGGGGCTGAATTGTGTTGCAGGTCTTTGAGAGGATTAGATGGGCTGATCTGAGGACTGATATGCCCTCCTGTTTGTCATTCGCACCCTTTGTAGAAGAACATCCTCTGCTCTGTGTGTATATGTGTTGTTTGGGGTGGGGGGTCTACATGTTAAATGACCAACACACATACTAAGAAACGTAAGTACACACTCTAAAGGCCACACACAGCACACTGGCACATTTTGTATGTTGGGGCAGAGTGATTTCCTTAACAGATGTTTAACTCATTTTTGCCCCACATTTGGTATGGCAGAGTCTCCTCATATCTGCATTTGGCTCTTTTTGACTGATAAGATTCAGCAGATTCATTACATGTTCATTCCGTCTCACCAGACTAATAAAAGGGGATTACAAAGCAATATACAATGATCTGACTTGAACCTTTGTCAGTAATGCGTGTAATTAAATTATCATGGTATTACAGTAAGCTGCAGTTCAGCGTTGTGACTGAGGAAGGACCAAGTCATCCATTGTCCTCACCAGCTGGAGGCTAAGAAAATCTTGATTGATAAAAATAGAGTAATATAGCTATAATATAGCAAACACGCCCAGGTTTCTGATCTTAGCGTGTCAACAGACTTCAGTGAACAGATGTTTGTCTGCCGTCCAGGTGTGCTTGAGCTTGTTGTTCACTTCTGAAAGTTTACCGCACGTTTGATTTGGCTCCTCAGAAGCAGTCTTTGTCTACCTGCCTTTGTTGTTTCAAGCAGGCCACATTGTTGAAGATGAGGGTCTTGGGGTAAAAGATTTGTGGTTGTGGCAGGGGTGTGGTGGTGGGATATGTCCGTCTGTGTATGAGTTATGTCTGTGTACATTAAACGTTTGTCTGGGTGTGGATGTGACTATATGTGTGAGAAGTTTGTGTAGAAAAGGCTAGGGTATGTATGCGACATTGGATCTGCTTTTTTTTTTACTCTGATAGCGTGCGACTCGGTGTACCAAGCAAAACCGCAGCTTCCTGATTTTTCTGACACCTATTTGTGTATATAAATCTCTGTTCTACAACTTGAGTTATAAATTATATCAGATATTATGTTATATATATCACACTATGAGGTGCCTCAATCATCTCAAATCTGTAGTTTAACTCTTTTTAAATATGAACGTTCTTATGATATCAATGATATCGAAATGTTATTTTTTTATGTATTTAATGCGTTCGTGCTGTATAATACGTTGTATTTTGTTTTACAGCCAAGACATAGTGTGTACCCACTGGATTACAGTTGTGAAAGTACAAATATTTGAGATGAACGGCATCACGCGTTTCCCTGTGTCAGTGGCGCCATCTTTTGGGCATAAATGGGTATTTGCCTCTATTTACTCCTGTCACAAAAAATAATAATAAAAATTGATATTTTTTCAATTAAAAGTGAACTAAATGTTACAAGTGAATTATGTTATAATTATTATTATAAAATAAGCATTTATAACTTACCTGGTTGGCAGCTTGACTCCCGGCCTGATTAGCTGAAAAAAAAAAAAAAACCTAAACCGACCACTACCTACTTTACCCATTAAAAACACTAGTCTGACCATACTGGAAAACCTAGTCCAGAAGAAACATGTTTTTAAGCAGAGCTATTGTAGCATACTTTACTGTGCACTTACATAAATAATAGCTTTTATTCAAAACAATTTACAAAATGAAAATACAACCACTAAAGGATTTAATTTAAAGGCCTACTATTGTATATATTGTAGGCCTGTTATATCTATAGTCCTACAATACATTTTGTTTTCTCTGTTTAATTTCCCACAAGGGAAGTTTCACTTGGCCAGTATACTCTAAATTAAACGTTTCTACAGAACAAGCTGAATATTTTCCTCAATCCATCGAGAACTATGAGCTTGTGTCTGAGGTGACTGGTTTGCGCACGCGCTCTCGCTGCCCTCAGCTCACGGGAATGACGTGCGTGAACGTTCCCATCGGTGCTCAAGGCAACGTCAGCGGGTAAGGAAATGCGATGCCCTAATAACAATTCCTTCAAATATATACACTCATATTTAATGAATGAATAATTATCAGGACCCGTATAGTGTCGGTTTCGAACTGCAGACTGAAGTCGCCATGTCAATTGCGTGCTCTAAGTTAGCAGGGTTATTATTATGGGGAAACGCAGCGAGAGCTCGATGACTCCTTATCTTGTTTGGGATCCGGTAACTGTCTCTTTACAATATTTATTCGTTTATCTTTGCAGAGAGGCGTCCTGGATACGCTAGGAATACATGGTTTAGTCGATTTATTTGACACAAAGTAGCAGTTGTGTACACTAAAATCTCGGGAAAATACAAGCGAATGTGATAAAAGCGAGCAGGCATTGCAACCAGACCCATGATGAGTTGCTGGATCTGGAGGAAGGTGCGATTAACAACAGCGTCAGCTCATAAACGGTGCGTTTTGTTTTTTTTTGCGGGAAATGTAGGTTTATTATGTATTTAGTGACACAACTGTTAAACAGCATTTGAGATTGCTTAATAATCACTAATAATTTAAACATAAGTGATGCTGAATGAATGTCAGGACAGGCGTTTGGATCTTATTATAGTTTCTTTTGACTTGCATTAAACGTTTGTATTTGTGCGTGTGTTTGGATACGGTGTTTGTCATTGGTTTTGGGATATTTGTGACCGTGAGAGACATGGCAGTCACTGTGAGAGCTAACAGCTGTTACCTCAAAAGAACAACAAGACGGTAGTTTACAAAGGGCATCACATTTATTTTGCCTTATTAAGTATTTATGTATCAACTGACTTTCCTCAAAGCTCAGATTTATTTATTATTCATTTAAATTGTCCAGCGGTGACACTTGTTTATAATATTGAAATAATATCATTAATTTTTATCGGTATTTTTTTTTGTTGGTATTTTATCCAGTTATTTCAGTGTCTGCTGAATGCCACCGCTGATTTTTGAAAAGTAAGTAATAAAATGTTTTAATTATTTTTTTAAGCATACATACGTCTATAAAAGTCTGAACAACTTCTCTCATGCTCACCAAAACTGCAGATATTTGATAAATGCAGTAAATATGTGATGTTGTGAAATATTATTACAGTTAAATAAACTGATTTCTATTTGAATGTATTCATATTTATTCCTCTGATGGCAACAGTTAATTTTCAACAGTCATCACTGCAGTTTTCAGTGTATGATCTTTCAGGAATCATTCTAATATGCTGATTTGGTGCTCAAGAAGTATTTCTTATTACCATCATCAATCTTGCAAACAGTTATGCAGCTTAATATTTTTGTGGAAATTGTGACTTTGATTTATTGTTATAAAATAATTATTATTAAATAACTTGTAACATCATAAAATATCAATTGAATCTATTCTTGATGAATAAATATATCAGTTTCTTAAAATAATGACTGACCTTTAACTTGGTAGTGTAGGTCTTGTGACCCAAGGCAAGGCATGATTCAATATTTCTATCCCATTTGCAGATTTAAGCCACACTCATCAAGAAGATGGACAGCTATGGGTTTGTATCTTGACTTTACCCCCTCCTCTTCTTAGATTCTGTTTTTAATAACAAGTATATCTGAAGAACATGGCATGCTCTTTTAGGTTCTCCAGTGACATGTTCAGTGGCAGAGCAGTTCTGGGGGAGGACAGCTCGGTCATGGCCCGAATGCAGAAGAAGTTCTGGAAGACCAAGCAGGTTCTGATCAAGGCCACAGGGAAGAAAGAAGATGAGCATGTGGTGGCATCTGACGCAGATCTTGATGCCAAATTGGAGGTATGAGCACCCTTGTAAATGTAGTGAAAAGAACTGTGGGTGAAAGTGAAGCATCACTGGGCCAGGATTTTCTTTCAGTGACTCATTCTGTTTTTTAATATCTGAAAGCAATTTATTTTTTCCGTTTGACGTTTGTTTGCCTGACAATGACAGAGAAATGACTGAAAGAGATGGAGGGAGGTTAATGGTGTACTGTCACATGATCACAGGGAAGAGATAAGATGAACAGATCTCTAGATGATGCTATACTTTGATCAACTGTGCTTGATTTACCACTGTGTTTGTACAGACATGAGTCTAAATGGCCCTGACACTGTCTCTGCCTTGACTGCCTTTCTTTTATACACGCGCACGCACACACACAAACACACAACTGCCCTTTCTTTTCCCTTTCCCTCTTTACATATTCAGGCAATGCATTCCCTATAAATCTTTGTCTTTTTTAACAGCAGTCCAAAGCAGATTTAGGTAGGATATACAGACTCACACTTAGGGGACACAAACTCAGCCAAGCTGTGTAAGAAATGAACAAGGTACTGTTCACTGCCATTTTGTAAAAAATAAATAAATAATGCTTTCATTCAGCAAAGGTGCATTAAATGATCAAAAATGATAGCAAAGGCATTAAAAAATTACAAAAAAATTGGTTATTTTTAACTTTCTATAATTTAGTTTTATTTTATAATTATGGTTTTCAGAAACATATTAATCTATACACTGTTTTCAACACTGATAATAAGAAATGTTACTTGAGCAAAAATAAATTCTGATGTATCATGTGACTCTTAAAATTGGAGTAATGGCTACTAAAATCTAGTTAATTCGTCACAAAAAGAAATTACATTTTAAAATATATTAAAACAGAATACATGTATTTTAAATTGTAATAGAACTTCACATTATTGCTGTTTTTTTCTATATTTTTGGTCAGATAAATGCAGAATGATGAGAACAGAAGAAACATCTTACCAGACCCAAAATTTTTCTACTGTAGTATACATTTGTACCTTGTGTGAGGGCGTTTTTATATAGTACGCAAAGTGATTCAGTTATATCAAATAAAGTGACTTTTTAACAATATCATGCATAAATTCTCCCTCCCTCCTGACAGCACTGAAATATGTCTCCTGAGACTCTTTGAACTCTGAGGGCACACGCTTTTGCAATTTCATGCAGAATCATTACTTAAGCTCATTAGGATGTTTCAGACTTAAACTATATAGACATAAAATAAATATTTAATAAAATGACAGATAACTTGACTTGTGGGTTGGGAATGATATGAGGGGGAGTAAGTGATGACAGAAATTTCAATTTTGGGTGAACTATCCTTTTAAGTGTTTGGGGTATTTGTAGCCCAAGCTTTGGTTTCTTTTTGATCTTTCACTCCAGGTTTTAGGATCTGAATACATGAACACTGATTTTATTGAGTCTGGATTTGTTTTAGCCTGGAAGTGTTATATTTGGTTGGCCATATGTGTGAAAGATTATCTACTTTAGATTAGTTGACATTTGGTTAATAGTTCTCTCTTTTAAAAAAAAAAGAAATTAGCTGATTTCTTGTAAACAAGAGCTGATCAAATCTGTAGACCACCACTCGTAGTTTAAGGAAGCGTGTGTGTGTGTTTGTTTATGTGTGTTTGTCAAATCATGCCCTGCCTCAGGCTGTTACACTTAAGCATATCCTGGTTTACTGGTCATTAGATGGTTTCCAGTGAAGAGGAGAGCAGAAGACAGACCACCGTAAGCCCCCCGGCTGCTCGCTTAATGAACCGGTGTATCCATGTTCTTTCTCCATTGAGCCACAGCTGCCCTTATGATCATGTGATTTGGCTTTTAGCCTGTTTAGTAACAAAGCACTGTTTCCTCTTAACTTGAAAACAATAATGAGTTATCCTTATGGTGTGAAATGGCAAAATTTTGAACAGAACCGTTTATTTAGCAGAGGCTGTTGTACAAACCTGATTCCTGAGGGTGTTGTTCTTGCGTGTTTATCAGGCCTGTGCACAGAGTTAAACAGTAACCTGAAAGCAGCCCTCACCTGCAGGGGTCACACCTTCATCAGCACACATGGACCTTAGTCTGGGTGGATGCCATGTTTAATTTGATCCACATGAATATACTTTATTAATACAAGAAATTATCACAGTAATACTTTTTTTCTGAAGTAGCTTCGAATTTTTTTTCTCCCAGACTATGATTGTTTGTATATTTTCTTACAAACCTGTTTAAACAGTAGTTGCGAAGGCTTAAGTCTGGTAACCGGAAGGTTGCTGGTGTGAGCCATGAACTATCACTATTATCTCTTGTAATAATTATAATGCAGTTCGCTTTTGATAACAGCATCTGCTAAATTACCAGCTACATTACCTTTCAATAGTCTGGGGACTGGAAGATTTTCAGCATTGACTCTTGTGCTCACCAAGGCTGTATTTATTTGGTTAAAAAACTGTAATATCGTGAAATATCATTACAGTTAAAAATCACCTTTCTGTATTTGAATACATTTTAAAAAGTGATTTATGTCTGTGGTTTAAGCTTAATTTTCAGCAGCTATTATTTCAGTGTTACATGATCCTTCAGAGAATGGTCTAATTTGCAGATTTGGTGTTTAAAAACAATTATTATTATTATTAATGTTGAAAACAGTTGCGCTGATGGATTTTTATTTTATTTAATTTTTTTATTTTTGGAAACTCGTACTTTTCAGGATTTGTTAACAAATAGAAAGTTCAAAAGAAAATCATTTATTTGAAATAGCTGTTATTTTCTATAGCCCAGTGTTTTCATGATCCACTGTTGAATACTGGAATTTGTCCTGTTCCTATATTTGGCTTCTCAAAGCTTTTGAAACTCTCTCTAGAACAAAGGCATGAATGAGTCATTTATATTATTTGTGTCATTTCTGTGAGTTTCTGGTTTCAGGTAGAGCACATTCTCCTGCTCTCTCAGACAGTCAGGGATTTAACCTCCTTTGTTGCCATGACAGCAAGACTGGAAATGCCATTTTTTGTGTTCTTATGTGTTCTTCTATTTTTTTGGAGTCTTTAGTGTGGGAGACCAAATCTTCTGTCGGAATATATAAATGATGAAAAGAATGAAAGATTCAGAGATATTTTGCTGTGTTGCAACAAACACAGAAGTGCTGCTTCCTTTTTCTTTCTTTTTTTTTTTACATTTGTAACAAAAACTAAAACAATGTATTAATTGTATTTGTCGATGATAATGTGTTATCTGTTTCCTCCAGTTTTTCCGTTCAGTCCAGAGCACTTGCACAGAACTCCTGAAAGTGATTGAGAAATACCAGCAAAGAATCACACGTGAGTGAGGAACATGATCTTCCACCCTCTGTGTGTGTGTGTGCAAACACAAAGAGTCTTGTTCAGCTTGTTTTGAAAGCCTTTGCATGCAGTGGAATACAGTGCACTTTCTCAGTTTCCATGAATGCTGTTGTGGAGTCAGTACACCATTTTAAGCATAACTCTACAAATGTGTTTTTGTGGTTTTCATAATTGATGATGCTCAGCACATATAATCAAGCCACATACTGTTATCGTCGTGGTAATAACCCTGTTTTTTCCTCCTGTGACCTCCTTACTTCAGACCTCTCTCAAGAGGAGAATGAGCTCGGACTGTTCTTGCGCTTCCAGGCAGAGCATGATAAAACAAAAGCAGGCAGTATGATGGACGCCACCAGTAAAGCCCTCTGCTGTTCTGCCAAGCAAAGGTAGGCACTCTTCTTCAAATATGACTGAATCAGGGCTTCAGATCATTAATGCAACTTATTTCATGATGCTTTGATAGTTAATACATGCATATATGTCTTGATTGAATACATTGAAACAACAACTAAGCAGTTTGGTCAGGATATGAATGGATACTGTGAAGAGTCAGCTGCCTCCTCCCTGAGTGGGTGTGTGAGAGAGGAGGGGTGCTGGATAAGCCAGGGCTGGTGGCGTGTGATGGGGCACACCTGATGTGAATGGAGCCTCATCACCGCTGCTGTTGAAAAGCCCAACGCGCCTCTCCTCGGGAGACCGGTCTCTTCCCCGTGCATGCACGCTGGTGTCCTCATGGGTCCAGGAAGGGTGCATTGAGGGACTCCCGTGCCACCAGAGACGTGAGCCACCGGACCCGCGATCCGGAAGAGAACCGCACCCGTTTACACGGCCAACAGGCCAGGATGCTGGGCTGTCCATCCCCGGCAAGCGCCGCGGACCAAAGAGGGGAGCGCGTGTGGCCACCGGATTCCGCCCCTTACCTGGACCCTTCCTCCGTGAACACTGCCCGACCCACATGAACCGCGTAGCACGACGAGGACACCAGATCCCCTGTTTATTTTGGACACTCTCCCCCTTTGGGCACTTTTATTCCCTTTTTTACTTTTTCTGTTAATAAAAGCCTCTTCGAGGCCTGACGCCATGGCCACGCCCACTGTGTCTGTCGTTGGCTCCTCCCGTGACAATACACAAGTGTGTATTTATATGTGTATGAATATTATGTATATGTATACACTCTTTTAAGTCAGAAATGAATACTGTTATTCAGCAAGGCTGCATTAATTTCACAAAAAAACATTTTATTTCAAATAAATGCTGTTCTTTTCAAAAAGAATCCTTTAAAAATGAATTAGTCTTCACAAATAAGCAGCATTGCCATTTTTAACATTGACTATAATAAAATATGTTTTTTGAAAACCACACACATACTTTTATTTTTTCATTTAATTATTAAATTGGAAAAATACCAAAATAGAAACTATTTCACTAGAGTTTTTTTTTGTTGTTGTCACTTTTGATTAATTACTCCATTATTACAAATCAATACAAGTTACTTTGGCAGCCATAGAAGGAATATTTCTATATTCTGCAAACACTAAAGACACACTAACATCTCTGTCCTTCGGTGCTACATTCAACAATGATATGATTAAGCCACTGGCTACAATTTCTCTGTCTTCTTGTCCTCTGTCATGCCCAGGCTGGCGCTGTGTCCCCCTCTCCATCGTTTGGAACAGGAAGTGGAGACGTTCCGGAGGAGAGCCATCGCAGACACCCTGCTGACCGTGAGCCGGATGGAGAAAGCCCGTACTGAGTACCGCGGAGCTCTGCTCTGGATGAAGGACGTCTCGCAGGAACTGGACCCAGATACTTACAAACAACTGGAAAAATTTCGCAAGGTCAGACAGAGTGAAGTGAGCAATCAAAGGGGTGACTTGCATCAATATACAACATGGAGGCTGAAGTGTTATCTGTGTGTGTTTGTGAACAGGTTCAGGCCCAGGTTAGAGGAACAAAAGTGCATTTTGATAAGCTGAAGAATGACGTGTGTCAGAAAGTGGTCATGCTGGGTGCCAGTCGCTGCAACATGCTTTCACATTCATTATGTACTTACCAGGTAAAATGTGTAATACCTTAATTTCCTTCCAACGGTCATTCTTTATTAAACACTCATATTTTTCAAACCTTTTCTCATCCTGTATTGTTTTTTCTGTAGACAACGCTCTTACAGTACTGGGAGAAGACTGCACATGTGATGTCCGGCATCCATGAGGCCTTCAAAGGATATGTACCTTACCAGTTCACCACCCTTAAAGTAGGTCTCCATGCACAAATCCCAGAAATGAAACTGTTATGTCATGAGATTTAAGCTCTTATATGACTACATATGGCTCATTACAGGAATTAAGGGACCCATTGGATCAAATTGTTTCCACGCAGACAGCAGAGGACAGCAAAGACGAGGAAAAGAAGACACATCCAGACAAGTGAGAACACAGTTAGACATAGTTTGGCCATTTTCATCTTCTTCGTTATGTTTTTTGTGTGTAGTATAATACATATCACATGGTCAATGAATCTCACACAGACAAATCTAGCAGTCTCAGTTTTCTTCATTCTTTTTCATCAAGAAAGCATGTCTTTTCCCTTGAAGGCACCCTGCTTGCCTCTCATTGTCAGATCTTTCATTCACTCTCTTTCCTCATTCTCTGCAACCCTCCGTGACCCTCAGATTAGGTCTCTTCAGGCGAGGGGCCTTTTTGAAGGCTCTGGTTACTGATCTGTGAGTGGAACATTGTAATTCTTTTAGAAACTCCTGCTACCTTCGTGAACAGGAAACACTGCTTAAAGTTCCACTGTCATTTCCTGTCTTGACAGCGGGAAATGAGACTGTAATTATTCCTCTGCCATCTGTGTTAGACATGCTGTTCTATAAAACTGTGATGACCCTCACCCGCTTCCTAGGAATATCGCTGTGAATCACTCCAATTTGTCAGTTTAGATTTAATTTCAGGTGTTTTGTAATTCTAATCTGATACTGTGTGTCATAGTAATGTGAATCATCTCTTCTCTGCATCCATTTAGCCATGCATCAGAGTGTCTGTTAAATTAATTTGGTGTTTGTATGTTTATGTTTCAGTCTTGTTTCACTTGAAGATGAACAGCTGGGCGAATCATCCGATACTGGTATGTTCAGCTTTTAAACCACATCTGGGAACACGCAGGATTGCCCAATGATTTTCTATTGGCTCAAGTTTCTTGAAAAAAGGTGCACTTTCTTTTGTGTTTTTAACAGTTTCTACTCCTGTGGTAGATGGGCAGAGTCGAGGATCTGACAGTTCTTTGTGTGCCAGTCTGGACTCTGGTAAAGTGTGTGTGTGTGTTTGCATACTAGGCCTTGCCCCAGTAATCATTGCTACTAATTGACTAGCCATCCATAAGCTGCAAATTATGTTTTAGTTATATTTAGTCAGATTAATTGTTATTAAAACCCTTAGATAAGCACATATATATAGAGTAATCAATTACATTTTATATTTATTTATTTATTTATTTATTTATTTGTTTGTTTGTTTGTTTAGTCATACCACTCAGCCCTAGATTTAATTTCAATTCAGTGAAGAGGCATCACAACTCAGTCACATGATCAGTTGACACAGACTTAAAGCATCAAATATTAATAGAACTAATCAACTTTTTGTTTAGTCGGTGCAACTCCTGGTGTGTTTGAGTAGCTATTATTTACAGTATGCCTGTTTGTATTTCTCATCTTCATCTCTGCCCCTGTACTGCAGCATTGACTGAACAATTTGGCCCTATTGGTGGAGATAGCACAGATGATGACCTCCTATTAATGACCCCTGAGCCTGGCTCGTCCCCTTCTCTCATTCCAACCTTGACCCCAACCCCACACCCATCCATGTCCGTTATGCAGCCTCAGATACTGCAGGAGGTCTCAAAGCCCCCTGTTGTTCAGTGGGGCGTAGGTGTATCACATGAGGAAATGCAAGATGCCTTTATCAGCAGTCTGTCACCTGAAATAGGTATAAATGCTTGGCTGGGCATCTCTTCAGTGCCCAGGGCTCCCTTAGCGCCTGCTCTTACTCTCTAAAACCCTTTGGATGTGCTTTAACAGCCTCATCTATTAGTCTTTGAGGTTTCATAAGAATTATTCAGAAACTATTAATGCTTACTGCTCTTTCAGATTTCCTTCTCCACTCTTAAAACTCTCCAGGTGTTTCTGTAAAACTTTTAAAAAGCATTTTTAAAAACTGTACTTTTCTCAAGGTTAATTTCTCTTCCCCCAGCTTTTTACATATGTTAAATTTTTATGCACTCTTGGAAGATTTTGGCAACTTGTTTTTCACCTTTTAAACCTATATTGACTTCTTATGTTTATGACGCAGCAGCCATATTTTTCTTGAAGCTTCTCTGTGATTCTTTTTACCTCACTTCTGTTTTGCTATACTACACTACTGTAAAAAGTTTTTACAGTCTCCATATTTTTGTCTTGTTTTCCAGTACAAATATCGAATTATTCTAAAAACCAAGATGCGTTTAATTGAGAAGCAAAATGAAATGAGATACCAAGTCTTGTTTTTTTGAAAAATTAGAACATCTAGTAAGAACATCTAGTAAGAAAAATAAATTATTTTCTCCTTTTAATTGCGTTCAGCAGATTTTGTTTGTTGTTAAAGATTAAACTCAAGCTATTAAGTCTTGTTTTTTTTGTGTGCTAAATTTACCAAAATTAAGTCAGTTTAGCCTTAAACAGAAAAAAAATTCTGCCATTATGGCGAGACAAATTGATTTGTTTTCCCTTTGAAAAAGGTATATTTTTCTCTCTTTTCTTTTTCTGACACCACTGGCAGATTTTATTTTCTTGTTTTAATAATAAGCTCACCTTATTTTAATACATTTTCAGAAAACATTGTTTTAATATCTGATATAATTTGCCTTCTAAAGTAAATTTTTCTTGATTCAAGTAAATGTTTCTTTAATAAAGAATGTTCAGATATTTGTACCAGAAAACAAGACAACAGTACTTGGGGAGCAATTTGCTTTTTGCAGTGTAAAAGCCTGATTATCTTCTTCTTTTTATTGTAGTAGGCAGGGATCTGTTGTCTGAGGTGAAAGAAGAGGACAGAGAGAGAGGTGACCTGGCCTTCCTGCAGGATCTGCTGAGTCCTGGGGCTGCGGGCGGCACTAGTGAGTTTAGTAAGGCATGGCAGGATGCTTTCGGCTGTTTCGAGGCCCCTCCTGCTCCTGATACTGCTCCTTCACAGGAAGCAGGAATGGTAAACACACCCACTGGCTTCCTGCCGTCACAGCTCCTGGACCATAGCCTTAGTGCCACAGGTTTGCACAAACTTTTATTTGCCCTCTACTGGCTGGAGGACAAACAACAGTTTTCTTTTGTATTCAGTGCAGTCACTGTGATGTTCATATTGATTCTCTTCCTGTTATTCAGGATGGGCGACTCCACCCATGTTTCAAGCCCTGCCCCTCCAACCACCTTCCAGTGGAGGACAGCCTACCCAGAATACTCCACACTCCTCTGCCAGTGGTAAGAGTTTTATATCACATGTCAACAATTAACAGATGGATACAGATAATCTTAGATGGTCTTTTTTTACTGTTTCTGTAGTGATTCATCTCTCTGTGTCTTTTTAGCACCTAAGGGAAACTCCAGGGACATGTCTGCCTGGTTTAACCTCTTTGCAGATTTGGACCCTCTGTCCAACCCAGATGCTATTGGACGCAGTGATCAGGAGTTCCTCAATGCCTGAGGTGTGTTATTGTGCATTTGTATATATTTATTACTGACAAATAAGTCCCAGGTTTATAAAAATGGTTAAACTACTTTGAACCACTGTACACTTTGAATTTAACATACTTGCAAAAAAAAAAAAAAAACTTAAATGTTTCCATTGCATAAGTATTCATTCCTATCTAGGACAGTTGAAATTTAGCTTAGGAGCATTCATATTGCTTGTAGATGTTACTACCATTCGAGCGAAGTTAACCTATGGCAAAATCAATTGGATGGATACGATTTGGAAAGGCACACATGTCTTAATAAAATATCTAACGGCTGATAATGCATATCAGAGACCAAAACCAAGCCCTGAGGTCAAAAGAACTGCCTGTAGAGCTCAGAATCAGGTTGGGATCAAGCCACACGTCTGTGGAAGAGTTCAGAAAACAATTCTGCTTCATTGAAGGGTCACAGAAGCATGCAGACTCTGTTAATCTTAATGGAAGAAGTTTGAAACAAACAGGACTCTTCCTAGAGCTGGCTTCCTTACCAAACGGAGCAGTAGATGGAGAAGGGCTTTGGTTAGTGTGGTGACCAAGAACCTGAAGGTCACTTTAGTTGAGCTCGTGATCATATGTGAAGATAGGAGAAATCTATAGAAGGATAAAAATCACTGCAACACTCAAGTGTGGCAAGACTCAATCCTCTCTTCAGTGAAGACACTAGAAAACACACTTTTTAATTTGCAAAAAAAAAAAAAAAAACACCTAAAGGACCCTCAGACTCTGAGAAACAAGATAATCTGCTCTGATGAACCTCAGTTCCAAGCATCGTGTTTGAAGGAAACCATGCACTGCTCATCATCTGCAGATTTCCCAAAAGTAAAGTGTGCTGGGAGCAGCCTCATGTTGTGGGGCTGTTTTTCAGTTGGAAGGGACTCATCAGAGTAGAAAAGTTGATCAGGACACAAGAAAAGTTGTTTCCTGAAATGTCTCACACACACACACACACATACACACACACACACACATATATATATATATATATATATATATATATACTGTATATATAATACTTATAATACTTAATATAGCTTTACTAAGTTGTCTTTTACCTCTCTCAGTGAAGGATGCTCTGGAGCTGTATCACATCCAAAATATTATTTGATGGAAAGGAGTGCATATCCCAAGCCTTTATTCGGAGCTGGATCACTACCTCTCCTGAAACAATTCAACTTGAGCCAAGGAAGCATCCAGAGATCTCTATCCATATAACACTGGAAGGTTTCTGAGATATGGGAATGTCTCTCTTTTCTCCATTCTTTCATTGTATGTGTGAATGTACTGTATGTTCATTAGGACACCTATAGTGTTGTTACCTGAGAGCGAAGTATCTGTTACTTTTGGAAGTGCACATGTTTAAAGGGACGTGAAGGTGAGGATTTGCCCATCTTGCATATGGGGGGATATTTTGCCTAGGACTAAACCTGCATAAATGTGTGTGTATATCTGTTTGCTTTGTACAACGTGAGTTTTAATGTCCAGAAACAGGGTTACAGATTTATAACATCTATGATAGATTATAGACTGTATTTTTAATTAAGACCAATACCTAAAGTGTGTGAAGTTGCGTGTAAATCACAAATATTTTTGGAGTCTCTTTCACTGGATTAGTTTAACCCTTAATGATAAAATAAATGAAATTATTTATTAATCTAATAAAAAGTGTTACTACTAACTACATATGCAAGTTGTGTGCTGTGCCATTAGTTTGGTGGGAATGAGAAGGTCACAGTTTAATGGAGCTAATCATAAGTGAGGCATTCTTGTTTTCGGTGACAAAAATGGTGAAACACTCTCACTCAGAGAAATTACGTCTCCTAAATGTTCTTCACTGTCACACTGTGATGCAAAAACTGGAATGAGTTTATATGTGATTTCATTTCGTTTGTCATCTTTAGCACGTTAAACTAAATATCCTACTCTAGAAAACGTTACACATTTAATTTTATCCCATGATCATGTTTAGTCTCATCAGGAGTGACCAATCGGTTTTCTGTTGCATTTCAGAAATCAAGTTATCGCTTGCACTAAACTGTCTCCGAGTCCAGTCTTGGATTGTTCTAGAATGTATGTCGTCAGTTTTAAGGATAGACATGTTCGTTGATCTGAATAGCTTTGTCTGTACATTTCGCACGGGATTTCACTACATATTTAACGGAGCACGTTTTTGTCTTTAAGTGGTTTAACATTTTGAAGTGTCCAAATTTTGTGTTTGGAACTATATTTTGAGAAGTTATGTACCACTTTTTTTCTTTTCCTTTAAAAAAAAGAAGAAAAAAAGAATGCACACCGCACCATTCTCAGCTGCTTTCATCTGTTTATTTTATGCAACTTGGCCTTTGTTTCAATTAAATAATGTACAATTTCAATGAAGGAAACTGGATTGAGAGCTTTTGTATCTGAGAGCAAATAAATCTGAGTTGAATCCCGTTTCTGATTGTTATTTCTCTCATTATTTGTCAATATAATCAATATAAAATCCAATTTTATCCTGTCAAGAAACCATGTTCCTCGTATTCACAGAAAGAAACAAATGTTGTAACAACTTAAATTCAGTAACAGGCACCAGTCTAATTTACACACAATTCAGTATTAAGGCAATTACATACCATTTTTTTCAGGATTGCCTAATTTCTTTCAGCTTTTTTCTTTTTGGAAGAAAGGAAGCTTTACGGTGTGATTGATAAATTTCACAGTATAAAGATGCTACAGTTCAAATCAGTTCACTATTAGCTAAAGCCATGCTTCCCTCTTAAATTCTTTGCATCCCTTTTCTTTCATTGTTATACATGACAAGTCTTTCATATCCAGTGTGCTCTGATATTCCGATCTATTTTCCTTCACTCGACTGAAATTACAGTAATGACACATATCTGTTGAACTAATCTTGAAATTTAGCAACAGAACTGACAAGTGCATCATAATCATAATACTGTCCGGTACATTTGATCTATGTCTCCTCCAGGCTGTTCATGTACCAACTTCCTCTCACCAGCAAATCACATTAAGCACATACCGGTTACATATAGGGGAAGGGCTCTATACATTTAAGGGGCGAGACTGGATGCAGGGACAGACGATGATAGAAAAAGGACTGTATGAAAATGGGGTCCTACGAACGAGTGGTGGGAGTCAGGCACATTTGTTAGTCCTCCTCAAATCTGCTACAGCATTTCTGGTTGTTCTGCCAGCTCTAATCAAACTGCATGTAAACTATAAGCAACTAAAACAGTGACCTAAAAGCTCCATTTCCCTAGTAAATCAAATTACTTAAATTTACAATTCAGGTCGAAAAGTTTGGAAAAATTAAAAATTAAAACTTTTTTTTTTTTTTTAAGAAGTCTCTTATACTCACCAAAGCCAGATTATTTTATTAAAATACAGTAGTAACTGTATATGTTATTTAAGAGAACTGGTTCTATGTTAATATATTTAAAAAAATATCATGTATTCCTGTGATGGCAAAGCTGAGTTTTCAGTATGCATTCCTCCAGTCTTCAGTGTCACATGATCCTTCAGAATTATTATTGGTACTCTGTTAATAACAGTTCTTATTATCACTAATGATGAAACGTGACTGTTTCTTTGATGTATAGAAAATTCATTTATTTGAAACATTTTGTAACATTAAAAATGTCTTTACTGTCACTTCTGATCCATTTAATGCATCCTTGCTGAATAAAATAATGCATTTTAAAACGGTTTTCAACAATGATTTTAAGAAATTATTTCTGTAGCACGAAGTCAGCACATAGGAATCATTTCTGAAGGATCATGTGATACTGAAGACTAGAAAAATGATGATGAAAATATAGTTTTACTAAATGACATTTAGAAAACATTAAGTATTATTTCACAAAATAACTGTTTAACTGTATTTCCAATCAAATAAACACAACCTTGGTGAGCTTAAGAGACATCTTTCAAAAATCTTAATTATTTCAAACTTTTGTGTAGGTTAAAGGATGCAGCTATACATAAGAAAATTCAAAGGCTTCATGGTAAAATGCAATAAATAGTTGAGAAAGTAAAAAGCAGTGCAATACTAAAAATGTATATACATACACCATCTTAAAAACCTCCTCTCGTTCATAGTTTAACATGTAACATTACCCTTAGAAAAAAACAACAAAAAAACTCATGTTCAAGTTTCAGACTGATATCTCTCGGAGTTGTTCAGAACCGTTTCTTGGATAAATTCCTATCAAAGCTCTGACTCTATCAGATGATACAGGAGTGGAGGAAAAATGGCATCTCTGTTCATCAGCTGACATTCCTCTCTTCCGTTTTAACCTTCTGGCTCCTCAAGATGTCGTGGGAGGCATGGTGACTGACGTCCACGGGACAAGATGGGACCCATGGAGGGGGACAGGCTCCTCACCGTGACCCCACCCAGAGGCACCAATGAGGGGGAGATGCTGTGGTATCCCATCCCGCTACGGAAGTTCAGCTCCTGGGTGGGCAGCAGAGGCTTCAAGATGCTCACCAAGCAGAAAGCAGAGCCGCTTTTGGGAATGAAGTTCACCTTGTTTCTGTCTGGGCAGAGATAAGGAGGAATCTCCTGGAGAGGCCTTGGCCTGGAACAGAAGATGGAAAGAACAGTTCATGGCTCTTTCGTGAAGATGGATCTTTTATACTGATAGAAATATGAGTGTTCCTGGCAGTTAAATCCCTCACAATTCTTTTTTATCTGAGGAAACTTTATTACAAAATAACTAAGTCTTGGTATTTTCCATGCGAGAGATACAGAGTGTAGCATCACTTTTCTTTTTTTTGTGTAGGTCACCACCTCAACAGTTCTTTTATCATAATAATAATAATAATGTTGCACACAAATTACAATATTAGTTGTATTCGTCAAGCTCAACTTTTCTATTCTGTTACCAAAGTTATTTTGTGTGAAAGCCCATTTCGGCCAAATAAGAAAAAAAAAATCTTGCTTCGCTTTGATAAATCATAATTATAACATATTTAGTCATAAATATGAGACAAAAATACAAAATTATGATAAAAAGATAAAAAGTCAATTATGAGCGAGTTTCAACTTTTTGTCATAATTTAGACTTTTTATCTTAAGATGTTAAGGTGTTTTGTTATAATAGATTTTTATGTCATAATTATGTCTAATTTACGTCATAATCTTGATATATTTATGACTTAGTATGTTATAATTTTGACTTTTAATGACATAGTTATGATTTACCAAAGCAAGGCGAAAATGGGCTTCTGGAATTTTTGGGAAAATTGATCAAACAAATATTTGTCTTTAATTTATAGGACATTTTTTAAATCAAACTACAAACATTTGATTCCAAAGTAGCTAGTCCATAATTACTGAAATTAGAGCTTAACTTTGCCTGGATCTACAACCCTTTTACCTAACGTTCTTAGATATAATTTATTTCTAAATGTGTTTTATTAAATTTTTTTTCATATCTATCATTAATTCATATATTTTGTATTCCGTTTATTTATTTATTTACAAAATAAAAAAAATCACAGACCTATTTTTTAACAGTATTCAAAAAAAATTTAGGTAACAGGGTTTCATTTTTTTTTTTTTTACAAATACAGAATAAAATAGCTCATAAAATTTTGGACAAATTACATTTTCTGAATTTCTGAACTGACTCTGTGTTGAAAAAACAAAAAAACAACAACCTTAGTTTCAAACCCTATATTAAAGACACCAACATACAGACCAAAAGTCTACAAAGCAGTTACTCACTGGTTTTCTTCAAAAGCTTTGACTCTCTCGCAGCCCTCCGGAGGCTCACGTTTGAACATATAGCTGTTGTTGGGCTTTGGAGATGAAGCATATTTGGGCAGAGGAGACCAAGGTCCTAGGTCTGAGACAGTAAACAGGAATATTAAGGAAGCAAATAGTTTGATGTTAGGTTATTGTGATGCTGATGCTGCATGTGCTTCTGACCTCTTTCTTTGCTCTCGTTGAGCGTGTCGTCGAGCGGGCTGTTTCCCACCGTGTCGTTGAGGATGCTGAGGTACGACGGTGAGACAGAGTCAGCCCGGCTGCTGCTGTTGCTACGGTTACTGCCGAGGCCGCCGTTGGAGGGCGTCTGTGTGTCAATACTGCGTGTGCTGCTGCTGCGCTGGGGGAGGGGCGGGGGCGCGCGGTGCCCATCAGGAACGTCCTGTGGCTAAAACACATAACAAACATTTGCTTCATTAGGATGCATAGGACAAAAGCAATTCTTGTTAATTGGATTCAACTGAAAATCACATTAGTATTGATTGTGCACCGATAGGCTTTATTATAGTCCCTATCCACCTTTTTTCTAATTAGGATGTTGCTTTTTAAATTATGGGAGGCACTTTTGGTTTGGAGAAGTACTGTTCAAATAGACTAAAACTAATAATTTCAAATCATAATCATATAATCTTTATCCATAGGTATGACTGAATGAACTGTACAGTTTCCTTTAGACGTCAGGAGAATAATGTAAGCTTGATGTTTTAATGAGACATGATATAACAAAAATATCTCTCTTGAGTCCACTGCATTCTTTCCTCCTTATTAATTTTGCTGTAACAATATGAAAAAAAACAAAAAAAACATGCTGCACATTTGCACTCTATTAGGTTTATGATATATCCCATGAATAATTCACTGGTATGCACCAAAAAAATCTTGTTTTTCTACCCCAAACCCTTATATTTCTTTCCAGTTTTGTTTTCACACCTCTCTTTTTTTGTAACAGTATTTACCTAAAAAAATAAACAGGTAAATATAAGTTTTTTTTTGTCTTGCAAAATAATAGAAATCACTTTGAAATATGATAACTCAATGTTCCAGATAATTATCATTTTTAATTAAAGCAACATGCTATATAATACTAATTTGTTAATGTTTTTACATCTTTAAATGTCCTTTTAATTAGAGGTTGAAGATTTAGTAGAGTAATGTCACCTTGATATTAAATAAATGATTAAATGATGATAAAAAATATATAAACTAAATTACAACTAGTTACAAATTATAAAGTTACAATTACAAAGTACATTTGCAGAAAGGACATTTCTTTGTGCTCCAAAAGCATAAAATAAGTAACGTTTGAAAAGTTCAAAAGTGGTATTTTGGACACTTAACTAGGAAATGTCCTTGGGTTCTTACGCTGATAAAAAAATAAAAATAAATGTTGAGATGCACTCACTACTATGATCTCATCTCTCTCCACAGTGTCCCGGATGATGATGCGTTCAATCTCCTGGTTGAGCCCCTCTATGCTGTTCCGAAATCTGGGAGGTGTGGACTTAGAGATGGGGATGGGAATCAGGATGGTTTTAGGCATCTGAGACTGAGAGTGAAAAAGAGGAAAGGGTACAATGCTTCTTCAGAAATGTGTGTATGGGTCTACAAACATTCCCGCTGTAGGGAAAACCAGCCTTCTGTGTAATCCTGTTTGAAAGACTCCCACACAGGCTGAGCTGAACCCACACATACACACTCTCTACAGTCTCTCCACTGCCAAAAAGCTGCTAAGCTCCATCATTATACACAAACCACCGACTACAGAGAGCGGTACCATTGAGAGCCCATTACTGCTGAGCTTGAGGCTGCTGATTCTGAGTACAGTGTGATGTAAGTGCTCTTTCTCAATATATTCTCCATGCTCTTATGATTTTAGTCATTTATAGTTTTGGATAGCCAGAATTTTGCCTTTTTTTATTTCTCTGTGTGTTGCATTTCTCAGAAACAAGCACGAGCTCTCTTAGCTTTTGAAATGTATTGACAAAACCTCTCCTTTCTTCAAAACACAAAGAAATATTCTAGGCTTGGTACGAATTAAGATTAATCTATGGAAATTGTTGCATTAAAAACTAGTTTCTACTTCTTCCTTACTTCTTTAGAAAAAAAAAAAAGCATAAATCTGTATTGCAGTGAAGCAAATGGAAGTGAATGGAGCCAATCTGTAAACTAGCCCAGGTTATGGAGGTATTATTAATGATGTAATGAGAGCCCTCCTGTATTCACACACAAGGAAAAATGGTGGCTGCTGGGATGCGATGAAGCCCACCTGTGATTGGATGATGGCATGGTTGCCATTAAAGGGGGATTTGCGGTCTTTGTCCCGGCGATGGCGGCTGCTGCGTTTGCTCCGCTGGAGCTGTTGTCGCAATTTTGCAATCTAAATGAAGTCAAAACAGAGATGATGAATGGCATAGATCATAAAAAGAGGAGGGTGGATTAGCACATGTTATAACAGCTCTAGATGTCTCACTTCTTTCAGCTGGTCAGTGCTGCCGCAGGAAGCCGATCGCTTATGAGAGCCTCTCCTCCGCTCATCTACCCAGGCCCTAGGGGTCTGACAAGGAAAAAAGAGAGAGAATGAGTGAAGAACAGAGACTGGACCAAACAATTCAAGCACTTACTGATTCATTCATACATTGGCACAAGGAGGGGGAAGATTATTCAGTCTTTTTTTCTACTAAAAGCTATCGTATGGCTTAAAGAACATGTAATTCATACGCTTCTTCTTAATCTTCTTTAAGCATAACAACCACAGTAACTATAAACTATCATTTCATTTATTGATTTTTTTGTGTGTTTTGCATACTAATATATATATATATATATATATATATATATATATATATATATATATATATATATATATATATACATATATACACATATATATTTAGTGTATGTAAGTGTATTATAAATATATATTTGGATAAAAGCCAAATATATATATATAGTCTGCATAGCATTTAAAAGGCATTAATGTCTCACCTGGGTGGCCTTGTCCCTCATTTAGAGGGTGTGGTGGGCGGAGCTCCCGTGCCGCTGCCAGGTCCTTGATAGGTCAGATCTTACAGGTGAGTTGAAGGGAGGAGGATCCCTTATTGTTTCAGCTGGAGGAAGGGCTTTCGAAATGACCAGGGACTATAAGGTAAAAATAGATTAAAAATAATTATATTTTATATAAAGACCCATAGACATTTATATATATAGCTAAATATATATTTATAATACACTTACATACACTAAATGATATATATATATAAAAAAATATATATATAAAATCATTATTTTAGAAGTTTAGATAATTTTTCAATCTTTTTTTATTCCGCACAGCAAAAACTGCTGACCAGCTGACCCAGCATTTACCCTCCTCCCCTGCACTAAAACGATCCTTATCTCTCGGCCTCTATCCATAATCTCTTGATCCATCATGTGTGGCTTCATTTTGTTTTAACCTTTGTTCCCCATTTATATTCTGCATTATCGCAATCTTATTATTCTTCACTACACATCAATTCTTTTCCCCCCTCTGTCTGTTCCTACCCTGTATAAACAAACAAAAACCTAATATTACTGAGGTCAAATTCATTCCATCTGTGTCCTGCTTTGACATTCTGTAAGATAGATTTTTATGCATTAATGTAAAAAAAAGTTAAATACAATCTACAATCAGCTAGACGGCTGGGTGATTGGAATGATTGTTGTTTAAAACGTAATGTTGTTTACCCACATAGTGCCCCCTAAAGCCGGTTTTCAGCCATGGCTACCAATTTAAATAAGGTTAATATTAATGCAATGCAGAGCATGCTGCAAGACCAAATTAAGTAGAACTATTAATACAATTAAATCTTTGGTGAAACGATTCGTCATTAAAATAAAATATCCAAAACATTAGGCTATATACATTTAACATAAAATGACTGCATCAATGAAAAAAATATTTTGCATACTTGTCAAAACTCTAACCATGCGTTTAAAATTGTTTTTGCCTATGGATTATTCAATGATCGCAACAGACGCAGAGTGGCATCGGTGTGAAATCTGCAGCACCGCACCCCGCGCGCAGCAATCACGAAAACAAGACGATGAACCGCGTGCATCTCTGTTTGTGCCAATGCTTTATAGATTACACTAGTAACATTATTCATAATCTACAACAGTTTCAGTGATTAAATTATTGGGCGTGCAAAAACAACATCCACAATAGAACAATAATATGCAGTGCATTGATAAATGCTCGCACGGTTTTTCATTTAACTTTACGCACCTTTGAATGGTGAGACAATAACCGCACAAGGCGCGTTCATGGTGCAATAAAGAGAAAAACTGAACGGTGTGATATGGATCCAGCGTTCAGAAGGTCGTCGGAAAGCAGGTTGGTTGTTGGTGGAGGGCGGCCGGTGTTGCTGGGTCAGAGAAACAGATTGAGGAGGATGCGCAGGGCCGTTGCTATGGGCGTTGCTGCGCTGCTGGAGGTCGATGGGATGTCGCTGTGTAAAGGTGATGCTGGAGCTGGAATATCGAAGCGAGGGAATTTACGAACTGGTCCTCGTCAGCTGAAGGACAAAAGGCTCAAAATTCTCTGGTTTATGCGGCTGCAGACATGTCTTTTGGGGAGGGGCGGTAAGGGTCCCCCTCAGAAGACAGCTGGCGTTGAGGTGCGCGCTCGGTTCCGCGCTCGTGCCCGCGCACACCAGACTACGTTACTGTTGCTGAGGCGCGTGGTGTTGTTTTCCTCCGTGCTGCTGATTTTCGCTCCACGACCAGAGTTGGGCGCTATCATGCTATATAAATATCAAAAGTCACAGGTACAATAGGCATATAGACTATATTCAGTAACACATAGATGTATGTATTCTTATGTATAATTACATTTTTTTTTTTTTTTTACAATTGATAACAAATGAATGAAAATAGACCAATAGCAGCATACTATTGATCTATGGAAATTTTGAAATTATGCACACAAGAGCAAAACAAATATTTACATATGCAAGTATATATATATTTTGCTGTAAAACTGTAATATCATATTTTTTAATTATTAAAATTTTTATAGTATATATGATATGATAAAATAATATAATTAAAAATTATATATATACCAGTATAATATAATTATAGTATTTTTTGTATTTATTTTTTTTATGGTAAAACAAACATGTTTGTCTATAATATAATTGTTTATTTTTTAACTAAATTATATTTCAATTATAATTTATATAATTAAGATATTTGTAAATTATAAATGGCTAAAAACACATCTCTTCAATATCTTCAATGGACTCTCTAGCGCTAGCAATCTCTTTTCTAACTCTATTTTATCTATTTGTTTTTATTTATTTAAAAAAACAACAACACTTGACCCTCTCTTGCACTCTCTATTTTATTTATATAGGCCTACTACTTTTTATATATTATAAAAAATGCCCTTTCAGCACTAGCTATTATTTTTCTATTCCTTTGACTTGTTTTATTCAATTTTTTTAAAGACCTAACACTTGTGTTCCCTATTCTTTTTTTCTATTCTATCTACTTGTTTACTTTTTATTTATTATATAAAAAAAACCTTGCTTACTGCATAGGCTAACTGAGACTTGTCAAAGCACTTACATATTATTGCTCTTTTGTTGATTTTGATTGCTTCTATCGTCCTCATTTATAAGTCGTTTTGCGTCTGCTAAACGACTTAAGATGTAATGCAAATGTAAATTATACTATATTATATTAGATATGTAAACTGATTTTTAAACAATAATTTTCTAAATGTTAAATGTCAGCCATATTTGCCTGTCTTCATATGGTGTCATTCTCTCAGTCTGCCGCATGAGGGCGCCTCGCCTCTTTTCTCTTATGAATCGGCCCCCACATCGAACAATCGGATCCCGGAGACAATCTGAAG
Source organism: Carassius auratus (assembly GCF_003368295.1). NCBI lineage: Eukaryota > Metazoa > Chordata > Actinopteri > Cypriniformes > Cyprinidae > Carassius > Carassius auratus. The sequence continues at coordinate 7,250,113 of NC_039248.1, read as the reverse complement.
ACGAGGCGTTTCCAGTCGCTGTCTGGTCTGCAGCTTCCTGGCCGTCTGCTGTTGCTGTTCACCTTGTTAGGAGTACGGACGAAAAACGCAAAACGTACAGTTTCTCAGCTCAATGAATCATGGAAACAGAGAGAAAACCTGAAACGAAGATCAAAAGATAACGAACGCGAGGAGTATGACGACAAATGGACGTTTTAATAGTCGGGAGTCACGAAACGGATGTTTCCCTGTACCACAAACTGTGTGTTTCCATCGAGGAGACTTGCAGTCTCGGGATGTCCCATATAACTGCCCTAAACTCGGATTAGGCAAATGTACGTGGCGCCAGCTTTGGAACAAAGGGGGAAACAAAGTTTGATGTAATTCGTTGATTTGGTTTGTTACAACAGACACAGACTCTCAGTAGACAGATTAAACAGTCTTCAGCTGGTTACATTTGATGCTTCCTGCTGGAGAGAAAAAAAAGCAATGCAAGGGGTTAATGCAAGACCTTTAAAATAGTTTTAATTTATTTTATATTCCATTGTCATTCTAAAAGGAACAAATTTCTTTTGATGCTGTTAAAAAAAATGTGATGCTGGACTCTCCAAAGCACAAATATTCAGCCTAGACAGCTGTACAAGTAACCGAGAATAAATCCGAAATTGTCTTTGAAGAGGAGGAGAAAAGAAAAGAACATGGCAGATGAAGGCCGAATAACAATTCTTCACGTTGGACTGATTGCATTGGTGGTTCTTCTGGGTCCTGTGGCCGGTAAGTAATAGTTAGCCAATAGTAGCAATAGAAAGAACGGCAGTAAATATCATAGAATTACAGTAAAATTGCTGTTCCACACCCTAGTTTCCATATACCTCCTTGTCTTAATTGTACGCTGAGTGTGTGTGTGTGTTTGTGTCCTGACAGTTTTGTGGTTAATTTACTGCCACCCACATCCGTCAGTAACTCTTAATTTCCTGAGTGTGTGTTTGTGTACTTGTGGATAAGTAGCAAAGCGAGTAGGTGTGTGTGAGTCAAGAGATCTGCACTTTTTGTGTCCTCGTCTGTGTGGATGAGTATATATATAAACAGTTGTGCCTTTGTATCTGTGTTTATATGTCCATTTAAATATATCTCTCTATTTTATGTATGTGTGTGTGCTCTTTCTGGCACTGAGCTGAGCTGCAGAGCTACTGAGCATCACACAGATAAGATAAGAGCTGACCCTGCTCATGGTTCATGTGAAGGGAATAAAGGCTAAACTCTGATTAGCTGTCAAGACAAGCATGGAACGTAATTTCTCATCTTGCGGTTTGATGCTTAAATAGGCACATTATGGCTTGCAGATTGGCCTTCTCCACAGCTAACCCCGCAGTCTGACCATCCGGACTGGAACCAGAGCCAAATATCTGCTCGGGCACGTATCTGAGGACAGTACACCACTCTTGCTTATGTCCAGATTCACGCCAGCCTCAGATTTGTAGTTACTATGGTGCTATTAAAGTAGTGTTGTTATTGGTTGTAGAGCAGTATCAGACTCACTCAGTCAAAGTGTTTTTACAACCAGTATGGAGAACAATTTTATTTTTGCTACAGTGACACAATGATAGCTTGATTATTAGACTTCAACAATAAAAATATAAGCATTATGAATCAAGCTATTAGCTAAAACTATTTAAGAGTGTTTTTGGGTGGCGCTTTCTTCCACTTTGCTTCCTGTCAAGTATTTAGGGCTGCACAATTTATCGAATTCCTGATCGCGATTACAATTATGGATGCCACAATAACGTAATCGTTAAAAGCGGCAATTAATCGTTCAAAGCCCACTTATGTTATTCTGTGCTTAAGATGCTTTTTTTCTTTCTTTCTACATTATCTTAAGGGTTTTTCCTTTGTTTTAATTTTAGTTTTAGTATTACCCTATAATACTAATGTTATTACTAATGTATAGTTGACATTTGATGTTTTATAGTTGACATTTGACATTTAATGCTATAGAAAAGCACACGTTTTTCATATAAAAATGCGGCATGCTGTTGCATCAAACAGTGGAATAAAGATAATTCAGCGTAAATTGTGATAATCGTAATTAATAATAGCAATTGCAATTTCAAGGGAATAATCGACAATTCTGATTTTTGTCATAGTCGTGCAGCCCTATGTCCTATCAAAATAAAAATAAAAATGTTTTCTGTAATTGAAATAATGCTGAAATTTAAAATGTATTTAAATATTAGATGACACATGTAAACTTAAACATTAGAAATGTTGGCAAGCAGTAAGATTACTAAATGAAACATGGAAACAAAAAAACTAAATAGAAATCTATTGAAAACACATACAAATAACAAAGCCACATAACGAAAGCACTAAAACAACGTAAAATTAAAGTAAAAACTGGACATATAAAAATAGTGCATAAGTAAGGCTAGGCGATATGGCCAAAAACGTATCCTGATAATTTTTTCCCTATTAGTCCATATCCATAATTATCAGAAAAAAACTTGAGACTTGACAGAACATGACAAACACTTTTTGGGTTCTTTACACTTTTCCAACCAGTTTTCCTTAAAATAAATATCTTAATAGAAAATGTATTTCTTAATTTCTGCATGTTCTAATGAGTTATATTGTTTCAAATAAAACATTCAGTTACTCCTATATTTAATACATGTCTACATTGATAATATAATAAAACTGAATACAAATATCCCAAAGTTCTGTAAGTTAATGTTATAATTTTTGTATAACCATAATATAAAAATCATAAAAAAATATGCAAACAGAATGTAAAATATTACATTAATTTACCTGTAAAAACGTATTTAATATTTGAAATTTCTGAAATTTAATATTTTATAAATTTATAAAATCTTAAAATTCCCCTTGAAACAAAGTTATTGTGAAAACACCCTCTGATTTCCAGCTTTGCCTTGTTTCATTTTGACCTGGAGCATTTTTCCACTTTTGACAGTTTGTGTGTGTGTGCAATTTCCTCCTCTTTACTCTTCTTTTGTGTGCTTCCTTAAATATTCACTGCATTCCATAGTGTGGAATTGTCTTGGTTTATCATGTTGTTTTGTGAATGCATGCGTTTTTAAACACCATACATTAGAAATGATAAATCCCCAGCAGGACAGTAAGTGTCATGTTGGGGTAGGGAAGGTTGTGTATTTGATTGCGAGTTGAGAAGCACTAAGACAATGCCCTTTCAATTGTGTAGTTCTGATTTGTTCTGTACTCTCTGTAGTATGTTTATAAAGGTGTTTTATCTGTGCTTTGTCTACATACCAAGATTTAAAGGAAGATTTCAGTCCAGAATGAACAATTTGACATTATTTACTCTCTACTCTAATCTCATTCCAACTGCATGTTATTTTTTATTTATTTTCTGTGAAATAAGAGTGTTCTTTAAAAGAATGTAAAAGTTTTGATTTGAAAAATTGATCAGTCAAACAAATAAGACTTTTTGTATGTTAAGCAGACCCAGCAGTGAAACATTTGAAACAAAAACAGCTCCTTTTCATTCTGTTCCTTGCCTTGAAATTGGACTGATTGAAATGGTAAAGATAAACACTGAGAGATTTGCTTTTTAGAATGCACAATATAAGTGAAAGTGGTTCTGTGTTTTAAAGTTTGCTCATAATTCATGTGCTTTTCTTTTTTCGTTAAACAGGGAAATCTTCTGCAGAATATCAGAGTTCTTTTTTGGAAAGTGGATGATCAGTCAAACAGATTATTGGCTTGTCTGTATGTTTAGTGGAGCCAAAAGTCAACCTAGTGGAAAAAGAATACAATTCCTTTTTATAGCCATTCTGTGAAGTAAACACAAAGCTCTCAAAAAAGGATTTTAGTGTAGTCCATATGATTTGCGCACTATATTCCAAATCTTCAAATCTCATATCATAAATTTGCATGAGGAACAAAGTGATAGGGTATTAAAAATTAAATTGAATTGAAATTGAATTGACAATTGAAATATAAAAATTCTGTCTGATATTGCTCAGCCAATTATTTGTAAGGTATGGTTGATAATTGAATATGGCAGATATTAAACTCTATACTATTAGTGAAAGTGAAAGTGACATTCAGCCAAGTATGGTGACCCATACTCAGAATTTGTGCTCTGCATTTAACCCATCCGAAGTGCACACACACAGAGTAGTGAACACACACACACACTGTGAGCACACACCCGGAGCAGTGGGCAGCCATTTATGCTGCGGCGCCCGGGGAGCAGTTGGGGGTTGGATGCCTTGCTCAAGGGCACCTAAGTCATGGTATTGAAGGTGGAGAGAGAGCTGTTCATGCACTCCCCCCACCCACAATTCCGTCCGGCCCGAGACTCAAACTCACAACCCTTCGATTGGGAGTCCAACCCTCTAACCATTAGGCCACGACTTCCCCTTCTAATTTAAAAATTACTTCTAAATTAAAAATTAAAAGCTAAAATTAACCATTTGAACTGTTAAATTTTATGAATGTAGGCATCACGGTATTATAATAAACAGTATGAAAAATATATTTTTTATATTTGCTGAAGGTTACATTACAAGATTACAGATTAAGTCTCTAAACTAAAGAAAATTTAAAATGTTTCCAGCTGAAATGAAAACTGGAGGCAGTAAAAACCAATAAGTTTTATTCCTTCTCACAAATTATCATGGGGCAGATTACTGATTAATAAAGACATATTTTTGTGCAGTTGCACAATATTTAACACATAGTGCATGATTTGTAAACTAATACATTTTGGTGTTTGCATCACATAACCAGCTCCGTATTTATGGCTTTCCTGTAGTAAATAAACTTGCTTGGTTTGCATTCAGATACAATTCTTGTGAAACAAGAGTGACAATAAAAGTGCTCAAAGACATGCAGAAGATCTAAAATGGCATGGTTGCTTCAGCAAATGCATTTTTATTTTTATAATATCATGTTTGTTTTTACCTAACAAATGGTTAGGTTTAGTGTAGGTCACGAACATTAACCTCTTAGTGCAACTCGCTGGACATTTAATTTCGGAACTGTTTCGGGGGAAAATTTAATGCACTTTTTACGGTGAATAAATGTGATTATAGTTAATGTAATTTTACAGTAAAATACTGTTAAAAATGTTTTTTGGAAGTGGAAAAGAAAAAGTCACAGTATAATTTACAGTGACCATAATTTGACACTCTCAGAATTCCCTGCATGACACTTCATATTTGATGTTTTTTTCTTATCAGTTGTGTACATAAAGGTTTAATCTTATAGCTAATGTTGTTAAATTAATGTTTTAATGCATTATTTCAGTGTCGTGTGTCACCATGATGAGATTTAGTGTTTGTGTGAATGACACTGTGCAATTTCTATTTATAATAGGGGTGTAATCGGTACAGTAAGGGAAAGAAATGCAAACATTAAACTGCAGGTTGTTTATTACTATAAACTTTTTTTTTTACAATTTGTTTACAATTTGTCTTTTTTTTTAATACTTTTTAATAAAATATATATAAAATAAAAAAATAATAAGAAATAAAATACTGCTGCAAAGTTCTCCACTAAATAAAGTACTCTCAGTCTCAAACCAATGTCATATAATAAAATATAATGAAAAATATAAATAAATAACTGATTACAGTGCAGCATTACCAATCCCAGCTCATATTTATATATATATATATGTATATATATATATATATATATATATATATATATATATATATATATATATATATATATATATATATATATATATATATATATATATATATGTGTCTCTATGTCACCTACAGCAGCAGCAACTGACACGGAGCAGAAACGTCGCCACGCTCACGCCATGCAGCCAGTGTGTCACCGCGCTTAGAATCAGCTTCAGGGCGGGATTTGCGCTGAATGCGGAGACTTTGCCCACTTAATATGTTCGTTTGGAAACACCTATGTTCCGCATACAAAATATTGCATTCATTCATTCGTTACACACGTGCACCGTACCGAGAGCCCTGAACCAAAATGGTACGGTATGAATACACGTACCGTTTCATCCCTAATATATAAGTATTGCCCTCCTCAGCTCGTAGAAAAGCTGTTTGTGATTTGCTATGGTTCGTCACATGACTTTCTCATCACCACCAGTTTTTGATGGTTATCAGTGCATTACCTTGGTTCAAAACAGATATTAGGATTCAATATGTTGGTTTACCAGTATTTTACCGTAAATGTCACAGATTTCTTTTTTACAGTGCACAAATAAGTAGTGATTAATATGAATTAATAATTAATTAGCATGCATAATTTATTTTACTAATTACTATAGTAGGTACGTTTAACAAGGGCACTGAAAAATAAAGTTTCACCCATTTGGATTATAGCACAGGAGTTATAAGGACTGATTTTATGGTGCCATTGTTGAATTTGAATAAGTATTCACGACACTTCAATTTTTGGGTGAACTTTTGCTTTAGGGGATAAAACATTTGCTAATTTCATACAGGATGCATTCTTACAGGACAATGGTGAATGACTCCTATTCACCTCTGACTCACACTTTCTCTCTCACGCACATAAATATTTCTTATCTTGTAAGTATTTTAGTGTACTCAAACGGTTAGGCAGAGCAGCTGGGTGAAAGGATGGCTGGATGGACAGATTGGAGGAAAGGGAAGGGAGGGTTTCTTGGCTGGAAGCATTAGATGTGAATCAGTATGTAGGTCGTGAGCACATTGCTGTGCTTTGTAGTGCTGGAAGAAGTGGAGAGTCATGAATTATCCACTTCACTGAGTTGGATTTTGTTTGCAGTTATGCTACTGAAGTGCTTCATAAACTGGATTGCAGGGGTATCAGGTTGCCTGAGTTATAATTTAATAATATTTTGCAGCTTTTGGTGAGGAGGCAGTACAATGCTGGCATGGAGCTCAGCTACAGGAAAGCAAGAGTTCTTGTATTTAATTTAATGGAACAATGAAATGTTTTTAAGGCATAACATATATATATATATAATATTATATATATATTTTTTATTTTATTTTATTTTTCTCACTTTTCCTTTCTTACTTTTTTCTGTATGCTGGATAGTGTCTTCATTTTTCTCTACTTACCCTGTCAGAAACAGTCATCTTTGTGAATACACATACATTATATGCACACTCTTCCTCCCCAGCGTGCTTGTCACTTGAATACAGAGATGGATGAACAGACCACATTCATTATCTCGATATGTCAACCTGTGTCAGAGCTTCCCATTGGCTGAATGCTCATTAGGTTGATATGTCAGCCAGTGTCAGAAACCACCATTGGCTAATTGTATGATGAAACTGAATTAAGCTTTTAGATTCACAGAGTAATGTGTATGTACATTACAAATAGTAATGTATGCATCTGCACATTATTTTTTTAAATATCAATATTTTAGATTGTGTGTATGTATAAGGAAAATGCACGCTGTAAACTCTAAGGTCTTTTTCTTGTTGATACTTATTTAAAAGCCAATACTTTTATCCAACATGACAAATCACAATCATAATAGAGTTGTATACAATGCAATAATACAATTAGAAAAGTGCTTTAATAGAGTATTCTAAACAGTTTCTTCAGTCTAAAAAGGCTGGGTTGTTTCAACCCAACTTTGAGTCAAATATCAACTATCCCAGCTTTTGGGATACATTTTTACATTAAATTTTTGACCCAAAAGTTGGGTTGAAACAACCCCGCATTTTTTTTAGAGGGCATGTCACACCACATGACAGTGTTGTTGCACTGCAGGATATTTCAAGATATTTTTCCAACAGTTAGACTCCCATAGATGTCATTCAAATCCTGTACACTCACTGAAAAAAAGGTACAAAATCTACCATTGTGGTACTCTTTTAGAGGGTACAATGTTGTATCCTATTTACCCCTAAAGGGTGCTGGAAATACCTTAAAGGTACGTACTCTATTAGTACCTAAAATGTATATACAGGTTAGGGCTTTGCAAAAAATCGAATGCAATTTTCATGTACATCTCATCAAAGACGCTCCTGTAATTAGAAGTATATCTCCGGCACGTGCGTTCAGATCAGAGTTGCCAGGTTTTCACAACAAATCCTGCCCAGTTGCTTCTCAAAACCAAAACTGGCGCAATCGCGCTTCCGGAAGGTTCCCCGATAAAAAATTGCTTCCCGGGGTTAAAATATAAGTTTTTTAGCAGGGTTGCCTTGGTAAAATTCGCATTTTAGGGGCTAAATATCACATTATTTGTATTGGGGTCACTTTGACCCGCGGAGGACATGAAAAACAACCACAGACTTGGCAACACCGGTTGGCATTTACTACATCGAACCGCAATTCACTGACAATCTACACAAAATCAATGTTAAAATCGTAGGCGATTCTTTGTCGATTTTGTGTTAGTTGTCGGTAGACTACGGCTCTTGTGTAGTGACTGCCGCTCCACCTGAACCAGTGTTGCCAAGTCTGCGATTGTTTTTCATGTCCGCGGTTTAAAGCAACCCCAATACCAATAACGTGATATTTAGCCCCTAAAATGCGAATTTTACCAGGACAACCCTTCCAAAAAATGCATATTTTAACCCGGGGAAGCAATTTTTATCGTGGGAACCTCCCGGAAACGCAATTCGGCTAGTTTTGGACTAGTTTTAAGAAGCAACTGGGCAGGATTTGTTGTGAAAACCTGGCAACCCTGATCTGAATTCAAGTGCTGGAGATATACTTCTAATTACAGGAGCATCTTTACTGATGCATTCGATTTTTTGCACAGCCTTAATACAGGTATTTAAATTTTACATAATTGCACCTTTAGTTTAGTTTTGTTTAAAGTTTGACATGATAGGGTATTGGAGCACAAAACTCTGAAATGTGTCAAACATACAAATACTCCAAGACAATCATTACTTAGTATAAAATAAATAAATTCTAGCTTAATAATAAAATAAAAAATTAACGAAAACTAAAAAATAGTATATATGACCAACACAGATTCACAGAAAAGGCATCCTAATCAAGGACCTGTAAGTTATCCATACAACAAATTTAAAGCAATGGAATAAAGGAGAGTTTATGGCATTTAGTTTGGCTCCTGGGTACAAAAGATATCTTGTGCCGTAGAAAGAGAATATGTTGGTGTTGGAGCCATAGGCAGGAAAAAATGCAACGGTAATGAATTGTCTTTGAGTATTTTAGTAAGAGTATGTATGGTGGCTACATATGCCTATTCGACAGCATCGCTTTTGAATCCTCTTTAACTCCTCAGAGAGACCTTTAGGTAGACCACCCCATACTGGACTACCATATTCAAGAACTGGCCATATTAAAAGTCAAATATACTTGCACATTCTTGGATGCACCTTCGAAATCATGTACTTAATGTGGGCATCCCATGACAAGTCAGAGGATATTTGAACTCCAAGCAATTTAAAGGCGAGGGAAGGGAGGGAATGTTGTCCTCTCTCCTGGCACTAATTACCATGTCCACAGTCTTAACTCCATTCATTGACTATTTAAATTCCTATCACCATTCCACTACCCAAGGCCTTCTGAGTGAGTCCAGGTAAAGATCCCATTACAAACTCTGTGATTGTTAGATCATCAGCATATTCATAGGTATTACCGAAGGAGGCAAATATGAATCCAGGCTATTTATTCATATCACAAAAAGCAGAGGGGATAGAAGTTCTCCTTGAGGACCACCAGCTGGAACTGGAAAGGAGTTAGACACACATGACATGAGCCCCACTTCACCCTCTGCTCTCTGTTACTCAGATAGCTCCTTACAATACGCCAAAGGGGTCGTCTAACATGCAAGCCACCTAAGGAGTGTAGCAGTTGACAATGTTCAATTGTGTCTAAAGCTCGAGTGAAATCAATGAAAACAGCGTGTATATCCATTATAGGGGAGCTGTTAAGTGCTTCATTCCAGTGCTGCAGAATTTCAATCAAGGCAGTGTCAGTTGATCTGTTCTTCATAAAGCCATGGTTGTGATGGTTCGATCTTAGTAACTGTATCCTCCAGAATGGGATCTCTGAGGATTCCTTCAAACACTTTTCCAACACAGCCGAGTAGTGAGATCTGGCGATAATCTGCTGGAAAACTAGGCTTTGCTTTTTTAGGAACAGCTTTGACTATAGCCTCCTTCCATTGTTGTGGAAAAATGTTATTCTGGATGCATGTATTGAAGATGTCACATAACACCGGTGCCAACTCTTCATGAAATATCTTTAGCACCCAAGGAGGAATTTTAACTTGCACTTGGCTGCATTCACTTTACGGAGTCTAATAATAACTTGTCCAATACTCAAGAGGAGGTACACTACAATTTGGCAATTTGCAGGTAAATTCTTCCTCAGACAAAGAAATATGGCTCGCATAATTCCACACAGAAGCAAGGTGCCTAGCCAGAGTGTCACACTCACATTGCATATGTTTTGATCCTGAGACACCAAGTCACTCTTATCTCCTTCCATCCCCATTAAATTCTTCACTGTTTTAAACCATTGTTTTGGCTTAGAGCACCGCAGTACCTCCACCTCGTGCTGGAAATATTGTTTCTTTGTGTTCTTGATTTTTTTGGCAATGATTGATTTAAACTTTCTATAAGAGGTTTTGTCACCAGAACAAAAAGCATACTGCCTATCTTTTATCAGATCTTTAATTTAAACAGTCATCCTAGGCTTATCTGTGTTTGTGGTAGAGACTTTTTTAATGGAACTGTATTATCCAAGATAGATATAATAGTGGAATAAAGACACCAACCTTAGCCTCAGGATCCATAGCTTCATGAATGTGAGAAAAATCAGTGTTCATAAGGAGGACCAGATCCCTGATTGTCTCAGGGCTACATTTTCTGCAAAACATATGTTTAATAGGCTTGGTGGGCCAGTTTCCTGCATTTATCAAGAAAGTCTGATGGTCAGAAGAGCCAATACTACATGGAGGAAATTTTGGTAAATCTGTAGTCTAGTTGACTAGCCTTCCTTGTTGCTCCAGCCACAATTTATTTCAGACCATGTCTGCTGCAGATGGATTCAGAATTGTACTTATTTGTATCACCAAGTATGACAATTGCAACCTGCTGATAGTTATATTCAATATATCTGAGACAACTATCCTAATACTGTGAGATTAGTAAATCAGGTTGGGCTGATGCAGAAGAGCGTGGTGGTAAATATAGCACAGCAGCAATAATACAACTTAAACCTTGAGGAAGACGACTGGGATGTAACCAGACCCACAAAGCTTCATGCTCTTTCTCTTATATATTATATATGTCAGTCAAATTAGTTTGATGGTGTTACAAGCATACAAGGCAACTCCTTCTCCCCCACCCCCCTTGCAATCCTGCCGATGTATTGTATATCCATGAAAAATTACAGTTAAATCTGGGATACCAGATTATCATTTAACCAAGTCTCTGAAACGGCGACAACTGTTGAGTTATTATTCAGTGCTACACTGTGCAGCTCGTCACATTTGTGACGTAAAGAATGCACTTTAGAAAATAGAAAACCAGGCATAGATAGTATTGACTTGTGTTGGTTTATCTTGATATTAATTAAATTCTTAGATTGATAACAACAGTCAGATAAAAAATTTCTTTGCCCAGTTGGCTGTCTTTTAATATCCACAGCAGTTCCACAAGAAGTAGTTCCAACAATTGTACATATTGAACGAATATATTTTCTCCCAGCTTTCTTCTCCCTTGGGCGAGATCTGAGTCGAAGAATCCCATGTAACTGCAGTATGTTCTTAACTTCAGGAGCCAAAGGAGATGGACATCTTCTCTGACTTCTTCAAAAATGAAAATCACCTAAATGTCCTGGTTGTGCCATTGTAAGGAGAAAAGGGAAACAATTACTTGAATATGGTTTCCTCAATAGTTTCCTATCATCCACCCAGCTGTAGAAGAGTAGGATAGCATACCAAAATCCATCCATCTCCCAGAAATAAATCCATCCACATGTCCTAACTCCCAATTTAGCAATATAATCATACAAATAAAATATCTACCCATGAGTAGGTATCACCCTAGTACCACCCTAGTGACAGTTTTTGTTCCTTTTATTCTGAGCATTTATGGCTTTCTATTACTGCGGAACAGAAAAGATGAATGTTGGTAACCCAACAGTTTCTCATTGACTTCCATTGTATTTTTTTTATCCATATAATGGGAACCAAAAACCCATTATATGGAAAAAACATCTTTTATGTTTTCACAGAAGAAGGAAATTAATATAAGTTTGGCAGAACATGAGTGTGATGAGTGTGAAGTCGATATTGTCAGTATTGAAAAGTTTTTCACAGTTCATGATTTTAATGCATGAGAATTCTCACATTTTATTTAAAATTGATAAAATTACTCAATATAATTAGTCAATATTTGTGGACAATATATGGCCATTGACTTTCAGAACAGTAAAATTAAAAATGCTTTTTAAAACTTACTACAGTATATGTATGTATTTAGTGTGAACATACATTAATAATACCTGAAAAACGTGTTTATATATATCCATGAGTGTGTGCATGTACATGTGATGTGTTTGTGTGTGTCTTTGCACGCACTCTCAGGGTTAGTGTGTAGGTTTAGTAGAATAAAGCCCCCTGGGTAACTGCTCAGTTGTGTTGCTATCAGAAAACATTCACATCCTCCTCCACAAGCAGACCATGAGCAGAGAAGAGAGTGGGAGGGGAGAGAGACATGCCTTTATGGACATCATAGCTAAGGATGACCTTGGACATAATCTCCCAAAGCTGAGCTCCCTTCCAGGATACTTGTCATCTGCATTCCTCACTGATAGTGTCTTTAAACTGCAGCCCTTAAGAAAAAACAATCATCATGCACTACCCGCATAAGTTTGCTTCTCACAAAGCCTGTCTGACTAAGATATGGCTTTCTCAAAACAACTAGCCATAGAAGAACACCAGTAACAACCATACCCAGTTTTTAATTCTCTGCTACTTGCTAGATTGTACTGAGCACCTTTTAAGATATTATAATAACCCCCCTTTAAACCCAGACAGAATCCATCATGTAGTAAGACAGGTCTTCATATAGACCTTATGTAGAACCCTGCTGAAAAAACAATAGAAACAAATCACAAAAATTCTAATGGTTTCCACTATAGATACCCTTTCAAAGATTACAAACCATCTTTTAACCATTAAAACCACTATAGATACCATTACAAAGATTACAAACCATCTTTTAACCATTAAAACCATTAAAAATGGTTTCCTGTAGTGTGTTTTGGGACATATTACATTAGGTTTTAACAAGCCATCGTTATAGAATGCGACCAATTACCAGCAGAGACCAAGAGCCACCATTACAGTTTTCATTAAAACTATCACAATAACCCATATAGCCAGTAAAACCATTACAAATTCTGTGATGGGTTCTATATATTTTTTTTTTCAGCAGGGAAATGTTTTTTTTTATGTCATTTTTGCCACTTTATAGGGCTTGAACAGATAAATACACATACTTGTATGTGTCAAAATTCCCATCTTTGCAAGTATCCTCATAAACCCAGTAATTTAGGTCTTATGTGAGAGCAAACAGCTAAGAAAGAAAACACATGTGACAAAATACTGGATCAGGGCAGCTCTTAAAGTGACAGCAGTCTAATATTCCTGCTCTTTGAAATTCAAGAGAATTAAACAACAAAAGAGAGAAAATCTCTCATTGCTCTAGACTGAATAACTTTTGTAACTTTTGTTTTATAGGCTTGTTTTTACTGTAAAATGTATATTAATGCACCAAGCTGCCATGAAGAAGATGATCATATACAGTATACATTTAGGCCTATATATATATTTATATGAGAGAGCGGTAATTTCATTTTTTGAATACATTGGCTTTGAACAAGGCTCATCCAATCAGTAAATTTTTTACATTTTTATAATGTTATATTAGAAAAATATGAAAAATATATATTTTAGAATATTTACAGTACTTATATTTTGGAATATCTACCTCTGACTTTTTAGCTGCACAGAGTGAGCAGAGGGAGTGTGCGTTCACAGAAAAGCCACATGGAGAGGGGCGTGTCTTTGTTGAGAACTCCACCATTCGCTGTGATCATGGAGTTCACTGCTTTGGACTCTGGGTGAAAAAGAACAATGAAATTCTGCTGGAGAAGCAAGGTATGTAAATACATTCCTCGTGTTGACACACAAATCACTTTACAGTCAGTCTCACCTTGACTTACTCCATTTAAAACAGGTTGCTGGACAGGTAAACATCAGGAGTGCTATGACCGCTGCACGGTGACCAGCCCACCATCAATGGCCAAGAATGGAACGCTTCGATTCTGCTGCTGCAAAAAAGACATGTGCAACCTGAACTTTACTGAGGACTTCCCACCTCCTTCCCCCACCACCGTACAGCCTCTACGTGAGTGTATTTGTGTGTTTTTGTGTGTGTGTGTGTGTGTGTGTGGTTAAAAGACATACAGAGAGTGTTCCGCAAACGAAAAACAAATGAGTTTGAGTGAAAGATTGTGTTTGCACTAACAGTAAGTAAAAATGACAGATGGGTAAAATTATTTTAATTATTTGTAATTGCATTATTAATATTGATTAATATAATGAATACTTGTAAATCCTAGTTCATTACCTGATCCATGATCTAACGTTTTGTCTTTTAATCCTTCAAGATTCCCGCCATCTTTACAGAGAGGAAGCCATAGTTGCAGCATTAGCAACTGTGTTCATGGTTGCTGTCCTCGTCATTCTGCTTTTTTTCGGCTACCGCGTCCTAAGAGGTGCGTTGCTATAGTGATGTTATGATGCTTTTCATGTGTGATTCAATCCTGCTAATGAAATTAACCTATGTGCATGAGGATTTATATACCTATGTGTATTTCAGGACGCGGTAAACACTCTCTGCATACCCTGGATATTATGGAGACTGCGCTTTCCCCACCTTCTCTGGATTTAGACAACCTAGTACTGCTGGAGGTGACCAATCACAGCCTGATTCTTTTTTCCACCTCATTTAAGCAAATAAAATTGTGTATATAAACCCCTACAGAAAATGTGAGTAAAAAATCTCCCTGAATCCAAAGATTTGAACAGTGCAATATTTCTTTCTTTTCCTCACAGCTGATTGGCCGGGGCCGGTACGGAACAGTATATCGCGGTTCACTGGAGGACCGGTCATTGGCAGTGAAAGTTTTTGTTTCTGCTAACCGGCAGCAGTTTACTAATGAGCGTATGATTTATCGCCTCCTCTTGGATCATGAGAATGTAGCGCGCTTCTTAGAGAGCGAGGAACGTGTCGGTACAGAAGGCCGGACAGAGTTTCTCCTCTTGCTGGAGTTTTACCCGTATGTGAGTATCTCAAGAACACTGAGGAAGTGCAAACTCTAATCTAATTCCAGATTGCTTATTCTTTTCCTCCCAGCCATTTCTCAGTCTGTTTCTGTTTTTTTTCTCTCTCTCACATTCCTTCTTCTCAACAACACGGCTCCAAAAGTGCAAGCGCACGCATTTATTTTGTGGTTATATTTAGAGACCCGAGGGATCTGATGTCATGTTTGATCTTGTGGTAACAGCATCCCGCAAGTGTAATGCGATATCTTAAACCCGCTTATTCTCTTCCTTCAGTTTTGCCTTTTTCATCCTCTGGAACAAGGAAAAGGTTACAGTTTAGCAGAATATCCTCATTTTACCTCTCGCCACATACTCACACCCACAACACACTCTCTTGATATTATGGAGGAAGAGAGAGATTATTGACTGAGCTGAGAAGTTTTCAATTATTCATAACCGTGGGCTTTCAGCCTGTACTTCCTGTGGGCTAACCTCAAGCCAGGTTGCCACAGTGACAGGAGGCATCCCTGAGGTAAGGCAGGAGTGCATTAATTGTGCTACTCCTGTAATTTTGAGATACAGAACCGCTTTTCTTTTTTGCTCTGTGGTTAAATCTCATCCTCCCTCGCTTCTCCCTCCTCTTCCCCTCGTCTCAAACCCCCCCCCCCCCCCGCCACATTTTTCCTGTGCGCTCCTCCCTGTACTTTGCAGATGATTTCCTCTGAATAGAGTACTCCCTCTGTTTTCCCAGGGCTCTCTGTGCACGTATCTGTGCGGGCGGACTGTGGACTGGCTGAGCTGCTGTCGTTTGGCTCTGTCTGTCACCAGAGGGTTGGCCTACCTGCACACAGAGATACAGAGAGGGGGTGAGACGCACAATAACAAATAAATTCAGATTTCAGACAATTGTCGTTCCAAAGTTCTGTTAGTCCAAAGAGTTCTGTTAAATACAAAAGCTGAATTCTGATGAATATAGTGGCTACTCTTTTTCATACAGTTATGATATACAGTACACTACTATTCAAAGGTTTAGGGCCAGTAAGAATTTTTGGGGAAAGATATTAATATTATAATGCAGCAAGCACACATTACATTGATCAAATGCAAAAGTAAAGACATTTATAATGTTACATTTCAATTTTTAAAAACGTTTAATTAATCAAACAATCCTGAAAAAATAGCACAGTTTATAAAAAAATATTAGACAGCACAACTAGATTACCAGAGTAATGGTGGATACAATTTTTTATTCATAATATATCAATATAGAAATATAGAAAGCAGTTATTTTCAATTGTATACATTTTTCACAATTGTATTGTTTTTACTCTATTTTTGATCAATTAAATAGCCTGCTTGAGCATAGGAGCTTTCTACCATTTTTTTTTACTTGGATCTCAGGCTGTCAAGCTCTAAAACAGATCAAAGTTGTCAACTATTTAAAAAACACTTTTATATTTTAAGCATGGAGCATGGATGTGAGAGTGGGTGTGTGTGCTTTATTTATAGCTTCAGTCTGAGAAAGCAGGAAGGTAGCGTTGGGGCGTAATTCACAGTGCTTTTTTTTACTTTCTCTTTGTCTTTGTTTCAGTGTGAAAGGCTCTAAAAGTGTTCAGATTTTATTTAGTAAAAAAAAAAAAAATCCATGGAAATGAAAGGCATAAAGACTGCGACAGAAAGAGAGACTAAAGAGTCTTCATCTTCAGTGCAGTCATCCTGATATATAATGACAGATCCTTTTTTTAACTCAGAAACTGGCCAAACTTCAAACACACTCATATATGCTCTCATACACAGCATTATTATATAACAATGTGGTTCTAAAATCTGTTCGGATGGGCCACTTCCAAACCAATATTGGTTTTCAAACAGATATTCATTTCTGAAGATAGCGTAGGGTTTAATGACCTATATACCCATTTTAGTAATCAGTAAATAAATTCAATTATTTACTGATAAAACACATAAAAAATTAAATGATAAAATAAATATTTAATAAAATTGTCATTTTTTAAATTATATATTTAAGTGGCTTTTGTAAAACAGAGGAAACAAACATAAGCCACTCAAAAAAATTTTTTTAAGTGTTTTAAGTGCTTGTGCCTAACTGGACCAGTCACATTGATAAAAATCCCTGTTACATAGGTTATTTCTGGAGACACAAGTGAGTCCTAGTGCTCTCTAGCGGTAATGATAATGTAATTTTTCTCTCCTTGTCTCATCTCTCATCCCCCTCCTTCAATCTCTCTGTTCCTTCCCTCTCTTGTTCTCATTGTTAGATGTGTATAAACCGGCCGTGTCCCACCGGGATCTGAACAGTAGGAATGTGCTGGTGAAGACAGATGGCTCATGTGTGATCAGTGATTTTGGACTTTCCATGATTCTGACGGGAAAGAGACCGCCTGGGCACGGAGAAGAGGACAACAGTGCCATCAGTGAGGTCAGCAAACAGCAATTTAGCATGGTCCAGTCTGATCCAACCCAACAAAATCTACAGCAGACCAGTGTTTTGGACAATAATACCTCAGACTAATCATATGTTTTACCCCTTCATCTCACTCAATAGGTGGGTACAGTGCGATACATGGCTCCAGAAGTGTTAGAAGGTGCAGTCAATCTAAGAGATTGTGAGTCAGCACTGAAACAAGTGGATGTTTATGCACTGGGTCTGCTTTACTGGGAGACCTTCATGCGGTGTGCGGACCTCTTCCCAGGTACCACACACACATGTACACATGAAAATCTTTCCATTGCACAGCTGCTGTTTGTACTCAGTAAAAATCTCTCTTGCACTAGGTGAGACAGTTCCAGCTTTTCAGATGGCATTTCAGGCAGAGGTGGGTAATCACCCTACCATAGAAGACATGCAGGCACTTGTGTCCCGAGAAAAAGAAAGACCCAAATTCCCAGAGGCCTGGAAAGAGAATAGTCTGGTGAGAAATTAAGATGTTAACACATTCAAATGCAACTTATCAGCTCTCAGTGGACTAAAATAGATTTGTTGATGTTGATGTATGTGCCTGTGTATTCTGCAGACGGTGCACTCTTTGAAAGAAACAATGGAAGACTGCTGGGATCAGGATGCTGAAGCCCGACTGACGGCTCAGTGTGCAGAGGAGAGACTTTCTGAACTGCTCCTTATCTGGGACAGGGAAAAATCAGCCAGTCCTGCTCTCAACCCCAGTACTGCACTGTTTAACCACAGGTAATCAATAACCAGTATTTACCATACAGTCACAGGTAATCAAAAAACAATAATTATTGACCACTGACTGTATAAGCACAGATAACCAATAACCAATAATTACTGACCACTCAGTGTGCAACCACAGGTAATCAATAACCAATATTTACCATACATTCACAGGTAATCAAAAAACAATAATTAGTGCCCACCTACCGTACAACCACAGGTAATCAATAACCAATATTTACCATACATTCACAGGTAATCAAAAAACAATAATTAGTGCCCACCTACCGTACAACCACAGGTAATCAATAACCAATATTTACCATACAATCACAGGTAATCAATAACCATTAATTACTGACCACTTACTGTACAACCACAGGTAATCAATAACCAGTAATTATTGTACAACCACAGATAATAAATAACAAATACAACTACAGGTAATCAATAACCAGTAATTATTGTACAACCAAAGGTAATAAATAACAAATGCAACTACAGGTAATCAATAACCAGTAATTATTGTACAACCAAAGGTAATAAATAACAAATACAACTACAGGTAATCAATAACCAGTAATTATTGTACAACCACAGGTAATAAATAACAAATACAACTACAGGTAATCAATAACCAGCCATTATTGTACAACCACAGGTAATAAATAACACATACAACTTCGGGTAATCAGTAACCAGTAATTACTTACCATTCACAACTGTAGATAATCAGCAATCACTGATTGAACAACCTCATTACTGTACTGTATGACCACAAGCAGTAAATAACCAGTACTTGCTACATAATCCAACTTCAACAATGCATTGAAACAATTAATTCAGCCACATGCAGGTAATTATTAATTAATATTGCACAATGCACACCCTTAGTTAGTCCCAGATAAAGTCTGTAGAACTCCTGATACTTAATAATTAATTAGCACAAACTGTGACAAATCATGGTCTATTTGTTGTCATTTGCGGTGTGCATAAGTCTATGAAGGCCTTTATCTTACAGTAAGTGATTCTTATATCAACTTAACTTTTCTAGGAACTTCTCTGCTGGAAGACAGATGCCTAAGGTGGGTTCTTTCCTTGAACACTCATCTACAAACGCTGAAGACCATGAGGGCGCTGATAAACCCCTCCACAATGACACCTCAATGGACCCACCCTCGGTGGGAGGGTCTAACCCTGTAGAGAAGAACAGGAACTGCATAAACTATGAGTGGCAGCAGGCCCAATCACGACAGTCCGGGACAGAAAGCTCCTCCCCTACTCCTGTCTCAGATTCCTACAATGCCACACAGCCTCCACCAGTGGGCAACAGCATCCCTCCCTGTGCTCAGCTGACCCAGGAAGACCTGGAGATACCTAAACTGGACCCAAGTGAAGTCCAGAGGAACTTGAGAGAGAGCTCTGATGAGAGCCTGATGGAGCATTCGCAGAAGCAGTTCTGCTCTCCAGAAACATCCATCTCACGTGGCCCGTTCTACCCCCTCATGAAGATGGCTTCTGACGTTTCAGGGTCACAGGGTTCTGGTCGGCTAACTGACACCCCTATAACCATCCTCCCTAAGCAGCAGAATGTTCCTAAGAGGCCAAGTAGCCTAAGTCTCCATGTTAAGCCTTCTGGGAAAACACCCGCCTTGTCATCTTCATCACTGCGGATGAAGTTTGGGAAGCTTGGAAAGTCAAATCTTAAGAAAGTCGAGATGGGTGTGGCTAAAGCCAGTGCGGTCAGAGCGGCACATGAGGCCAGGCCAGTTACCGTTGCCAACAATGATGCTGCGGCAGCAGCAGTGAGTAAATATGCGAACGGAGCAGCACCAGAGTCAGCAGGAAGTGCAGCCAGTGCCACTGATGTCCGTTGGAAGGGCGCCATGAGTTCAGAGGACTTGACCTTTGGCCTCTTGAACACTAGCCCTGACGAGCAAGAGCCTCTTCTGAGAAGAGAGGCACATCCTGACAATGCGAACAACAACAACAGCAATAACAACAATGGCGAGGGAGAGGGTGAGGGAGACACTGAGGGTGGAGGAGAGGGAGGAGAGAACAGTGAGAATGTTGGTCCAACAGGAGATGCTCCATCAGCTCCTACCGTGGAGCCTGTCGCGCTGGCCGACCCGTGTCCTGCCCCAACCGTGGTTCCTCCACAGGCACAACCCCAAGCTCAGACACAAGGAGAGGCCCTGCTCAGACAAAACCGCGTGCGCAGACCTGAGAGACCCAACTCACTCGATCTGTCCATCACCACACTGCCTTTACTAGGTGAGTATCAATGCTTTCGGACCCACTTTATATTAAGTGGCCTTAACTACTATGTGCTTACATTTTAATTAATAATTTAGTACAATGTACTTATTGTGTACATACATGTTTTTACATTGTACTTATATTTGAAAAAAAAGACATGTAATTACATATGTATTTAATTTCTGTAATTGCATTTATAATTACACTGTTGAGCCATACTTTACACCTTAACCCACCCTTAAACTTACCCATACCTCCAACCCTCTCCCTAACCTTACCCCTATCCCACCTCAATAGCAGCAAAAGTGTTTTACAATACAATATGAACACAATAAGTACATTGTACTTATTTTTTTATGTAAGTACATAGTAGTTAAGGCCACCTAATATAAAGTGGGACCATGCTTTCAAACTAAATGTGCTTTTGAATGCAAAATATGTACTTTTTTTGCAGAACCAAAGAGTTTTTGTTTCAAGGGGTATGTGGAATAACTGGAGCTATTCATATTTCAGTTATCCAGTTATTTTTAGCTCATAAGTCTACTTTATATTAGTATTTTTTATCGTATTATCTTGTATTGTCCTAATTATAAACAAGCAGGTTTTTAGTGCATTTTAACTTTTTAAACCATGGCACCACTAGCTTTATCTCACTTTGTTATTCTTCTAGTTATTTATGCACAGTGGGGACTGAATTTGAAGTCTTGCACACTCACAGAAAATAGCTTTACTTTCACGCGGCAAACTAGGGTAATAGAATTTGTGCAACAAAAATCAATTGAGTTGAAGAATTGTGACATTTTTGGGCCTTTAAGACACTGCTCATATATTTTATGTAGCTTTATTTTTGTCTATTTTAGAGCTCTGAGAATATGTGTCAAGCTTCCTGTAACAGTGGATAATAATTCTTTAATATTTAATTATTGCTAATTAACATATGATAATAAAATATGATAACATGATCTAAAGTTACAGTGCAGTTATGCATTTAAGTACGGAGTAATATTAATTAACTACATGCACTTACTATATGGTTAGGGTGTACTAGCGTGTTATTATGCATAATTTATTGTTATTATAATAGTAAGTACATGTAACGTGGAACAAGAACACCTTAAAACAAAGTGTTACTGCAAAATGAATTGCTCTGTAAATTGTTTGAAAAAACTTTGTTTTGGAACAATTTACACATAAATACATTCTTCTCATGTTTCATGAACAAGGCCCATTGTTTTACATTTTGAAATCACGTTTTTGTTGTAATCTCTTGGTTTACCCACAGATGGCAAGTCTGTCGGTGACATGACCGAAGGGTCGGGAGATAAAATCAAGAAGCGAGTGAAGACACCTTACGCTCTGAAGAAGTGGCGTCCTGCCAGCTGGGTTATCACCACAGATACACTGGATGCTGAAGTCAACAACAACAATCGTCACGGTCAGAACCAGAATCAAGCCGGTACCAGCAGACCTAAATCAGCCTCTGCCGTGAATCTAGGTAGTCGGGGAGGATCTCGCTTCTCAGATCCCAATGACTGTGACTTTTGAACATAAACCTCACTTTGCTCTTGAAAACAAATGTCAAATCAAACTCTACAGCTCTACAAAGTCTAAAGTTTGTGGAGACAAGTGTGGACTGGACCATATAAATGTCTTAAATTGAACCCCAGTTGTAAGCACAGTAAGAGTCTTTACATTGAAAAGAGCTATGCAGCCATCTTTTAGTTTAATGTTTTTGTATGTTTCTTTTTAATGAAGCCACTTTTTGGTTGCACTTTTCTGCTTGAATTTATAAATCAAAATTATTTTGACCATTTAAAATGGTCGATAATATTAAACCAGTGTACTTAATCATCACATTCCCAAGGTCATGGAAAATGTTAGAGAATTTTGATTACTAGACCTGGAAAGAAATCGATTAATGTTATCTCTAAAATACTTCATTTCTCTTTGTGAGTGTAACCTTTATAAAATTATAAAAATCATGAAAACTCATTGGTAAGAATATGTGCAAATTAACACTTATTTACATTTGTAAGGTTATAAAAGCTTTCATTTTTTCCCCATGCAGACCTGCTGAATATGTTTACATTCTCTAATATTTTGCCATGCACGGTTTCAGCAGCTATGAGATTTATGAGACAATATAACTGGAGTTCCGTGTTTGGATATTGTAAGTGCTGTTGTGAGGTCTGAAAGAAGCCAACAGACTACAGAAACAGCAATTCAAAACATTTCACTGTGGTGGCACTATGTATATCAGCATCAGACACTCAAGACAATATTTAGAAATGGTGGGACTGTACAGAGAGCAAGGAGAAATCTGATATGATCAAACGCAGAAGACACACTTCTTGCTTTCTGGACAAGCTTTACTCAGAGACGCAAGACAAAGCTGCACTGTTCTGGATCCTGTTAAACTGTTTAATGATGCTTTGGACCTACTTGTTATTTACTTGTTTTTCTATGTGTAAGTGAGTGTGCCTAAGCACACAAGATCAGTTCTCTGTGTGTTTGTTCCTGTGTCTTTGTGTCTTGTCGTGTGAAAGGTTTTTGTGCTGCATGCTTGTAACTATTCCTATAGGGATTTGCATCTTTGTATACACTTACCTGTTCTGATTATTTGATGAACAAAAAATCAACAAAGGGCAAAGGATCGAATAATCGGATAGAAACCTGAGAACAGTCTTTTTTTCAAAGCACAGCACACAAGAGTGGCTTTTTTTTGCTATGCACAATGACATGAAGCAAGCAGCTCTGGTCTGAAATCAAACCTTATGTTACTAAACTGCTCTGGCATGTCAATGATAATGAATCGGATGCTGTTATTATAATCATATAAACAGAGTCCCATATTATCCTTACCTGAACTGGCACAAGATACTTTCAGCTGCGTCCCTAGTGTGTTTATGCACAAATATGTGCTTGCTTGTGCATGTATGCGTGGATGAATGTTTGTATGATGTTATTCTCCTGTTAACACAATCGTTGTAATCGTAGTGTCGTGGTCAATCATTTTATTACCCCTTGCTGAGACCTTTTGAAAATTGTGATTTGTATAAGATGGTGCAGACTGTAAAAGTGTATTGTTATTTGCAGATTTAAATTAAATTATGCTTTGCATTTGCACGGTCTCTGTTTATTATGATGAAAAGACATCTATCTCACTGTCATCAAACACTTGGAATTGCAATATGAGAGTTTCACCACTAGTCGGCGCGCTAAAACGTTATTTTAACCTTGACACTTTAGAATTGGTGCTTGCATTTTTTTATTTAAACTAGGCTACTGCACTCTGTCAAATGATTAATCGCGATTAATTACATCCAAAATAAAAGTATATATATATATATATATATTTATTTATTTATTTATTTATTACTCTGTAAAATTAAAATTTAGGATTTATATGTGGAATAGCTGGAGCACCTTTTATGAAGCCTGTTAAAAGGTATTCATAATTCTCTCTCATAATACACGTTGTACTGAGTGTTTTCATAAATAATTGAATCCGGAGATTATGGATACATCTTTACTATAATGACTGTACAGTTAAGACTATAATGTAAGTTCATATTTAAATATAATTTTTTTAATCTATTCCTTGAAGGTAAATAACAGGTAACGTATTGTAAACAGTTAACCTATAATATGGTTAATTAAAAATACTTTGTATTTTATATTAGTCTGGCTTTATGGAACCTATTGCCCATTATTTCCCTGTTGCTCTGCTGTTTAACAGAACTTGCCTTTTCGTGATGTCTTAAATTGCATAGCCTAATAAGTTTTATAGCGTTTCAACTGAATAAATACTAACACACATCAGTTCAATATGACACATGCTTTTACATGGAAGCAGTTTAGCTCCGTGGCTCCGCTGAGTTTCCGAGGGAAGGCGTTGCTGTTCGCGCGGGAGCTTCAGCACGCACTGACACGAACAGCGGTGCGACACTGGCGCGGAGCGACGCGGGACTCCGGGGAACCGTCGCTCACTATTGCAACAAGGTTTCCATCCGACGCTGTGAAAACAATCCGAAGTGTGTAGTTTGGTAGAGGACCGATGACCCACTCCGTGGTGTTGTTTACTGTAGTGACTGGGAATGCGTCGCTGCATCTTGTTGTGAAGGACAGGTCCCAACTGAGGACTTCCTCGCAGGACTGCTTACAGTTTTGTCTATAGACATGTAATCATAGAATTCAGCTTTTAAACACAAGAAGGTGCGATGGCCTCTTCGGCTCAGCCCGAGACACGCAAGTTCACGCGCGGTCTGAGTAAGCCGGGCACCGCCGCTGAGTTACGGCAGAGCGTCTCCGAGGTGGTGCGCACTTCTGTACTGGTGGTGAGTGAAGTTCAACCTTAAAGTCTGCGTTTGATACATGTCAACTTTATTGTGTTAGTGCCTTTCTGTTAACAACCTTTGTCATTTATTCACGTAATGACCTAAATATGAAATATGGGACAGGGCTATTAACGGGTTCAGATAGGGGTAACTAAAAGGTAAAGACAGAGCATCAGATAAATGTCAGTGAGGGCTTAGAAGTCTTTTAAAGCTCATAAATTGAGCACCTGCCACCTGTCACGTCATCATCATCTTTTTCGGCCATACCTCTTTGAAAATAATAGTTTTGCATCAGTGTCTTGACATTTCATTGGGACTGTATTGGACTGGGAAAAAATGGAAATTAAGGAAAAATTCCTTTTGGAAGGATTCTGCTGTGCTTTAAGCTGAAATGATTATAGCAGCCTTACTTAACAAGATGACATGTCACCTGCATTACTTCATCTCAGAACAGGAGAAGGAGTCTCGGGAGTGCTGTCTCTTTATCTATTACCTGTTATGCAAAAAAGGAGAGTTCCATCTGGAACTAATAGCCTACGAGCTGTCTGATTCCACCAGAATTCAGATGTTGCCTTACTGAAGTAAAACTTGAATACACATGAAAGCGCCAAACTGAAGTTTTGCCATCCTCATTTTGTGCAAAACACTCTTTTGTGCCAGGAACACCATTTAAAGATCAAGGAATTTCATGCACTTAAATGAATAGTTAACCCCAAAATTCTGAAAGTTGTTTAATACTTTCCCACATACCATTGCAAACCTATTACGATGTGGAGCACAATGTCAATGGTCTTCATCCATACAATTAAAGCTGAATGAAAAAGCTTTTAAAAGTATAAATATAACCATATTCACTACTTTTCAGATCTTTTTTTTTTTTTTAGCAAGGATGCGTCAAATTAAAAAAAAAATGTAATTTTTGACTATATAAAGACATAGCTCATGCATTGTATCGACTATTTTTATAATCTACTTTTTGTGCTTTTATGGTAGTTTTTGTCAATTTTAGACCTTGACAGCCCTGTCCATATTGATTCTTCAGGATATCTTTGCCTGTGTTCCTCAGTAGACGTCATACAGGTTTGGAATGGCATGAGGATGAGTAAACTATGACAAAATCTTTTTTAAGATGATTTATTGCTTTAAAGTGATGCTGAATTGTTTTAGTTTTAGTGATTGTTCTTGGCCTCTTAATTCACGTTCATACTCTAAAATGTTTTGTTGTAAAATCATTTATAAAAATTTAGAGGTTACATGCTTAATCTGTCACCATTATGATTATTAGCAAGCTACAAAACCCAAGGATTACATAAGAGCAACTCTTCCTTCATTTAGTGAACTCCCAAGTACTTTAAAATGCTGTGATAACTACTTCCGCAGTACATACTCTCTGTGTAGCCCTGTCCTGCTACTGGAAGGCTCAGTGGCAGTTCCCTAGATTTGTGGGTTGACCCACAAGGTTTTGAATCAGACCAGTGTTTTTCTGTCCAGCTAGTGTTGCCATGGTTACTTATGGTTCAGCGATTAGACTTTGGATTTAGCCTTTTGACATCAATTAAGTTTGGCTTTGTGACTTAGTGCTGTACATTTTAATGACATCTTTTATTATCATCCATGTCGAAAGACAGAAAATAAACAGATGGTTTATAAACTGTATGACACACACACACACACACACACACTGTTTCTTAAGTGTGTTTGTGGTAATGGCTGGTAAGCAGGAATGCTGGGGTCCGCTAATGGAACTTTGGGTCAATGGCTCCTAATTTGTTTTCACATATTTTAGCTCTCAATCAGAGGAACGTACTTTATGGCCTATTTTTCTCTTTCTGGTGTCTCTGTGATCATTTTTCCCTACTTTCTTGTTCAAGTGAAAACCCATCTGATCATTATTCTTAATATGTCACTCAAACAAGTTTAGAGGGGATGGAGATCAGGCCGTAAAATTAAATCCAAAGGATTTGTCTCCTCTGATGTTCCCAGGTCACTTGATCAAACAGATCTGCACAGAAGGGGCCTGGAAGGGTCTTAATTTGAACCTCCAAAGAGCACATTTTTGTGCAGGCACAAATGCTTAGCTATAATAATTTTCATGGATCAGTGGCATGATGCTCATTTTGTTTTTCTTAATCCAAGTTACTCAAAAATACATAAACATATGTTGCAATGGCTAATTCATCTCTTCTATGTTTTGTCTTTGTCTTTATTCAAATTCATTTTTTGGGAGAGTGTGAAGTGAAAAATGTCAGGGGGATACAACCCTCCTGATATAATAATGAAGAATAAGCCTAATTAAATAATTTAATTATAAATTTTTTTTAAATAAATCATAAAAAGTCTCTTATGCTCTTATGCTATGCTGCAGTTAACTGATTAAAAATACAGTGCAAGCAGTAATATTATTATTAAATAACTGTTGTCTTTTTGACATATTTTAAAATGTAATTTATTCCTTTGATAGCAAAGCTGAATTTTAAGCATCATTACACCAGTCTTCAGGGTCACATGATCCTTCAGAAATCATACTGATTTGCTGCTCAAGAAACATTTTTTTTATCAGTGTTGAAATCAATTGTGCTACTTAATGTTTTTTTTTTTTTTTTGAAAACTGTGATACATATTTTTTTCAGGATTCTTTGGTTAATACGATTTTTTGTAAAAATGTTCACTGTCCGTTTCTATCAATTTATTGCATCCCTGCTAAATAAAAATATCAGTTTCTTTTTAAAAATCATACTGAGACCAAACTTTTGAATGTTATAGTGTAGTTTGACTTAATAATTTAATTGCTATTTCTCAGGAGAAAGAAATATAAAACTGCTCTACTGCTTATTAATATTTTAAAAAAAACTTTTATCCCTAAATATGATTTTTCCTTATCTTTATTGTGGACACTTAATATGACAGAGACCATCCTGCAAACACATGCTTAAACTATAGATAAATTTAAAAGCTTCAGAGACTGATGAGTTCTCACAAGCTTGTATATATACACTGATTTAAGCTGCTTGTCATAAAAAGCCTGACATTTCCAATCACAGGATATATTTTGTGACTAATTGCTCCTTTTTTTCTGTGTACATTTACATTTGATTAACGCTGTGGTTGAAGATAGATTGTGTGACCAATTGCTCCTTATTTTCTTAGTTTCCTGTGTCTGTTGTGAGATCAGCTAAATGAGGATAGGTGGCCAGGGGCATGAATGTGCATTTGGATCGATATGAGGGTTACATTTCAATTACTGGCCTACGTCCTCCCCAACACATGCATCAGTAAGCTAGTGCAGTTCATTCAAAGTGGCAGTCACACAGCTGTCCATGTCTGTTTCTTTCATAACGTTTGTGTGTGTGCATCTGTGTTCTGTAACAAATATCAAAGGCCCTGCCCGTGGTGTCTGTTACCGTCCCAGATGGACTATTACTGGCCCTGCTTGTGGACAGCATACGTTAGATTGAACTCTCACTATTACAGATCAAGTTACTGAATAATCATTAACATTGGAGGAAATTGTAATATAATTGTCACCAAAAGCAATGTATCATATTTTGTATTTTATTTATAATCGGTACTGTAGTCCATGTAATACAGTGTGAACTGTTACAGCGTTAAAGAAGTTTGTAATACTTTTCGCTTGATCTTTCATTGAGAATACTAATTCTAAATGTGTGTAAAATGTAGTTGCCTGGCCTCATTAGTGCGTGTGTGTGTGTGTGTGTAGGGAGCAGGTGAGGCCTGCTGACTGGATATCCACTACCATTTATTATGGATGAAAGCAGCTTGGGTGTCTGTTCTATTTTTAAATGCTCTTTGTCCTGTGGGCTTGTTAAAGGACACTGAGAATCCAGTGATCATGTGATCTATATTGCCGGGATGGTATGTATGCTGAGCTGAAAGTCACAGAATGCTGAGTGATGAGAGGGTTGATGACATCTTTAATCACTTACTGTCCTGTAATGCAATAAGTTTATGAAAAAATAGCATATGTGATAACATAACAGAATATGTGCTTTAGAAATAAACAGCCAATATGATAATATCAAGGCATGCTATTTAGCAACTAGTTAATAGTGAGAATTGGTCTCTATACTAAAGTGTAAAAATGTTTATTGTTATCATTTGCTTACCATCATGTCATTCCGAATTCATGTTTTCTCTTTCTTACATGAAACACAAAGGAAGACTTTTTTACTGACTGTTGACAAAGAACACAATAACAGTAAATGAAAATGGATGCACTCAAACTGCAGTAATTGCAAAGAGGCAACATCAAAGTATCATTGTTTAAGTCACTTACCATAGTCACTTTGTGGGAGGAACACACCAATATTTAAGTCATTAAGTTAAATGAAAATCAGCCATTGTTTTCAGATTTGATTTGAGATCAGTGATGCTGAACACTGTTGTTGAGTTATTATCAAATAACATTTCACAATCCAAATTTTAAGTTTAAGTAATTTAAAATGTGGTTCAGCATCAGGGTCAAAATCAAGATATTGTGGCCATATTTTTTTGTTTGTTCTCGTTTTAATCAATTGTAGTGATTTAATTAACTGCTTCAATTATTTTTGGGGTTTACCTAAATTGCAAAAGGAAAGTGGATTGTAATTTGGAAATGTTTATTCAGGATAGTTTTTTTTTTAATTCGTAAAATCTTTGCTGCAAGACATCTTAGATACTCTATGGTTTCTGACGCCCCTGATGGTTCTGCTGAGGTGTGCGGCTGTCTTAACTTAGTTTACAGCAGGAAACAGGCTACAGCAAACGTCAGAGAGCAGCTCATCAGAGAGAACATCATTGCCTCCCTCTCATTAAATCCTGCTACTGCTGTAAACAGCAGGTCAAGCTTATTCTGTGTAATTGGTCCACCAAGAAATTGATGGTGTTTAGTTTGACTGCATTAGTGTGCTTGTGTTAAAATGTCTGGGTACACTGTGCTCTTAAAAGGCAAAAGGATGCAGTTTTTGTAAAAAACGAATAATGCTTAGTTTCCTGAACTTGCATTAAATCATAAAATGCTATTGTTTTAAATGCTGACAAACTTATATTGCTTCCTCTGTAAAGACGCATAGTTATTGTCATAGAGCTTGACTGTTTCCATGGCAATGTTCCCATCATTTTACAGCTGCCACCAATTACATCATTAACAACTGAAGAAGAAAGCTCTGGAAAATGGCTCTTCCAGACACTTCGTCTAATGATTTTCCCTTCTTTGCATGAACTTGTGATGTCTCAGTGTATAGTGCTGTGCTTTGGTGAAATTATTGAGACCTTTTTTTTTTTTTTTTTGTGAGACTCACAGATCCACACTCACCACACCACTGGAAAATCTATCAAGCCTGTTTTTTTATTGTGGAAATTTGTCTGACGTCCATGCTGAAAGTGAGGGAATGGAACTACTACTGAAAGATTGAATTCTCCATTTTTAGGAACTTCTCTCTTTTTCTCTCCCACTCATACACATATGTATTCTTACTTAATGGGATAGTTAACATAAAAATTAAGATTCAGTTATTATATAAATCACCGTCATGTCACCTTTTTTTCTTCTGTGGAAAATATATATTTTTTGTGTGTGTATCTTTACTAATTTATTTTTTGTAGTGACAGTTAATATTGACAGTGGTAGCTAAGAACCAAACATTAAAAAAAGGTTAAAAAAGAAAAAAGAAAATATTTTCTTAATAATAAATAACACTAAACGGATTTGGACCAACATGTGTCACAGGCTCACAGCTAATGCAAACAGTCTTTAATAAATCAGATCAGATGGAGGAAGGAGCCAAGGAGGAGACAGGAAGGACTAAGAGGAGGCAGGTGGGGCCCAGGCCACAGCCATAATGGTGGCCCACGGTGGACCCAACAGAAGGAGGAGCCATGGGATCCGAAAGGCCGTGATGGAGCAGAGTGACAGAGGACCAAGGTAAGAACAGAGGACCAGAGGGAAGAAGGAGCCTGGACAAAGCCAGAGGGATGGAGGGACGAGGTGTAGCTGGAGGAGTGGAGTCCCGAGGTGGCGGATGGTCGACGACAGACCAAATCAGAGCCAGAGGGACGATGGAGTCTGATGGAGCTAGCTGACTGATAGCCCATGGTGAAGAGGAGTGAGCTAGGAGACATGGTGGAGCCGCTGGCTTAAAGGGCAGAGGCGGATTCCAGTACTCGTTTGATGGAGGCAGAGGCTGAATTCAATTCAATTTTATTTATATAGCGCTTTTTATGATACAAATCATTGCAAAGCAATTTTACAGAAAATTTATTTTTCTATATTATTTAGTAGTAGCTTATCAGTGGAGACTCAGTTTATGTATATATGGCAGAAACAAATGGACAAATAAAGTAAAGACGTAATCAAACAGATGCCAAAAAATATTAATAGCAATTGTTATGATGCAATCAAAATTATAACAAAATTTGGTAGCTCTGATAATAAGATGCATTATTTGAATGCTTGGTTCAAATAACCAGATATGTGTCTTTAATATAGATTTAAACAGAGAAAATGTGTCTGAACCCACGAACGTTATCAGAAAGGCTATTCCAGAGTTTGGGAGCCAAATGAGAAAAAGCTCTACCACCTTTTGTGGACTTTGATATTTTCTTGACCTGGTAAGGACTTTAGCTGATGCATTTTAGAAAATTGTTTATCCCCTAGCAGTGCATTACAATAGTCCAGTGTAGAGGTCATGAATGTATGAATTAGCTTTTCTGCATCAGAAACAGGTAATGTTTCGTAGCTTGGCAATGTTTCGAAGATGGAAAAATGCTGTTTTTGTAACTTGGGAAGTATGATGATGATGATGGGAAGTTGCCGTCTAAAATAACACCCAGCTTTTTTACTGTAGAGGAAGTAACAGTACATCCGACTAGTTGCAAATTTTAATCTACAAGATTGTGTGTACTGTTTTTTGGTCCAATAAGTTATATTTCTGTTTTATCCAAATTTAATAGGAAATTTTTTTTAACACACTCTGTTAGCTTAGATAATTTGGAAGTTTCATCTGGTCTCGATGAGATATATAGCGGAGTATCATCAGCATAACAGTGGAAACATTTTCTAATAAAATTGCCAAGGGACAACATGTATAATGAAAATAATAGGTGACCTAGGACATATTCTTGTGGCACTCCATATTTTACTGCTGATAAATGAGATGACTCCCCATTTAAATAAACAAAGTTGTAGCAATCAGACAGGTAGGATCTAAACCATCTTAGAGCCTACCTTGAATACCTGTATAGTTTTGTAATCAATCTACAAGTATGTCATGATCTATGGTATCAAATGCGGCACTAAGATAAAGTAAAACTAGCAATGAGATGCAGCCTTAGTCTGACACAAGAAGCAAGTAATTTGTAATTTTAACAAGTGCAGTCGATGTGCTATGGTGGGGCCTGAAACCTGACTGAAAATCTTCATACAGATTTTCTTTTTTATTTATTTTTTTGCAGGAAGGAGCACAATTGAGCAGACACAATTTTTTAAAAAATGTTTGACAAATTGAATATTTGAAATGGGTCTGTAATTTGCTAGTTCACTAGGATCTAGTTGTGGTTTTTTAATAAGAGGCTTAATAACCGCCAACTTGAATGGTTTTGGGACGTGACCTAAAGATAACGTTGAGTTAATAATATTGAGAAGTGGTTCTTTCTCTTCAGGTAACAACTCTTTCAGTAATGGGTACATGATCTAATAAACATGTTGTTTGTTTTAGATGCAGTGATAAGTTTATTTAGCTCTTCCTGTCCTATAGCTGTATAGCACTGCAGTTTATCTTTATGAAACTGAAGTATTAGACGCTGTAGAATCTTCATTTTCTTCATCATCTATTTTATCAGTGAAGAAATTCATAAAGTCATTACTATTAAACAGTGAGGGAATATTTAGACTGGGTGGCATCTGGTTATTTGTTAATTTAGCTAAATAAAAACCTTGGATTGTTTTGGTTATTTTCTATGGGTTTGTGGATATGCTTGTTCCTTGCATTTTTTAGAGCCTGTCTATAGCTGGACATACTGTTTTTCAGCACTATTCTAAAAACCTCTGAGTTTTCCCCATCTGTGCTCAAGTCTATGAGTTTCTTTCTTGAGAGTGAGTATTAATGTTGTACCATAGCACAGTACATTTTTGTCTAACCTTTTTCAATTTGATGGGGGCAACAGCTACTAAAGTATTAGAGGAGATAGTGCCCATGTTGCTAGTCATTTCGTCTAGTTCATATGTGTTTATGGCATAGGGTACACAGAGCAGTTGAGATAAATCAGGCAGGTTATTTGTGTATCTGTCTTTGGTGGATTGAATGATAGTTCTGGCCAGATGATAATGCAGAGCCATATATTTAATATCAGTAATACGCAGCATGCACAATGCATGGAAAGGGCCAGTAACATCATCATTTTGAGATATTATATCTATATCAGTAAGATCGAGTCCATGCAATATAATTAAGTCTAGCATATGATTAAAATGATGAGTGGGCCCGGTGATATTTTGCTTGACTCCAAAAGAGTTTATTAGGTCAGTAAACACAAGTCTTAATGCATAATTTGTATTATCAACATGAATGTTGAAATCTCCAACAATTACTGCTTTTTATAAATGGTAACCAAAAGGTCTGAAAGGGAGATATGCAAATTCTTGAAGGAATTCTGTATACGGCCCTGTTGGTGTATACACAGTAGCCTGAGCAAGAGATACAATAGATTTATTTTGCATATCAGACTGTATAACATTAAGCAGAAGTATTTCAAATGAGTTAAACCTGTATCCTGTTTTCTGGGTAATATTGAGAAAATCATTATAAATTGTTGCAAAACCTCCGTCCCAACAAGTCTGATTGGGGCTCATGCTTATAACAGTTATTTGGTGGAGTAGACTAATTTAGACCAATATAATAATTTGGTTTTAGCCAGGTTTCAGTCAAGCATCAAATCTATTATCTGTGATCATTTCATTTAATCATTTCACACAATAACTGCTTTGGGTGTGAGTGATCTAATGTTTATGAGCCCAAACTAAGGCAGTCATGATATTAGATTTTTCATATCACAATTATTGTGGCCTTAAGAATTTACCATATCAATATATCGGGATACATATAGAAACCTTGGGGGGAGGGGGGAGATATCAGTCAAATGTTTACTGATTTTTTTTTTGAACATGAGGATACTGATAAACTCAGGGCACAAGACTCTGGCTTTCTCCATCTTTGCAGCATATGAAATTAAACAAGAGAGAAAATACTGTCAAGTTCAACAGTATGATGAATATTAATGGTAACACTTTACAATAAGATAGATGTAATTTGGTTACATGAATGTATTAACTATCACTAATGAAAAATACATTACACAATTTATTAATCTTTCTAGTCATCCGGGGCCTGGCTTGCATCCTCAGCGTCAGATGCACCCAGGGTCCGTGGTGTCCCGGTGCTGGAGTGAAGGACATCTGGAAAGATCGTGTCCTGGGTGCACCTGGCCTATGCAGAGAAACACACAGAGCAGAGGTGGTGAGACTGTTAGCAGCGAACTGTATACTTACCCTGTGAGCATCAGCCCTGGAGGTTTGCAGTGCGGCTCTCCGCTCTCTCAGCTGGTCCAGTGAAAGGTGAGGAGTGCCAGTGAAAGGTGAACGACCTTTGTGGTCGTTTCAGGGCAAGCAGACAGTCCAGGGCAGACAGATAGTTCCAGGCAGGAAGAGCATTCAGACGGAGGCGGGAGAAGAGGGGGCATGTCTGCATATACAGTATCCATATTTGATTTCACTGAGCTTGGCTCACCCTTGGCCATGGTGCAGTGGGTAGAGCTTCCCTCCGCTCTCTCGCTGTCCATGGTGCTCTCTCCTGTGGTGAGCACTGTAGCCAGCTCTCACACTTGGTCTGACATCACAACCTCTGACTCCGTGGTGATCCTCAGCTCTGTTGCTCTCTCTGGCAATAGCTCGTCGGTTGTGGCTGACTCTATCAACGGTGGGTTCAGGCTCTTGTTCCACACAGTGGGTTGATGGTGGGCTGGGTTCTGGGACAAGCAGCATTTGCAATCGGGGCCGGACACTCTCCAGAGGTCTCAGGGAGGTCAATGGGGTGGTGGCAGTTAGCCCCGATCTTAAACAGTGACTTCAGCATCTCGTCATCAAACGCGGTAGTGATGGCGAAATGGATGAAATCCCTCTTTGCGAAATCCTCGATATTCTGGCTACTCCGAGCCAGAGCATTGAATCTTGCGGTGCGCTCCATCAGAACAAAAACAAAGAGAAAAACTTTCAAAAATCGCGTATCGCTTATCGTAACTTTTGGGTCTGTCAATAACAGATCAATAACAGCATTTATACTTACTAACTGATATTTGAAGTACAAAGATGACTGCACTGACACAATAATTAAAAAAATATATACTTTCATGTCCTTCATGTCCCAAAAAATTAAAAATCTTTCTCTCACTTCCACCTGCAGGGTGACATCCTGTTCCAACCTTAATTAGATGTGATTAATTAGCATAATATATTTTTGGTGATATGAGTTGGTGGAATCTACATTAGATAATTCCGGGACGCATTCTGGGTCTGTTTCACTGGATTTTTGATAAACATGATGGTTAGGTTTGGACTTTTTTCATAGACATGGGCTATGTTTAAGTTAAGGTTAAACTTTAAAATGTTAAAAGGATACCAGTTCATTTTAATTTCTTGACATGCATGCTGCTGCAGCTGCCATTACATAATACTCATGATAGGGACATGGCATCAAATGCCCCATCAATTATTTTCTACTCTATGAAGTTCATTTTCTTTGTTTGTATTGTACATGAAATCCAGCATGAACTTCTCTTTACACACAATCTGCTCGAGCAAAACAAAACATGTAGAAAAGAAAAACTATTATTAAATCCCACAACTTTAACCATTGTCATACTTTTTGGTGCAGCAGAGTTAGCTGTGGATTTTAGTGTGAGGTGTCATATTGAAGTTTTTCATACTGTTGTGTGTTCTCCTCTCACTCAGCCTTTTGAAAGAAGAAAAAACCTAGTTACAAAAAGCCAGTTGACTCAGGCAGGCCTAAGTGAGAAACCAGGCTGCTGAGAAGGGGATTTCATCTGATACCCTGTGAGGTTTGAAACAGTCTGTCAGATGAGAACAGCTCTGTCTCTGGTTTGCATGGACACAAGCACTGCACGTAAGCGGTCAGTTGAGCTGTCATTTGTGGTGAGAGCTGTTTTTCTTTTTGTTCCTTGATTTGGACGTTTTGATGATGATATTTACCATAAACGTTGTATCTTTAGTTACCTCAACAGCTGTTAAAGGAACACTCCACCCAAAAATGAATCTTTTACTCATCCTCATGCCATCCCAGAAGTACAGTATGTAAATGTTTTTGTACATATTTCTCATTGCACTGTGCATGATTCACTGGGACAGTATTCCAAATA
Source organism: Carassius auratus (assembly GCF_003368295.1). Classification (NCBI taxonomy): domain Eukaryota; kingdom Metazoa; phylum Chordata; class Actinopteri; order Cypriniformes; family Cyprinidae; genus Carassius; species Carassius auratus. The sequence goes on along the minus strand of NC_039248.1, from coordinate 7,213,629 downwards.
AGAAAAGTCTGCCTTCATAATATTTTTTGGCTGATGCACTAAATCCCTCTTACATTTTAAACCCTTCCCTGCATCCTGGCTCCATGTTTTATGTAATGCCCACTTTCTGCAATGAAGGAAATCCACTTACATTTTTCTTTTTAAATATCTAGATTCACTTGGAAATATGATTGTGGGTTATAAGAACATATAAGAAATAGCGCAGCAGTCGTTAAATGTGTGTTTAAACTGGGCAAGTACTGCATCTTAGGAATGGTAAAATTCAATTTCATACCATGTGTATTGTACATGAGGATAACTGTGACTGATAAAGATTCCATGTTTGCTGAGGAGAGATGGTCTGCAACCCTCCTCCTCTAATGGATCATCCCTGTGTCAGTGCTTGCCTGTTGTGAAAAGGATTTCCCATGATTAAAGGAGTAGATTATCTCTCGAACTGGCGCCCTATATTTGTACAGTGTACATGGGTGTAAGATTAAGCAAACCAGTTAGTGGGTCAGACTGGGCTCACTGACTGACTGATTCTGGCTCTCTTACATGGTCATCTCTCATTTTATTCATTTATCGTTAACTTTTCATTCAACATTAGCTCTATGACATCCATTTTATAGTGCAATGTTTTCTCATTTTCCATCTGATTCTGAAACCTTTATTTTAGAGGAAAAGAATAGGGTCAATAGGTCAAATAAAAGAGACACAACAAGATGGAAGCAGAGATAAGTTTATAAGTATAGTTATCTTGAGGCTTTTGTGTACTGTCTTCAACGGTGTGTGTACACAATATAAAAAAATACGTGTAGAATGTAGTCACACAAGTAGAATTAGTTTCTGGAGTGTTCACCAGTGGACACTTTGCAAAGAGACATAATTATCAAAGTTAGAAGGTGGCTCCTTGTGGTTAAATTGCTTTTGTTTAATAACATTGTGTAGTTTTGTTGTCACAAATTATGTAAGTAGAAGAAGATTTTTTAAATTTTTAATTATCATCCTCTAGGTTTCTGTTTTGTTTTAAAGGGTTAGTTTATAAAATTTTCAAATTTTCACTTACTCCAGAGGCATCCTAGGTGTATATGACTTTCTTCTTTCAGACAAATCCAGTTGGAGTTGTTTTAAAAATGTTCCTGGCTATTCCAAGCTATATAATTGCAGTCAGCGAGTGTTGCAGTGCTTCAGTCCAAAAGAAGTGAAATAAAAAGTGCCTATCCATAAAAATAAAAAAGTGTCTCACATGGCTCTGAAGGGGTGAACAAAGTCCTCCTGTAGCTAATCAATGTGTTTTTATAAGAAAAATATCCATATTCAAAACGTAATAATCACTTTAGCTTACGCTCACTGTTGTAAATGGAAGTAACGCTGGTGTCAGGCGAGAAGAGAGAGGACTCAAACGCAGAGGATAAGTGAAACAGTTTATTTGTACAACCGTGAATCCAAAAATAATCCAATGTGTGAAGACACACATATGAACAAAAACCCAAGTGTAACAACTCCAGAGCCTTACAGTCACCTGCAGACACAAGCTGTGGAGACCACCACTGGTGCAATGTCCAACGGGACATGGAAAAAACAGGACAGAGGATCTCTGGCACACGGCCAACGTAAGACTCCTCATCTAAACGTCCTGAGCAACACAGTAGAAAACAGGTAAGGAAACAGACACACAGTACTGTTACAAAGTCAGCATGAAATCTACTGACAACAAGGGACAGAAACAGCAGGGAATATAAGGGAAAATGGGAACAAGCGACAGGTGAGAGCAATCAGCTCGTGATCTTCACACACCAGCGCCGATGTATCGGGTGAATGTTCTTAAACTGGGGGGTTAAATTGAGTCAAACCGACACCGGACTGAGCACCTTAGAGATGGCAAAAGGTCCAATAAATTCGGGTCCCAGTTTACGTGAGGGGAGTCTGAGAGGAATGTCCTTGGAGGACAACCAGACCTTCTGAACGCACACATAAAGTGGGGGCTTAGCACGGTGACAAGCCACTGACGCCTTGTTCCTGTCACCAGACCGAGTGAGGGCTTCTCTGGCAACCCTCCACATACGGAGGCATCTCTGAATAAACGAGTGCGCGGATGGAACAACGGCATCAGATTCTTGGGAGGGGAATAAGGGTGGCTGGTGGCCTAAACAGCACTGGAAGCAAGACAAACCAGTAGATGAGACCAGGAGGGAATTATGAGCATACTCCACCATAGTTAATCTGGAACTCCAAAATGACGGTTCTGCGGACGCCACACAACGGGAGGGGTATAAAATGTGCGGCCTTCAAGAACCTGTCCACCACATTATGGACTACCGTTTTGCCGCTAGACGGAGGTAGGCCTGTGACGAAATCTATAGCTATGTGGGTCCAGGGTCTCGAAGGGACAGGCAGCGGTTGGAGTAACCCTGCTGGGGGTCCATTGGAACCCTTCCCCGCAGCACAAACAGGACATGCCGACACGAACTGACGAGCGTCCCGTGCCATGGAAGGCCACCAGAAGCGTTGCTTGATTCAACTACAGGTACGAGTCGCTCCTGGGTGGCAAGCTAGTACAAATGAGTGACCCCACTGTAGGACCTTAGTTCAGACCGATTCTGGCATGAACAACAGGCTCTCCGGGCAACCCATGGGATCTGTGATGTTGCGCAGAGCTGAGCGGACTCTGGACTCCAACCCCCAGGTGACCATTGCTACTACCCGATCGGGGGGCAGAATGGTCACCGGAAGGATGGATCATGGTTCAGCCTCAAAGATCCGCGAAAAAGCGTCAGGCTAACCATTCTTGGACCCCGGACGGTAGGAGATGTTAAAATTGAACCAACCGAAGAATAGTGCCCAGCCAGCCTGTCGGGAATTCAGTCGTATAGCAGTGCGAATATATTCTAGTTCTTATGATCGGTCCAAACTAAAAAAGGTACCTCCGCCCCCTGTAACCAGTGATGCCACTCCTCCAGCGCTAACTTAACAGCCAGTAACTCCCTATTCCCGATGTCGTAATTCCGTTCTGAGGGGGTTAAACAATGAGAAAAAAATGCACAGGAATGAACTCTGTCATCCGAAGGTGACCTCTGAGACAAAATTGCCCCTGCTCCCACCTCTGACGCATCCACCTCCACAACCAACTGACGAGACGGATCGGGAGTTACAAGAATGAGAGCCGAAATAAAGCGACTCTTTAAATTAGAGAATGCATCCTGAGCCTGCGGCAACCAACAGAAACGTCTACGAGTGGAGGTGAGATCCTTCAGAGGAGAGGCAACCTGGCTTAAATTTCGAATGAACATCCTGTAAAAATAGGCAAACTCCAGAAATCGCTGGACCGCTCTACGACTATCTGGGGTGGGCCAATCAGCAACTGCTTTTACCTCAGCAGGGTCCATTCGGATTCCTTCAGGTGAAAGAATAAATCCCAGGAATGGAACCGACTGTGCGTGAAACTCGCACTTCTCCACCTTGGCGAATAAACGATTCTCAAGCAGCTGCTGGAGTACTCCCCTGACGTGTTGGCCAAATACTCAAAGTGCCCCATGGGGGTGTTAAAGGCGGTCTTCCATTCATCCCCCTCCCTAATCCGAACTAGGTGATAAGCATTGCGAAGGTCCAACTTCGTAAGGATGGTCGCCCCCTGCAAGAGCTCAAAGGCTGATGACATCAACGGCCAAGGATAACGATTCTTGACTGTGATGTCATTCAAGCCCCAATAATCTATACAGGGACGGAGCGATATATCCTTCTTCCCCACGAAGCAGAACCCTGCCCCAGCTGGAGAGGAAGAGGGCTGGATGATGCCAGCTGCCTGAGAATCATTGATGTACTTCTCCATGGCCTCCTGATCTGCAGTCAGCCAACCCGTGAAGAAAGTGATCCCACTGCACTTTAGCATTCCAACCGCATGACACGGCGAGAGTGCGGAACTCGATGGAGTAATCCGACACTGACCAACCTCCCTGTTGCAGCAAAGATAACGCCCGCGCCGCCTCTGTCCTCCTAGACTAAGGCTCCTCCGAAAATTCCTTAAAGGAGTTGCAACACTGATGTTCATTGTCCCACATGGCCGTTCCCCATTCTCTCGCTCGTCCGATTAAAAGCGTGATGGTGAATGCCACTCTAGATCGCTCCGTGGGAAAACAGGAGGGCTGGAGTGAAAAAGTCAGTGAACATTGTGACAGAAATGAACGGCATGAGTTGGGCTCACCGGAGTAAGGAGCAGGTGGATTGAGACGAGGTTCTGCATGATGGGAAGCCACTGCCTCTGGTTTGGATGGAGGTTGGACAACAGGAGTCGCGGGAGGAATAATCTGAAGCCGATCAAGCTGTTCATTGAGCTGGGTCAGTTGCAGTAACAGCTTCGAAAATGTGTGACGTGAAGCGGTGATCTTCTCCTGCTGTCTACCCATCAGCCTGCCTTGCTGTCTGAGGATACGGAGGACATTGATCTCCTATGAGTCCATAATGGTCAGTAGATTCTGTCAGGCTAGAAGAGAGAGGACTCAAACGCATAGGATAAGTGAAACATTTGATTTGTAATCCAATGTGTGAAGACACACACACAAACAAAAACCCAAGTGTAACAACTCCAGAGCTGTCCGTACATTCACCAGTCACCACTGGTGCAATGCCCAACGGGACGTGGAAAAAATTAGACAGAGGATCTCGGGCACCTCACCAAGGTAAGGCTCCTCGTCTAGACGTCCTGAGGAACACAGTGGAAAACAGGTAAGGAAACAGACACACAGTACTGTCACAAAGTCAACATGAAATCTACAGACAACAAGTGACAGACACAGCAGGGAATATAAGGGAAAATGGGAACAAGCGACAGGTGAGAGCAATCAGCTCGTGATGTATCAGCGCTGATTGCCCAGGTCACGAGCTGCAGACAATGACAGGACACAGACAACAGGGAAGCACCCTGAACCGTGACACTCTGGGAGAATGACTTATGAGGTCGGCTTTATGCCTGCGCCTCTCAAAAGGGATGCATGCAGAAAAGCATTGGCCAGATCAAAACAAAACAACAGTCTCTAACTAGAAGTAAAAAATTAGGATTTGTAAAGAAGAATGTCAGAGGATTCTGATAAGTAATTATAAACTGTTTAATTTAACCAATTTAGGCCTTGCTTTTATTTCAATTCTTTTGGACTGAAGCACTGCAACACTCACTGACCAGGATTTTTTTTAAATACAACTCCAACTGGTTTCATCTGAAAGAAGAAAGTCATAACTAAGATGCCTCTTGGGTGAGTAAAACACAGCCTAATTTTCATTTTCAACCCTTTAAGTTTTGAAAGCAGGACTTTTATTTGAAAAGAGATGAGAAATGGTACACCAGAGCAGAGACATCCATTTGCTCCTTCATTTGAAGCTCCATTCCATCATCCCTTTCTAAGTTAGTTAAAGGTTTCGACTTTAACAATAATAGATACATCTCTATAATAGTCCTATAGTCAGCATTTATGAAAATGAAACTAGTTTTTGAATGTCTAATACAAATTAATTCTACAAACCATGGCAAGTTCAGCCAGTAGATCTAAATTGTACACAGCATTAGTCTGTAAAAAATAAATAAATAAAATAATAAAAATGACAAATTCCTTCCATACCCTCATATTAACTGTTTGTCACGGTCACTCAGGCTGGAAGGAACGAGGAGACGCTGGAGAATACGTTGAAAGAGTTTTATTCAGGAAACAAGGAGACAAACACTGGAACATCGGGGATGACATTTAAGATCTTTAACATTTAACCTTTGAGCACATAGACATTCAACAGCAGATTAGGGAGAACAGAAAGGGTTAGAACTAAATAGGGCAGAGATTGATAACGAGACCCAAATGGAGATGAATTCACATGACAAGGACGGGCACAGGAAGGACCAATCAAGGTTAAAGGGAACAAACATGTGAAAGTGTGCCTCGGTCCAGGGTATATGCCCCCCCGCCCGCCAAAAAATTGGGGAAATCTAGGTACTTTGATGGGCACTGTGGGGCTGGAGCCGACACTAGGCTTAATTGGGGATCAGGAGCCCTCCCAGGGCTCAACGGGGAATCAGGAGCCCTCCCCGGGCTCAACAGGGAATCAGGAGCCCTCCCCGGGCTCAACGGGGAATCAGGAGCCCTCGCCGGGCTTAACTGGGGATCAGGAGCCCAATAGTTAGTATCTCATAAAGAACAAGGTTTAAAGGACAATGCCAACTTGGTGGATGTAGTGTGTCCTTACATACTAATATATTACACACCTGTACAAAGACAGGCTTAAGTACCATGAAAAAAGGTGCTGTTCCTGGCAAAGTATTAATATTAATTTTAACTATTTCTAACCTAATAGTCTCACCCCAGCATGTATTAATTTTCATTTTTATGTTAAAGGTCTATTTGTACACGAGAAAAACATTATATCCCTGTCACATAATTACAGTATATCTGTGCTGAGCAATGCTTGTTTACGACTGATTGCTCTTTAGAGCTTTTAAAGCCTTTGACAGAATTAATCACAAATTCAATTTGTCGTCTGACACGTTAATGATATGTCATTACTTTTCCTCTTACATTATGAAAATAATCTCAAATGCAAGATTAACATGCAGTTCACTCATGTTTATCTGATTCACTGACAAAATCAGACTATGATTTATTGTTTTGTGGGGAAAAATATCAGTTTTTTTTTTCAATAACCACACCAGTTCTTGGGAACTGTCTGATTGTTTCTGTATGCATCCATTAAATTTGAATACATATCAGTCATTTTACATAAAGAACAAGCTGAGATTTCCATTTTGCTTTTTTCCTTTGTTACTCTAATGCATGCACTTGTATTTGCATATGTGAGAGAGTAAACTGAAATCTGAGTGTAGTTTTCATTAGATGATGCCTGCAGCTTTTGTATTTATGACTAAAGATTGAATGTAAAATCAAACTTCTTGCCACATCAATACTTCACTACTGTATATGCACACAGAAATTAATGTGTTGATTGATTAAGATTTTATGTTGTGTTTTTCAAACCATCCATTTGAAGTTTTGAGGGTTAGACAGATATGTGAAAAACATATTTTGCTAATGTTTGCGGTTCATCACATAATATATTATTAATTGGTTTAAGCGCCATGGAATGTTTTAGAAATGCAACCAAGGGGACAAAAGAGCCACAAGATTTTGGAAATATTTAAGTGCCAAATAATTTCTGCAATATAATGACCTTTGAATAGCCAAATTGAAACTTGTTTCTTTATGAACCACCCATGGAATAATTTGGTTTTCATCACACAGTGAATAATCATGATTAATAAATCTGAGCTGGAAAATTAGAAGTCCGATCTTCATTCTTTCTCCTGTCCAGTCCACATTCTACACAGTGAAAGTTCAGAGAGGGCCTGGTCTCTGCGTGCTACATTTCCACATGAAGAACAATGCTAACACTGTCCTGTGTTCTGATTAGCACTGTGCTGGATCAGTGTTAGCGATGTGTGAGCATTGCCAGAGCCTGTGGCCTCCAGACTTAAGCCAAACTCCAGTCCTGTGAGAATCTCTTTCTGTCCTGATGTAACCTCATAAGTGCATCACATCGAACATGTACTCACTAGATCACTTTCACAGCTTTGTTGTGTTTATAATCACATTTTCGCTAACTATTCTAACAGAGTCTTTACTCTGAAGCTTAATGGTGGTGATGTTGAAGTCGATAATGAGTCGGTGGTGATTATTTTTGACGATAATATTTAGGCTTTAAAATCCATGAAGTTATTTGCTGATGAATTTTATCATGATTAACAAACCATGATAAGTACTAAAAACTTTTGTTGGCCACAGAGTTACTTTCTGCAATGATACAAATGCCAGTGGAGAAATCCTGTTGCGTTTTTGTAGAGGGAAGCAGAGTGATGCTAACTTCGTGTTGGCCAGCAAAAATACATCATCGCTGCAGCACTATATATTCTTTAATCTATATTTCTACTAGTGGAGGCACACCTTCTCCATAATACTGTTTACTAACAATCAAAATGCTCAAGAATATGTTTTGCCACAACAGTATTTTACATTTTAGAAATGGCTTACACAGTATATACAATGTTTTGCATATTAAGCAAGGATCTATTTTAAATTTGAATAAAAACCATACATGTCCTGAATATCAATGACAGTGATATATATAAATCTGAGATGAACTGCCTGAGAGATATAGAAACAACTGATCTGCTGGTATTTTCTGGTATAGTAATCCAAAAGCAGTATGCTTTATGAAAGCACTTTGTTTTGTGCCTGTAGATGGCAGAAGAGCCCAATCATGGCATATGTGATGTTTTCTGACTATTGACTGTCTGAAAAGTATTGATCTGAGCTAATAGCGTGCTGACAATCCTCAGCTTTCGAACCATTAATGCACTTTTAACGTCCTGTTCTCTTTCTCTCTCTAAACGCTTTTCTCTTTCTTTAATTTTCTCTCCCGTGAAACACCTGCTGTTTAATTATTCAAGTTGCAAGCGAATTTTCTCATTTTTTCCTACACCAATTAGTTCCATATGCGCATACACTGTTATATGGATTTGTTTTCAGCCATATTGTGTGCTTTGTCTTTTGTGTGTGTGTGTGTGTGTGTGTGTGTGTGTGTGTGTGTAGAGGTTAACAAGAATGAGTTTTCAGCCTCATATAATAATGTCCAGTGCTGAGTATCACAATATTATCTCTATGGCAACCACACACATTACATCATAGTTTTGCACTGAGTCACCTGGACCACCAGGCCTCTGACGTCAGTAACCCTACGACCCAGTCCAGCTCTGAAATGAAATCCAGACGCAAACCAAAACAATATGCACAAAACGTGCCCTCAAGGAGCAAAAATGAAGCAAATAAACTTCAGGCTCCAAGTAACAAATGTTAGAAATAGACTTTCATATGAGCAGACTGGACTCACATGAAAGCAGAACAGCTCACACTGAAATTAATTGAACTTTAAAAACATAATGTAAAAATGTGTTTGAAACTAAAGCTAGCAAACTTTCATGTTATTTCTGTAATGTCTAATTTGACAGTTTTTAAATGAGAATTTGGTGGTTAAATTACTCTTATGAATGTAAGATGTTTACATTTTGTGTAGAAAATGATGTGTTCCTAAATAAGGTTTTGTGGGTGTTTGACAGGGCTTTGCTAGATGGTTTCCAGCATGTTCTGGGAGTTGCTTGCTGGCCCAGATAAGTCTACCTACGTCCTCTATGAAATTCTTTGATAAGTCTCCTTTGGACATTTTTTTCTGAAACGTGTCATTTCTCGTGTCATAGTTCACAACAGACTTACTGTGGGATTCCCTTACATTCACAACTCGACCCTCTCGTAAACACAAGTACAACAGTTGGGTGGTTTAAGAGTTAAACAAGAAGAACATTTGTAGTATTATACTATGTTTTTTTTAAACACCCCTGTTTATTATGTTCTTTTGGACATCCATTCGCTTGGAAACATTTGGATGGATTATTTTTGTAAAACATTTTGTTTGTGTCCTTGTAAACAAAAAATGTCAAATGCATCTGGAATGGTACAAGGATAAGTAAATGATGAGAGAATTTAAATTATTGGGTGGACTATCCCTTTAAGGCCATACATATGCTCAAATGGAAAGTTCACTCAAAAAATATTGTCATTTACTTATCCTCATATTGTTCTAAACATGTATCCATCACTTTTTTTTTTTCAGCTGAACACACACACACACACACGAAAGGTATTTTGAAGAATGTTGGTTACCAAACAGTTGCTGGTAGCCATACTATGGAAGTCAGTGGCTACCAACAACTGTTTGGTTACTGACAATATGATTCAAAATATAGTTGTGTGTGTGTGTGATCAGCAGAAGAAGGAAAAACACACAGGTTCGGAACTACTTCAAGGTGATTAAATGATGATAGAAGTTTTATTTTTGAGTGAATTATCCAGTGCACATACTTGCACACATTTTTCTGTGTAGGAAGCCACCCTTACATTACTAGAAGCTAATAACTGAATACAAGTACATCCAGTGACCAAACGCTATTCACACACTTGCATGAAGTTATGTTTCTGGTCCAAGTATGAGCAACGGTGATGTGTTACGTTACTTAGCAAGGAACACTGCATACTCTTACATTTTTGGTGTTAACAAGTCTATTTTCACATGCATTTGCTGGAAAATGAAAACAAAAATGCTGGGCATTAGTTGCATTTGCTTTTTTTTTTAAGCAGCTTATATATTTGTATGATTTCCAAAATAGAAAAAGGCTGTGTAGAGCATTGGTTTTATTTTAATGAATCTTAATAAATATTTTAATGAATCTCCTCTTGAGGAGTTTGGTGTGAGAGACTGAAAGACAAAAAGTTATCAAAGTGTGCATGCTTTTGATCTTCTCTGTGTCTGATACGCTGTCATGAATGTGTGTGTGTGTGTGAGCAGGATAGAGCTTTGAAGCTGAGCAGTGATGTGTCTACCGAAAATGTCCTTTTCTTTGTGTTCATTCATTTTGGTATTCTCTTTGGTCAAAAAGAGCCCCTTGTAAAGAATGTTAACCCCACATTGCAAGAAAATATGCTCACATGTGTTCACACATCACCCCCATTCTTCAGATCTTGCAGCATGCCATCCCTGATATGTCATTTTTAGAGTCATTTACGCTAAAGTAGGTGACTGTGTCAGTGCCCAATGAAATATGAACACACACTGACAGAAAGGGCTTTTCTGCACTTTCAGCTATTATTACAATGATCATCAATATTAGTTTTTGCAGCCTACATTACACCACATTTTGTTCACTTGTGCCAAAGGTAAAATTACTTATTTTAGTAATAATATTCAGTGAATGTTATGATACGTCATTATGTGATACTGTATTATAATACTTTATGTGTAAAAAGCAGAAATACAATAATTAGTAATTTAAAAGAATTAAACCAGTGAAATAATAAACTGAAACATAAGAAATAATTATAAATTAAATTATAATGTACATTCTTTTTAAAGATTATCTATAAATTAGATATAAATATATCTATAAATTAAAAATTTCTGTATGTCAATTCTAAGACAATAAAACAAATTGTTATCAATTATTAATTAATAGCAATAATTTATTGCTAACAATAAATAATTATCAATATCTATCTTTCAATATCTATATTTCTAATGGTAATGAAATCTGTTATGAAAGTTAATAAATGATGCTCTTATATTGAAACATGCGCTCATGTTTGCGTATGTGTTATAGTTAGCGCATGAATGAGTGCTGTTCTGCTAGATATGGGTCAGGAAACACAGAGAGCAATGTTAAAAGGAGAACGAGAGGGGGGTGGGAAGAAGTAGAGGAAGCACAGAGTGAGCATGGCATGGGAGTGAGATACAGACAGAAAGAGAGAGAGAGAGATGAATAGATCAGCATCTCCAGGCAGTGGAGAAGTCGACGCCCAGCACTGACTCCAGAAGCAGCTCATCACTCACTCCTCTGTCTCTTCCGTCCGTCAATCCTCAGCCTTCCTCTCCCTCATGTCCTAGATTCACTGGAGCACTTTTCTCCTGGGGAACTTGCCATAATTACATCCCCAGGGCGGTTTTTGATAAAAGCACACTTTTAGAAATCCGGCAACTTTTAATCTCCCTCATTTGAATGGATGAAGTGAGTCTGCTGTCATCCTTGAGGAGGAAGCTTCCTCATTTCCCTTCCGCTCTGATCCTGGTTCAGGATGGGTGATGGAGTGATGTGTCTCAGGACGGAGAGGTTTGTGCTGGGGCTGGAGATCTGAGAGCTGGGTTGGTTACGCCTAGGCTTCGGACCCGTGTCTTTTGGCAGACTTTGGAAAGCTGGCTGAAGAAGTCACATCTGATCGGCTCACAGAAGTGTGTGTATGTTTCTGGGACCGGGTGCAATGGGTTGCACTGCGAGTGTGATCCTGTTTGAGGGACTGCGGCGTGTGTTGCAGAGGAACTGTGGATATGTGTGTAAACCAGAGCTGGAGGCTGAGGAGACAGAGGAGGAAGAAGATACTCTCAGCCGCAGAGAATCACTGGCAATCACACCATCAACAGCTGCATCATTGGTACTGTGTGTTTGTGTGAGTGTGTGTGTGTGTGCTTTTTGTAAGTTTAATCGTCCTGCGTTGTGCTTTAGACAATATAACTGTGGTTATAACAGAGATTTGTATGTGTATACCTCATGAATTGTTTACAGAGTTACGGGCTTTCCTCTGACAGTATTACTCAGCAGCCTCTGAAGTAGCAGTTTGCTGAGCGGAATGTTTCTTCAAGTGTGTGTGGGTGTGTGTGGAAGTGTGCCTGTGGGTTTATGTATTATGCATCTCTCCGAAAGTCGTGTAGTGGTTATAAAGTATGCCTGGGTATTCCTTCAGGGTGATTTGAGTTACTCGACAACATAATGAAATCAAAAAATAAATATATCACATGTGGCTCAAATACACTGTATATGTTCACAAATATGTTTACAAATGAGATTAAGGCACACACACACACACACACACGTGTGCGCGCACACACATTTTAGGCTGGTTTGAAATAGACAGTAGGGATAGAACATATTAAGGTGAGAAGGACGGAGAATGGGATTGATCATGACAACTCAGTGTTAAGTCATTCAACATTGTAAATTGTATTATATATAATACACAATTTTCCAAAGCTTTAGGAAGAAAGGAGCCCAAGGAATTCTAAATTACCTGCAGAAACTCATTGCCATTCAACTCAACAACTGCGAGTTGCCATTGACAGTGTCATATTTTTTATCCTATTTCCCAAAGGAAACAGCTTTTAAGTGTAAATTTGAAGTGCACAAATCTGCAGAAAGTGAATTTGGACAATGTTTAAGAGTATATTAGCATATATATGGCATCACACAAGCATGGTTTAAAATCTTGTAAAATTTTGATTTTATCAGATCTAAATGAAAGTCCATGAGTAAATGTTAGCTAAATACAAAAAAATACTCATAGTAGTAAATGCTAGATAGATACATGCTCATACATGTATACATCTATGTATTATATAATATTTAAAATAACATATACAATAATTCAATATTTAATATTGCATTCTCAAGTAATATAATGATTAAAGGGAAAGCATTGGAGTCCATCCTAATGCAGTCTGGAGGGATGCAGCAGTGGCCAGTGATGTATTCCTTGCTGTCTGGCACCAATAGACTGTAACTGGCAGTTAAGTGTGGCTCTGTAACACAGATGAGAAGGAGATGTGGAACACGAAGCTGAAACAACTTGTCTGAAGCATGTGCTTAACAGCAAGACTATGACTCCAAGTACCACATAATCTTGCAATACAGTGACAACATGGCAGTTTTTTTCCAGAAAGACAGATGGGGAATGAGAGTAGAATAACACCACGTTTGCACATATTGATTAGTCTGAGCGACCCATCTATTCACCAATAAAGCTACGTGTAACCAAGGCTTGATCACAGGTTAATCTTTCCTCCATATTGCAGGAAACATAATCGACTTTTCCATGATCTACTATAGTTGTGTGAGCCTTCCTCTGCTGGGATCATATATCACACATGCTTTCAGTCGGACGTGCTCAGCTCATCTCTAGATAATGTGCTCTTCTCCACAACTTATGCTTTCACTAAAAGGTGTGTAAACCCTGTAAAATGCTCTTATCACACTGTCAGCGGCTACGCAGCACCAGCTGGCTGAAGTTCAGGCCCGGCCATGAATCTCCCACTGTGGATGGGTGTATACAGTGAGGTCGGGGCTTTCTGGATGTGTTTTTTTTTTCAGTCAGTGGTCCCCACCCTGGCTCCCTGCCCTGACCCCCTTTGGGAATCTTCCCAATTATTACGTCAAAGTGGGATTACGCAACTCGCCCAAGATAATGTCGTAGCTCAAGGGTGTGGGGAACAGAGTGCTTATGTATGTGTGTAGGTCATTAATGTGTTTCATGTGTTTGATGTTATAAAACGTATATAAATATATAAAGATATACTATATAAATATCCAGTGATGTTTGTTAAAACAAGAAAGATGCTTATATCATTAATACTAAGGATTAATAGTAAAGGATGTCATAACATCTGAAATTAAACTTTCCTTTATCTTATCACATATAAGAGGTCTTTGTACCCTTAAACATCCTGAAAGTTTCGTAGCTTAATCTATTATAAAATTAAAACCCTGTGATCTCTTACTTGCCCTCAAGTTGTTACAAACTTTCTTTTGTTAAAACAATTGAAGATATTTTGAAGAATTTTGAAAATCAGGCCCCATTGACACTAGTGCGATTTCATTTTAAAATGCATAACTTTTTGCTACGGTTCCTCCTGTTGTTAACACTACTCGGGCATTTTCCATGTTCCACTTTAGAAAACACTGCTGACCCCATTTCAATTTGAAAACTCCGGGGCTGCGTTTCAGTGTAAACGGACCAAAACGGAGACTTTCGTAAACGATGGCGTGGCTGCCCATGTGATCTCTCCGTATCCTTGACAACCGTGTAATCATATCATGAACAGTAATCATGCGCATTGTTGAACCTGCCATAGACTAGCAACCGACTTCTTTGTTTACACTTTTACATGCATGAAGGTTCATGTGACATGCGTTTCTTCGGTTATTTAGTTTAGATGGAGATCTAAAACACCAGTGTAAACATGGATCATTTTAATTCAAAAACACATTTGTATAAACGGGGCCTCAGACTGTTGCTGGGTTCCATACTGTTGAATTCTGTGGCTACTGTTAACTCTTGGATTATTTTGGGGTGAACTATCCCTTTAAAACAACCTCCGAAAGCATTTCAACTGAGCTCCAAAAATAGTTTGTTTGGATGTTGTAGGATCTGTAAGGTCATGTAGGCTAATATATTTCCATATGGCTTTCTTCAGAGCAAGACATATTAATATTTATTTAAGTCAGGGGCCATTTGCATAAACTTAGCCACCATGTTAAGACTGTGTCTTAAAGGGATAGTTCACTTTGAAATTAAAGTTTGGCATGTTTTAGATTACATCAAGGGCAACTAAGATGTAAGTGTCTTTGTTTCCGCAGTAGTAAAAAATTTTTTTATATATTTTTAGGTCAAACCGTTCTTGTCTGTCAGTCATATGCAGGTCTATGGTTACCACCTCAAAGAGCATGCACACAGAAGTCCAAATTAAGACACGATACGAGCGGTTTGTGTGAACAGTGTTTATATCGTTTTTACCTCTTGTACACAACCACGTCCAAGTGAGGGCACGCATGCTTCCTGGTGTGTGACATATGCGCGTTCTGGCTCAGTCTGCGCAAGCAACGGAAAGTGCTGGAAGTGATCTGTCGCGCGTGTACGTCACTCATTGTTTACACAGAACAGAGATTGTAGGTAAGACGGCTAATAGAAATGGTACTAATTTGCGCTTATCCGGGATGTTTAAGCCAACGTAAAAGAAAAAAAATCCAAGAAGTAACTTCGTAATATTATTGAAATATTAATTAGAAATGTCTTTCTTCATTTAGGCTATTGTCTGCTTTCTTGGCCTTCCTAATGGTGACCTTTGACCCCAGAAATGTGACTACAGGAAGTGTGTGGATGTGTTGGTTTACACATGTGCTCCTGTTGAGTTTCTGAATATGAATGGATGTCAAGCTATGTCGGACGGTCGCCTGTCCTTTTCTGAGAAGTGTTGGTCTGGTATAGATAAGCAGATCTGTAATTCTGTCTTATCCTGCTGTGTGAATGTATTTAAAAGGAAACGAGCACTCTATATGGAGTTCAAGAGACAGATGAATGCAGGCTAATATTTAGGTGTTTTCACACAGATCAAGATTTGTGTCAAAAAAATTGTGTCCATTTGTGTCCATATATGCTTGGTTGATAACTCATATTGCACAACACAGATTTTCCCCACACAAAACTTTGTCTGTTTCATTTGACTTTACTGAATACATCTTTTTTTCATACATTTTTTTCAATCCATGAAGTAACTTTCATAAACTTTTTCAACCTAGAGTGTTATTCTTTTGGTAAAATCCATAAAAAGAAGGAATTTTGTCTCTTTATTTGTTCTATTCTGTGTTCAATCGTGGGCTTTGGGTGTTACTCTCTGGCAGGTGAAACAGACAGTTAAGATCTCTGTTTCAGTGCAGAGGGAGGACAGATGAGCGTGACATAACACATTAGTGGACATGGACAAACACACATACACACAGACACTCCCCCATACCAGAACAGCTGTGTGAAGGAGTGGTCCTTGCTTCTCACAGAGAGAGAGCGAGCGAGCATGGGAGGGACTTAAGTGATAGAGGAAAAAACTCTTGAGAACTCCACATGGTAAAGTTCAGAAACAGAGAGGAGTGGAAGAACAGAAAGAGAGCCTTCGCAGAGACGAAAGAATACCCTCGGGGTGTGCAGGCTGTTGCAGAGCTCTGGTGTTAGTTTGACTCTAAGTCCTGTGTGAGACATAGCCTGGTTTACAATTCTGCGACTAACGTTGATTTGAGGCTTTAGCTCTTGGTACTTTTGGAGAAAGTGAGTTGTGGATCATGCAGGGCAGGGCTGGACGAGCCGCCCGTAAGGATGCAGTGTGTGAAACACCTCAGCAGGGCAGGAGTGTGGGGGAGATGGAGATAGAGGGGGAAACAGCAGCGCCTGTAGGGGTAAGTTTCTAATGTGACCATTAAAAGCACAGTGAACAAGTCTGATGTACTATACCATATTAGTATAAAACTAAAACAAAATAGATTTTTAGATAGTTTTTTTTCCCTATGTAAAAAGTCAAATTAAGATTTAAGATTAATTGCACTTTAAAAATGTATTTTCTTTTCAATTAAGAACATTTCCCTTCAAATTCTTATTACTGTGAAACAGACTGTATACTGACTAAATACTATATTTTGAATAATTATCTTTAGAATTATTTAGTATTCTGAAAGAAAAAAACAACAACCCCAAATACTGTAAACAATGCAATAATTTTCATGAACAATAAATGCTTCTCTGAAAGAAATTTGATGTACAAACAATTTGAACTCTGAAATTGCTACATTTCACAAAACATTTACAAAGAAACAGCAAATAGAACATTAATAAAATGTGAAATATTGAAGTAGAAAAAACGAAGAAGTATTTAATTGTAAAACATAATACAATCATCAATGTTTTATTTGCAACTTCAAAAAATATTTGTTTGCAGTGTTTACACATAAACAAGTTTGGTAAAACGTTTTCGCTCAGAAATTACTACATTTCACAATTACAAAATAGATAAATCAATAAAAAAAAAAACAGCAGGTAGAAGTTTGAAGTAGAAAGTAAATTTTCTTGTAATACATTCTCCAGTAATATTTATTTACAACTTGTCCTTTTTTTTCTTCACTGTGTACCATGTTTGAATGCTTAATTTTAATAATAATTTAGGAATAAATGGTAAATGGTTTACTGCATTATTTTGATGAGGAATTGTGTGAGAAAAGTGCTTATCATTCAAATAAAGTTATTAAAATAAAGTTAAAAAGCCTAACGCTCATATTACATTTTGTATCATTTATTTGTTGATTTTTAGGGTATAGTATAATCCTGACAAGTTTTGTGATTCACCAAATAAGTAAAAACTAATTTACAGTGTTGAGAATGCATATGTACAGTGTTGAGTGCATATGTACAGTGTGTGTGAGAGTGTTGATGTACTGTGTGTGTGTGTTTACAACTGTTGCACCTGTGTTGGAATACGCCCTCTTTATAGTGAAGCTCAGATCTGCTCGCAAGGTTTCGCTTTAAAAACTTTCCTGATTTATTGAACTGTAGAATGAAATTGTGTGTGTTTTTTCTGTGTGTGTATGGTATGTGCCCATGTGTCTGTGGCAAATCAGAGCAAGAGTACAAGGATTTACAGCCTAGTTAAACAGCGAGGGTCGTCTGCTCCTACCTTAAGATCCTCCCTCGTCCTGAAGGGAGGGAGACAGTTTAATAAAATTCCCTTTACCCTACTCTTCCTTTTCAGTTCCAGTTTGACATTTGACACAACACGTTTATGCAGTCCTGCACACAAAAACACATGTGTGCAAATGAGTGTGCCAGAAGGTTGACAGGATGTTCTTCAAAAAGAAGCATCAGCATCTTCCAAATGTGTGTGTGTGTGCAAGTGTTTAAAAGACTGTGCCTAGCCTTGGCAAGTTCCTAATTAGTCTCATATTGTATTCATTAGTAGGTGTTTGTGTTGGCTATGTGGAGTGACCTGTGGGAATTGCGGTTTAGCCTAGCTGCTGGCATTCATGCTCGCACGTTGGCTGCTTGTGTTCCCAGAATATTGATTATTTTTTTTAAATCCATGCAAAGTGTAAGACTTAAACACTTCTTAATGAAGGAGTATGACAATTCAAGGAGCGCATAATGTATTGAATTTTTTTTACATTTTGTAGGCTTATGCATGTATGTTAAGAACAGATATTTTTGTTAAATTGAAGTATCTGAGGAATGTTCATCTGAACAGAGGCGATGAGTGGACTGAGTTGTAGAACAGACCTGATAAATTGATATTTGATGTTTAATGGGCTTCTATAATGTGTTACATGTGAATTTAAGCAAGAACTGTAAACGTAACACTGTAAACGTAAAGTGTAGTACTAGAGCCCATTCCTCAGCAGGGAGTCCCTGTCAACGCACGCAATAAGTGGATTATGGCCAAGAAATTCTCCACACTGGTTTAAACCCAAACGGATTTTTATAAAGACTTAATGGAGATCTCTGTTATACTATTTTAATATTGTCTCTTAAAGTAAAATAAAATAAATACAAAAACAAAATAGATTCATGTGAAAGTTGCTAACATCACAAGAACAGCTTATGATTGCATTGCAATTTCTTTTTTTTTTTTGATTCTGACAGTCATTTAAATGTGTACAGCTCACTTTTTGCACACTAAAATATGGAAGAGATTGACATCTCAATATTAAATGTGTTTACAAAGACATATTGTACATCAAAGGCATATTGTGTTAAATATGTGCTTACTTGATTGTCTGAACACATTTCATAGATTGTTGTGGCAAACAGCTTTATGAAAGTCTGTGTTTGTGTGTTTGACAGGAAATAGTTCTCCCCAGAGGTTAGCATCTTTTCGATGATATGTCAGACCATTAGAGCCTGAGGCCTGAGTGCCTGTGTCCCCATACAGCAATGATGTCACAATGGACATTGTAACAGAGACCTATTCGCCTGTCTTTATTGGATGATGTAGGCTTGTTGTTGCTGACTATAGCCAATCATAGCGTGGGTTATGGGAACCAGTGTGTGAACTGCCTGGTACAGTTCAACACAATCCTCATTCACAATTCTCTTATGCCTTCACTTCTCTCTCGCTCACTAACAAACAGAGCAGAGTATCTGGGCACAAAGACATTCATGTTTAACTTTGGTTACTGACTGTTGATGTTGTCACATCATTGAATACATTGTATTTTAAAATTATGTACCACATTATTTCAGTATTGTATTAAAAGATTATATGCTAAAGATAACGCAGAGGAGATTTCCTGACAAACAGAATGCCTTAAAGGGATGACATTATCTCTGTGACCTTTTGAGATGCTAAAGTTTATTGTTCATTGAATTAATACTATAACATTCAGATCTCCAACATTTTCCCAGTCCCTAGAGACTAAGATAAAAAAAATGGCTTGTTCTCAGCATTATGACTTCTGAAATGAATTGTTCTCAGCTTACTTCTGAAATAAGAATACAAACCCTGCCTTTGAATATGCATACATACTTATACAGTATATAATAGATGAAAAACTTGTGAGATGAGTAGTATGATTGAACCCATAGTATTCACAGATGACTTTCTACTTCCGGCGAGATTGTAAAGTACACATCTTATCAACACTTTGCTTTTTCCATGAGGGTACAGAAGATGTCAGTTTGGATTTGTCAACGCAATTGATGCTTCATGGGTAACATAAATGTGACAATGTGGCAGATGAAGTACATTCAAAATTATTTCATGCTACTCATATTCATACAATATACACGGAATATTTTTTAACAGTCGAAGTATGAAATAATATACATTATTCATAAAATTCATATAATTTTTCATATACATTCATATCTTAACATTACTATGTCAGTAAAATGGATTCTTTTTAAATTTTTGTGGAAACGATGATTTTCCAATAGAATACATTTTACGAATGATTAACACAGTAAATTAAAAGTGTTCCTCAGAAAAAAATAGTATATGACTCTCTTAATGTCCCAAATTAATTCAGAGGAATAGATATAATATTGGTAACACAACATATTGGTCTGACGATCTGCAGTCACTTAACAAAAGCAAATGTTACATAAGCCTTTTTAACTGATGATCATCCATGGTTCACTTGGTTCCTTATTTAATTGCATTGTCTTGAACATTAGATTTTTCTTCTGGTTTAATCTTGTTAAACTTGTGTGTCTTTGTTTTTCTACAGGTAAAACCAAAAGTGATCGAGCCGTTGGACTACGAGAGCGTACTTGTCCAGAGGAAAACGCAAATACTAAGTGATGTCCTCAGAGACATGCTGCAGTTTCCTATTGATGACTTTCAGGTAAGAACGTCTGTTTATCTGTACACATCCAGCTCTCAGACCATCTGCTCTCCCCTCAGTATCCATTCCTTCATTCTTCTGCAGTTTATTTTTCTCTGCTAGAAGCACCTGTACACTTTACTTCTGTCAGTATTTTTTGATCTCTTCTTATCTGAATTCATGCTGCGTTTTCCTGAAATTGTATTTTTCAGCTTGATTCTGAGCACTGAGTAACCTGTGCAGATGTTAGTTTTCCCAGTCTTTCAGTGGTGTGTCTTGAGTTTTCTTTCCTTCTTCGGCTCACTAGGCATACATCACTGTTCTTTCAGTGTTCACGAGGGCCTGCTTTCCATCACAACATTCAACAACCCTCAAATAACATTACAGTAACATTGTCTCATGGGATTTCTCAAGCTTCTTCTCTGAATGGAACCATCTACTTGTTTTCCTTTAGAAAAGGGTGTGTATGCGAGAGATCATTGTTATGGGCCTTGGTTTATGAGGAACAGAAACAAAACTGTGTTCTGCGAGCAACAGCTCAGTTAGCTGAAACCAAACAATTCAATTTTAGGATTAGTGTTAGGAAATGAAACCTAAATCAATTAGAAATTCTAAATCTAACTGTAAAAATGTATATGTTAAATATCATTCTCAACCTCAAATCACACATTTAGTTAGTCTTAATAGTATTATGAAGACTGGGACATTTGTGTGTGCACGTATGACATGTACTTTACTGTATGTGGTCACACACACACACATGCACACATGCACAAACACACACATACTTAGGCTCTCATGCAATGCTTCAGCAGTGAGTAAAGTCATGCCCAGTCCAGACAAGGCTAGTAAACTGACTTCATAGCATAACGCCTCAGACTGGTTAGGGATGAGTGCACCAAGATTATTTTCAATGCATAGTTTGCTTATTTAAGATTTTACAAGCACACAAGCTGGTTAAAATGAGCATAGGGCTTTATGTAAAACCCAGGGCTGTACAGCAATGGACAATTCAGCTTCATGGTCATTATTGGTTTCACATCAGGCCTCAGGATGTATAGCACAGAGATATTCACATGTGTGCTGGAGTATGAATGCAGACTGAGATGTGTCCTAGAAAAGGCACATCTGAAACTATATAATGAAAGGGTCAGAGACAATAACCTGTATATGCTAGTTATATTAAATCAGTCCATGTCCTCACTACACTGGGAAATAAATATACTTTGGGCAAACTTAAAAATAAAGAAATAATTGTCATTAGTTGACTACTGAATTAGTTTACTACCTAAAAATACATATGAGCAGCAGTGGCTCAGTGGTTCATGTAGGTTGTCTGCAAACCAGAAGGTTGGTGGTTTAATCCCCGGCTCCACCTGACCAAGTGTCGAGGTGTCCTTGAGCAAGACACCTAACCCCAGCTGCTCCTGATGAGCTTTATGGCGCCTTGAATGGCTGACACCGCAGTTGGTGTGTGAATGAGTGTGTGAATGTGAGGCAAATTGTAAAGCGCTTTGGATGGCCATGTGGTCTGTTGAAAGCACTATATAAATGCAGTCCATTTACCATTTAATACAATATTCATATGCAACTTCGAAAGACATTAATGGTTATGGTGATGTATTTTTTTATATGCATCATATTTTGAGTTATGTACTTTAAAAAATACAACAAAAAATAAACCACACAATTATTTCTGCAGTCAGTAGTGCTATCCAGTACGTGTTCTGCACATCAACACTCTGAGGTCAAGCGAAAATACTATTTCAGTTATTACTATTTCACACATATTTCATTTCATTTTTGTGGAAACTATAATTTTCCATTAGACTAATAAAAAAAAAAAAAAAAGCACTTTAATGAAATCACACAACACTTTGACTTTTTTCAATGTTTCCAAATCCTCCTGGTAACCTATTATGAAAATGAAAGCTCTTTGAAAGCCCCTCTTTTGTTCATTGTCCAATATGTTTCATTTTTTGCTATTAGAAATGTCAAGATTTACAAAGAACTATTTGTTTATGCATGTTCATGTGCTCATCTCTGTATGTGAATAGTATCTGAAACATTTCCATCTGTGTCGATGTAGATCTCCACTTTGAAGCGTCAGGGCAGAACTCTGTACTCTTCAGTACCAGATGGGGCAGAAAAGAGAGCCAGCAGCCTGCTTGTGCAGGAGGTAGGACCTCATATACACTTATGGATCAGATCGAAAAGAGTGTGAATTATTAATGAATTGCATTCATTGATAGCGTTGTTTATTTGTACATGTTGTATTGACTTAGCATATACGATTCATTAAAGGAATTATGCAAATTGGACTGCAAACCCACCCAATAATTTTAGTGCCTAGTCTAATGCTATTTGCATGCTGCTACAGCATTTGCATTCCACAATTTAAAGGTCGGATCTGAGAGGATGCAGTGGAATACCACAATCTGGCACACTTTACTGAAACTGCACTACATCACCCAATCACTGCAGTCCAAACACATGAATCATCTCTTAAAAATGCACTTGAATGCGTGTCTAGATATATGCCTGGTTACGGTTCTCTTCTCAGGCATTTGATCATCACTTGATGAATTACTGCTGTTAGATCAGACAATGCACTCAAACGTCTTGCCTTCTACTGGCAGTAATAGTGCAAAGCCAGTTGTGTTAGGCAAATAGCACTGAATTCTGCAAACAAGTGCAATTTAAGCTTGCTATTAAGCATTATTTACATTCAAATGAGATGGGTTAGTTTTTATAAGAATAATATGACTGAATAATATCAGTCTAACCCTATAAAGCTTATATTATCATATTTGATATGCAAATTTCTAAAGCCTCTAAGTGGCCTTATCATCTCTTTAACATCTCTTTCAGAAATGTTCACCTTCAGGACGTGATACACACTTCTTTTTTGCCATGAAATCTTTACTTATTTTTATAAAATAAAATAAGAATTACATTTATATTGTTAGTAATATTTCAAGATGAATGCTTTTTGCAATGAAGCAACTTATAATACTCAGCAAATAAATACATGTTTACCACAGACTATCATTAATCATTTTGGAAGGAATAAGACCTATATAAAACCAGAGCAATCTATTGAACAAAAATACATTGTCAACAGGTCAAAACAGATTCCTAGAAGTTCCACAATTATGCTACTTCTTCAATAATTCTATTATATGTGCATATGCATTTGCATTAGAATAAACCATATGTGTGTGTGAGGTCTGCATCAGGCAATAGGTTGTGTGGATATCACAAGCATTGGGGATCATCAACAGGGAGAGTAAAACAATATTTCCTCCCGCTAAAGAGCTCAATGACATCATCAAGGACAGCTAGGCCAGTGCCAGGCAGTTTTTCACAAATAAAAACATCTGCCTTGGCCATTAGTCATGTGCACACTTCCGCTGTACACCCCAGAACAGTATGCATTCTGAAGGATTGTTCTATTAAATTTGCACATAATTTCTTGGAAATAACTTTGTTTGGCATAAAATATTTGCAATTGAGTCATTGAGTAAACATTTATCATGCTCCTACTTTAGAGCCAATCTCATTTTGTTTCAAAATAATTGTAATTAAATCTGATCCACAAGTGAAAGCAAACAAGTTGAGCTGCCCAATAACTTTTCTTTATTTTCAGCTTTTTCTTGTAATATTATAAGTGATCAGTGTTGCTGGTTTTGGTGGTTTAGTTGACAGACAGACCCTCCTTTTACACTTTGTACCGTGGATGTAAATGAGAAATGTAAAAATACATATTAAGTGATAAAATGGGCAAAAAAAAAATCCTACAATGAAATACAATCAGAAATTGAGAAAATGCAAAACTCTTAGGCTACCAGCTTCAGGAATTTGTTTAGTTTACTCTAATTAAGGAAAAAGCAGCCGTATAAATTTAAATTTGGTCAGTGTTTTCCACAAACAAAGTAAAAAAAAAAAAAAGCCATAGGATCAAAGGTAATCCTAAATGGACCTAATTTCGGTAAGCTGTCAATTTGAAGTAAAATGGGTTTTAATTAGTATTGTATGTGGTTGATGTAAAACTTTCTTATTTTGACAGACCTAAACAATGTGAATCTGCTTAATTGTGCATTATGTAGATTTATTATTTAGGTTATTTAGATTTATCTCTATGTCCCTGAACGATTTTGTAGAAATTGATGCTATGAAATTGAAGAAATGTCACCAATGGAACATTAATCACACTAATGGTGACTTACAATAAACATAACTTATTTTAACAAAATGTATTCAAAACTAATTCTGGAGAATAAACATTTTCATGTGTTCATAAATTCCCATTCTTTTAACCAAAAACACCAATTATTCAAGTGCAAGGAATTATGGATGATCACTGATCTGCTCAGCAGCCTGTTAGGCTGTGTTTACATTTGGCATTAACATCCAACCTGTATTGGGATGTTGTCCACATACACATTGAAAAGACAAGTGTAAACACACTTCTGATCGGAATGTTATCCGATCAGCCTGTCCTGGTCCAGAGGTAGTCAATGATGCATTGTGATTGGATCGCAATAGATTGCGCTGTGTTCTGATTGTATGATAATCCGATCAGCTTGATTGGATCACGCCGATTGCATGTTAATGCCAAGTGTAAACGCAGCCTTAGCTTGAACCTCTCCAAATTTTAAGTTCTTGCTTTTTAATGTTTTAAGTTGCTCATAGTAAATGGCTTTAAAAATTACTTAAATAGTGTGTTTATTTATTCAGTGTCAACTTTGTACAGTGTCAACCACTTTAGAACACCACAACACACACACACACACACACACAAATAGTGATAATGATAATGTAAAAATATAGTTTATAGTAAATCTAGTATTTTTGTTTTACCCCAAATGAATAATAAAGCTAACTGATGGAGTACAGAGAAAGATAGTTTAGAATAAACACTTGAATGCTTATTTCAGAACAGTCTTAAATCTACTTTGTCAACTTATCTACTCTCTCGCTGACTTTCTTTTTCTTTCCATTAATTGGATTTAAAATAAGAAAGCGTTTTAGAGTCTTTTAGTTTCATCTTATCCCTTTAAGAACTGCTGAGGACTGAATGCTTGCCTTGCCAACAAAGCAAATAGAATTGAATCTGCTTTAATGTAATGCCAAGAGGATATATGAGTGTCTGTTTGTGGTGCAGTGTGGTGACAGCTTTAACAGTGATTAGAACAGGGATACAGTCAGGAAATTGTTTTCTAAAAAGCTGTTGCCACAGATTGCTTTGGAAAACATGAGTCTTATTAGATTACTGGTAGTGTACTAGTCTTTTAGGGATTTTGGGTCCTTGTGTATGTGTGCTTGCTGTCATATTTGTTTTGTGCTTTCTGTATGTCAGTAGAAAGAAGATTTTTTTCTTTTACAGTGCATCAAGACCTACAACTCAGACTGGCATGTGGTGAACTACAAGTATGAAGATTATTCTGGAGACTTCCGCCAACTTCCAAAGTAAGGACCACAAGACTGCTAAAAGTGATCTAAAGAAAGAGAAAATCAATGGAAAGAGGCAAAGAATGTTATTTTAAGTTATTTTAAGTCCAGCTGTTCTTTGCACATCACAAGTGGTTGACTAATTTTAAAATTTTTGGCATCTGATATTTTTTAAAGATTTTATGTTTTGCCTACAAGTATCAGAAACAGTGCTTTTAATTTGAGAACACCAGGACCTTTATTTGGGTAGTGCTATTTATTTGGACAGTTCAAAAAATTATTAAACAGAAATGTTAAATGAGGAAAATAAATGGAAATTACATTTTTATAGCCATTCCATTTCTATTATTAGTAATACTTATCTTCATAATTTACAAATACACACACACAAACACACACACACACACACACACACACACACATACATACATTACAATTTTTATTGATAATTTAATATACATTTTATTTTAAATTTGATTAATGTATGGAATTGAAAATAAATATCAAATTTTGCATACTATTATGTATATTCTATTTATTATCTTTAAATTATTATATCACCAATTAGCCACTATGCACTTTTAGATACAGTATATCGGTTGACCTCTACTTAGAAAGCAGCTGCTTATCCAGGTATTTGACAGCAAGGCAGCTCTCTAGGTGCTGGAACAGAGCTCAAGAGTCATTCTTTGCTAACAGTTTGTGTTTTGTGTGCGTGTGCAAAAGAGAGAGATGTTGTTTTACTCACTAATTTTATCAGTTTCCTCATCCTGTCCTGTCCTGCCTCTGTGTTGACAGCAAGGTCTTGTCAAGAGCTAAATCGGGTAATGTGCCTTTTTTTCACACAATAACAACAACCCATTAACAGACCATTCAGCCCATTTCCTTCTCTGTTTTGCTTTCTCTTCCTCTTTCTTTTGTCATTCAGTACATAAATACTCCACCTGCTTTAGGACAGGGCAGCAACCACTGATGTCACTTCCTGTTTCAACTAACTGATGGAGCAATTATGTTTTAGCGGTCAATAGCTGCAAATCACATTGTGAAGATCAGGAGACAGCCAGTGTCTGGCATTTGGTAAAGGTCGCAGAGGAAGCAAGAGGGATGATAGTGATGGAGGAGACAGAGATAATGTGTGCTGCGTACATGAAGCTCCATCGTCATCATTATCATGAGCAACATTATGATGCAGCTACTCCTTCATGAAAGTTCGCTAATGCAGTTTCCTTACACAAGGGTTCCCACGGGTCCATGAAATTCTTAAAAAGTTTGTGAATATGAAAATGTTTTAAAGACCCTGGAAAGTTTTTGAAAATAAACATACACTGATACAGGTCCTTGAAAGTGCTTTAAAAAATTCCATATGATTCCCTCGCTAATGTGTTATTTCGCCAACAATTCGTGGCCTATGCATACAAGCTTGCCTGATTTACATTAGTTACACACTATGTTAAGTGTTTCGCACTATAAGGCATTTTGTGTTGTACGTTGCCATGACATTAGAGTGACAATATTTCCTCTTTTTCCTGGACATGTCCTCTTTTTGGATCTAAAAACGGGATTTCTGAATTTCTTTTGCTTTCTACAGTCACCAGTGTGTTTTTGTATAAGAGCGCTGCGGACTGTTTTCTTAATACCGCTCCCACTGAATTTCTGACCATTATTGCCCACTCCTGTGATTTTTGTGTCCAATCCCGCTTGCTCCCTGCAAACATTCTAATATTGCATAATTTTTGTGCATCAGGGAGCTGATATCAATACGCCGAGTATTTATACCTCTTTTGAATCAGCCATCACTCTCTCCTCAACCCGTGATCAGTCAAATCTGACTCCTGCAGCTCTTGTTAAATGCAGGGTTGCCATTTTTTCCCCTATGGCTACTTTTTGTTGATTTTTCCACATGGGTTAAAGGTTTGAAATATTGCATAATTACATTTGACTAAAATGCTTGTAGTGAAACATTTTGCATTCTGCCTATGATAAAACTGTGCTAGATGTTGTGTTTTGTGAAGGAGGGCCATTGGTAGGAAGCTTTTTAGCTGTGTTTATGATCAATATGTATAACAGTGATGGTAAAATATGTATTTTAGTTATGGAAATGACATTTTCAGTTTTGATATTTGGGATATGGGCATTGCACTACTGTGGGCACTACTTTAACCACCAACCAACCACACCCCAGCCCCCCGCCCCGCCCACACCCACTGTCCTATTTTTGGAAAACTAAAATATAGTCACCATACATGGCATTCATGCATGTACAAAACTACTAGGATGGTACCTCTATGTTTTACAGACACACCTGGAAATTAATATTGAATTGCTTTGCTTGTTAAGATAATGTAAATGTTCTTACCCATGAGGTAAGAAAAACTTAACAGCATATTCATATATCTTAAAACTTCTGGTTACATGAGCCTAAGCGCTTTTCAATAAAATCCATGCAAAAGTTAATATCAGATCATTTTAGAATACTATATAGGATGTGCTGAATATTCTTTAGTTTTATGCAAAACAGAAATACAGTACAACAAATAGAATATCAGATCTCTGTCAAATGGCAAAAAATAAATGAAAAATAAAGAAGCTTTTTTGCATAGTTGTGTTTGACACATGAAAGCTGTAACAATGTATCTTACAAGATAACACGATGTAACATCGCTCTCACTTGAAATGTGTCCACCACATTAACACTAGAACTACCAAGGCAGTCATTTTGACCGTTTTAAAGATTTGCAATGTAATAACTTTGTTGAAATAAAACCCATATAACTACAGTTCCATGACTTTTCTTAAATTAATGTACATTTTATTTTAACATTGTTATTTCATTAAAATTACAAAACACAAAAGAGTTCTGAGTATTTCTACCTTGAATGGCCATAGCGGTCAATTTGACCGCACATATTACAGGCGTTGTATCTCCTCAGCGCTTTTTCCCGCCGTTGAAGATGTGCGTAGCTGTTGCCTAGCAACCTTTCTCTGGCAGTTTTGTATGCTTTTGCTAAACTAAAACTTAGCTTTACCGTCAAAATGGCAACAAGAAAGAAAATGACTCTCACTGAGGTTTTATCCTTGCTTGAGAACATTGATGATGCAGAGTCTGATGGAGGAGCAGAGAGCGATGTCTCTTGGTCTCTTGACAGTTCGTCTGACACTGATTCTGAGAGTGATTCAGAGATAACTCCGGTTCGTAAAAAAAGCAGAGTGGACACTTCAAATTCGAAAACTGTCATTTCATCTGCTACTTTGGGTATGTTATCCATACTATCCTGGCTGTTATCAATAATTACCCACTTCAATATTATATTGAGATAGCCTCTAACAACAACAACAATATTATTATTATTATTATTATTATTACATTTTGACTTTCAAAAACAACATTTTAACTGCGGTGAAAAACTTTGATCTCCAGCTTGCCGGATGCAAATTGTGGAAAGCAAATTGCGGCATGCACTTTTGTGGGAGGTCTAGTAGCTCTTACACAATAATATCATGAACATATTATCTTATGTATGCTTAAATTTTTCATAAAACATTTTTCATAAAACATGACCATAGAAGCTTTGAAGTAAATATAACTTGACAAAAATGACATTCACTGCTGTCTGGTATGAACAGTCAAAATGACCGCTATTGGCAGTTCTAGTAGTTATAGAATTCCGGTAGTGCTAGTGTTAAGTCCCTGAATTTGAGGGTATTGGACCTGGAAAGTCCTTAAAAGGTCTTAGAATTTGAAGTTAATCCAGGTGTGGGAACGCTGCTTACAAACACACATACAGTAGTCAAATACTCGCACATGCATATGTGCACACTCATCTGTGTTTTGCATCAGCTGTGTGAGTGAAGAGCAACAGTGTACTTGAGTTATAAGCACTGAACCTTTTCGTTAGACATACGATATGTGCTAAAGACCTGAATTATCATTTAGCTTGTTGAGATTTTTAAGTTTACCTAGAAACCACATAGGCACCCACTAAAAACCACTCAGCACTCAGGCACCCACCCCTCAGTACACTAGCGTTGTGATGTTGACCTTTGCACAGGCAAAACATGTAAAAGTGTACTGTATTGGTCTTATGTTTGTTTTTTGTATTTTGTTCCTTTACAGTAAAGTTCCTCGGCCAGAGAAACTAGCTAGTCACGTATTTGAGGTGGACGAGGATGCAGACAAGGAAGAGGTAAGTGTCAATTATTCCTCACTGTTTTCCATGGAAAAACAAACAAACACTTGTAGCACTTGAATAAAGCAAATCTGCAGGACTGGACAGTTTTAGCAATGTGGTCTGAGAAAGTCAGCTGATCATCAATCATAACTCCAAGGCTTCTAGCTGTTTTTGAAGGAGTTATGGTTGATGTGCCTAACTTGATTGTGAAATTGTGATGAAACGATGGGTTTGCTGCAATCACAAGCAGTTCTGTCTTGGCAAGGTTGAGGTGAAGGTGATGGTCCATCATCCAGCAAGAAATGTCTGTTAGACAAGCTGAGATGGGAATAGCTACCGTTGGATCATCAGGATGGAATGAGAGGTAGAGTTGAGTGTCATCTGCATAGCAGTGGTATGAAAAGCCATGTTTTTGAATGACAGAACCTAATAATGCCATGTAGACAGAGAAGAGAAGTGGTCCAAGAACTGAGCCCTGAGGCATCCCAGTAGTTAGATGTTTTGACTTGGACACCTCACCTCTCCAAGATACTTTAAAGGACCTTTCTGATAGGTAAGACTCAAACCATTGAAGTGTGGTTCCTGAGATGCCTTTTGCCAGTAGGGTTGATAGGAGGATCTGGTGGTTAACCGTGTTAAAAGCAGCGGACAGATCAAGCAGAATAACTACTGAATATTTGGATTCCGCTCTTGCCAGTCTTAGAGCTTCAACAACTGAGAGCAAGGCAGTCTCAGTTAAATGTCCACTTCTGGACATTCTAATGACTAAAAATAGAATTAATTCAAGATTGGTTGCTGTCAAGGAGGTTGTTGTGTGTATGAAATGTAGAGACTTGGTTGAACACAGCTCGTTCAAATGTTTTTGCAATGAAAGGAAGAAGGGAAACTGGTCTGTAGTTCTCTAAAAGAGATGGGTTGAGGGTGGGTTTCTTAAGTAGTGGAGTTATACGAGCCTGTCTAAATGATGAGGGAAACACCAGTGTGGAGGGTTGGTGATTTGAGTGAGTGCAGGTACAACTGCAGGAGAAATTGCTTGAAGGAGATGAGATGGAATAGGATCAAGCAGGCAAGTAGTAGGGTGATTAGAAAGGATGAGTTTTAAGACTTCTGCTTCATAGAGTGAAGAGAAGGATGTAAACGAGTGTATGTTTGCTGGTGATATGAGCTTGACTGATTGTGGTGTGGAAAATTGTGCACTGATGTGTTTAATTTTATTAATGAAAAACGTGGCAAAGTCGTCAGCTATTAGAGATGAAGCAGTAGGGGGAGGAGGAGGACAAAGAATTGAGTAAAATATTTTAAAAAGCATTTTCGTTAGACGAAATGTTAATTTTGTTATGGTAGTATGTCATTTTAGCAGTGGAGACATTAGCAGAGAAGGAAGATAGGAGTGACTGATACACATTAAGGTCAGTAGTATTTTTGGATTTGCGCCACACCCTTTCAGCAGCTCTAAGCTAAGAACGGTGTTTAAGTAGAACATCAGATAACCAAGGGACAGAAGGGGTGTTACGGGCTGGCCTAGAAGATAAGGGGCAAACAGTGTCTAAACAAGATGTAAGAGTGGAGCAAAAAGTATCAGTAGCACTGTTAGCATCCAAAGATGCTAATAGTTTAGGGGAAGGAAGTGAAGATGAAACCATTGCAGATAGCCGTGAGGGTGAAAGTGTGCGTAAGTTACGTCGAAAGATGACATGTGTATGGGTAAGTGATGTGTCAGGGACCATGTTGAGGTTAATAGTGAGGAGGAAGTGATCTGACGTGTGCAGTGGAGTAACCAGAACATGATCAGTAGAGCAATGTCGCTTATAAATAAGGTCCAGTTGGTTGCCTGATTTGTGAGTATCAGTAGTTGACACTCGGTTGAGATCAAAAGAGGCAAGCAGAGTGTGGAAATCAGCATAAAGAGGTTTATCTAGGTGGATGTTGAAATCTCCAAGCATAACTAGGGGAGTACCATCGTCAGGAAAGGTTGAGAGCAACACATCTAATTAATCTAAAAAGTTATCCAGTGGTCCTGGGGGTCGATAGACAACTACAAGATGTATTTTAAGAGGGTAGTTAACAGTAACTGAATGAGATTCAAAGGAGCTGTTGATACCCAAAGATGGTAAAGAATTAAATATTCAATCATTAGAGATGAGCAGACCAGTACCTCCACCTCTTCCAGTCAAACAGTGGAAGTGAGAAAATTACTGGAGAGTGCTGCAGGTGTAGCAGTGTCCTCTTGTTTGATCCAGATCTCTGTTAGAGCCATGAGATTAAGCTTTGAATGACTAATAATAGAAGTAATGAAATTGACTTTGTTTACAGCAGACTGGCAATTCCAGAGACCAATAAAAAAAAGAAAGTAGTGTATTAGCAGATATAGGCAAAGTGCGAAGGTTGTTAAGATTGCGCTACCTACATTGTATGTGTGGTTTGCGAGTGGTAGTGATAGTAGGGATCTGGAAACACATTTTACACTTGTGTAAAAACAAAATTACACTTTCAGTCTATAAAGCTATGAAAAAATTGATTATATAAACATAAATTATTATTATGATGGAATTATTATTTTTATTATATTAAGTGTCAGAAGACTTTTATTTTGATAGTGCCTAAGAATTGTTAACCCAGAACCCAGATTTATGTTTTAAATTATGATAATAAAGAGCAAAAAATATTAGCTATTATCTATCTATCTATCTATCTATCTATCTGTCTGTCTATCTTATTTTTAACTCACAAATATGCCATTCATATGATTCAGAATGCAGCACTGTAATTACAGTGATTAATGTCATGCGGACAGTAATTTGATCATATTTAGCTGTTTAAACTCACTGTGTCTAGACCTTTGTTTGATAAACTTATGAAAGCGCATAAAAAAACTCATGTGCTATTATTTCTTTACTCTACCAGTTTCCTTAGTATGGGGACAGGCAAAGGAAATGGTATTCACCATATCTACATACATGCTCCATACTCCTTCAGCCTATTACAACACATGATTTCTCTCGCTCTTCTTCTCTCTGTTCTCACAGGCTGAACAGCAGAATAAATAAATAATAAGGAACTTACAGCTTATTAGTAATGCTTTGTGCAAAGCCTCTGGGACTACATTAGCCTTACAGAAAGAGCAGACGCAGGACTCTGTCTCTGAGCTATCAGATTCCCTGATTGGGTTTCACCTACATTTCCCAGAATTCCAGCTCCATGTCTGCCATTCTGTCTGAGCGTTCACTCAGGGATGGAGTTTGTTTGTACAGTTTGAAGGCTGTTCCATCTAAGGATGAGACAGAACATAAATAATTGAGGGGGTCAGGTGAAAATGGACTTCTTGTTGAAACATGTAGGAGGGCGTCCAGAGGCTCTAATGACGGAAACTGCGTTAGATATCGAAATGTTTTTGTATAGGCTTGAGGAAACAGATGAAGTCATAGTGTGTGGGTGTATGTCTGATTGCACCAGTGTGTTCTTACATGTGCTTGTTATGTTCTCTCCTGGTTCCTGAAGGATGCTGCCTCATTGGGCTCTCAAAAAGGGGGCGTGTCCAAACACGGCTGGCTCTATAAAGCAAACTTGAACAGTGCCATCAGTGTTACCATGAGGGTGAGTTAGCAATATACACAAGCCCTTTTTAGATTTAATGATGATGAATTTGTGATTGAGATGATCACTATGTTCGAATAGAGCACAGTTTATTCTTTATATTTAATATAAATATATATATAACACAACACATTATGCAAAGATAAGCATTTTATAAATTAGTCGGCTATATTGTTGTCACCACAATGCATGCTTAAATGGAATCTCTTCTCAAACCTGAGAATAAAATCAGTTACACAGCTGTTATTCATATGACCCCAGTTGATCAATCAGTGTCTTCTGAAGTGAAACAATTTATGTGTGTGGAAATTTTTTTTTTTTATGTTTTCATTAAAGGCATGGTTTAAACAAAAAATAAAATACGTCATCATTACTCACTCTCAAGTTGATCCATACCTGTATGAGTTTCTTTCTATTGTTGACACAAAAGAAGATATTTCCTGCAAGTTTTGTTATCAAAACAGTTGATGGTAGCCATTTACTTCCATGGTATGGAATAAAATACTATGCAAGTTAATGGCTACTAGCAACTATTTGGTTACCAAAAAAGAAACTACAGGATTTGGAACAGCTTGAGGGTGAGTAAATGATGACAGAATCTTTAAGTGGCATTCACAGTAATTACCTCAAAAATCATGTTTATTTTATTCAAATAATATGTTAAAATGTTTGAAAATGGTTGATATTACTTTCAGTTCAGTTGTCACACCAGGTAGAGGGGTCAGGTAGAGTGCATTGCATTGTGGGATATAGTAATGTGCTCTAGTTGCACACTGCATGTTTTAAAAAATGTTCATGCAAAGAGAAGATTTTCGTATCTTGCATTCTCTGCATACTGCACACTGCAAAAAATAGTAGTATGGTTGTGAGTCATTCCGAGCATAGCCACAGACAGCATCAAGTTTTGATGTCATACTTCCACTTCTCACTAATCCTTTTTCCCATGGTCCCCTTACACTAGATGTTATTTTTAGAATGGTCACTAGTTTAAAATCTAAACACAGAGTCTTTACATCTGCTATTTTCATTTAATGATCTTTGCGTTGTCTCTTTCTTTCCCTTTAGTCTTTTAAGAGAAGGTATTTTCATTTGGCCCAACTGGGAGATGGATCATACAACTTGAACTTCTACAAAGATGAGAAAATATCTAAAGAACCTAAGGGAACCATCTTCTTAGACTCCTGCATGGGTGTCATCCAGGTAACTACCAGTTTAAGAATCCATGACATGTTTAAAAATGCAATTCATATATGTATTGGCTCAAATGGACCTGTTCTATAATAAAAAAAAGTCTCCATGACTTATATATGTATATCTATATCTATCTTCCATATATATATATATATATATATATATATATATATATATATATATATATATATATATATATATATATATATATATTGTTTAGTTTCAAATAAAATAAATATTTTTTACATTTTCTGGGGATGTAAAGTAAAAAAAAGATTAATAAATAAATGGTTATGCTGTCCTTATGTCAAAAAAAAGGCCTGCCCTTAAAACATGTGTGAAAAGAAAACTACATGTAAACTACTAAGTAATTTTTTAATACTAAATAAAAATAATAATTTGGTTCAACCAACCTTTATAAAATATATATTTGTATATATGTATATGAAATACTGTATGTATTCCAGCAGACCTCTCATAACTCATAACTCTGAAATAGATATGACCTTTTTACGACAAGGTTACTGTAGTTCAGGTTCTAAAATGTCATGTGGTACAACTCACCTAAAACATATACTGTATTAATAATAAATATTTAAGTTAATATTAAGTTAAATATTAAATATTAAGTTAATAATATATAAAAAAACTAAAACATATTTTTTATTGAAAAATAATGATAATTAGATGTGCACAAATTTATTCTGTGTCTAAGGAAAATTTTATTTTTGATTATCAGTTTGTCACTTCTATTGTAACTCATTATACTGTAATTGACTGTAATTATTGCTTTTTTTATTGTGGGATTGAACCAAGTTAACATGATACTCTGTAGTACTCAACATTCTTCCACAAATTTTATCGATGCAGCTTAACTTGTATTGAACTCAGAACGATCCTTTTAAAGTTCTTAAGGGCGCCAGAAGAATAAATGCTTTGTTTTGTGTATTTACTGCAGCACAAATCAGTTTATAGAAGGATTTCAGATCTCTAATAACATCCTCACGAGTCCCTTCCTTTGTCTTGACCAAGAGGGGATATCAGTGTTTGAATGGTCAGTTCCTCAGATGAGGCTACTCAGGGTTGCAGAGAAAGAGAAAAAAATAAAAACAAGTGAGAGGCACAGAGGGAAAGATGAGGTCCAGCCTAATTCACGCATGATTTCTCCCAGGGTCAGATATTTCCATTTTCTCCTGTGGTGCGCACAGTGTGTGTGTAAGTGCAAATTTGATCACATTCCTCAATTCACCCGCCCTCCTGAAAGAATAAAATACTTCTTTGCTATGCGTAACCTGTTTTGTCTATTTTCAACATCTGTTTTTTGACATTTTGTCTGTTTTCCACATTTCAGACAAAAGAGAAATAGTTAAAGTTATTTCTAGGTCCGAAACCTAAACATTTCAACAGGTGCACATGCAAAGCAGCCAGATATTCCTCAGCAGGCGTCTGGGAATAAATGGCTTTCAGCTTCTGCTGCAAGATGGATATAATTTCCAGAGTCATTTCTGGTGTAAATTCATCATAAATTCATAAAGTGTAAAATCATTCCAATGCCTTGGGTGTGCTCACATCTCTATAGGAAAGAAAAGTGAAAAAAGAAGAACTTGTGTCTCTGTTGTTCTTTTAGACAGCAATGAGCTTAAATGGAGATCAAGTAAAGATTGTACTTCTCAGAATCTATTGTTTCTCAGAATTTTCTTTCCAGAGCAAATACCTCACTAATACTGCAGTAAGTTTCATTGGAGTTTCATAAGAGATCAAAAAATGTCTAGAACTTTCCAAGATACTCATCAAAAGTCAATTTCCACTTTCAATAAATAAATTTAAAAAAAAATTCTCTGTCGCTCTGCAGAACAGTAAGGTGCGTCGTTTTGCCTTTGAGCTGAAGATGCAGGATAAAAGTACGTATCTTCTGGCGGCAGACAGCGAAGTAGAGATGGATGACTGGATCAGCACCCTCAACAAGATCCTCCACAGCAGCTTTGAGCTCGCCATGCAGGAGAGGAGGAACGGAGAACTGCACGATGGTGTGTGTTTGAGTGTGTGCACCTCACAGATGGGTGTGTCTAATTTCATGTATGTTCACATTACTCTCTCTCTCTGTCTCTCTCTCTCTCTCTCTTTCTCTCTCTCTCTATATATACATATACAGTATATCTATATTGTGGTGAAGAGTGGAGGTTGTGCTTGGGTTCTGAATAGCTGTCATACACACGTAAATGTTCTACGATCGTTAGATTATGAAGAGTAGAAATACTGACAATATAGACTGTGTAAATCCACAGGGTCAATACTGCACCATAATGGTAACCTAAAAAATCTACATAAACTCTTTTAAAATGTCAAAAATAACTAAACAACAAACTTGAATATGTCTTTCCCTTTACCAAAACACATTAAACAGCACTTCATTTCAACATTAATTCTCCTAGTCTATACCTATGCAAAGCATGCTGGGAACTAGAAATCCACTGCCCAGTTTCAGTCAATGCAACGTAAATGATTCATGTAGGCCCAACTTAACTTCAATGGTTTAAGTTAAGATTTTAAAAATGTAATTTGCAAATGACAACTGAATAAAAACTAAAGATTTATGTTTTTTTTAGCTTATTTTATTTAAGTAAACTGAGCAAACAACAAGAACAATTAATTTTTTTTGTGTAGTTCCATATACCCAACACTCCCGAAGTGACGCACACATCACCATGCACAAACAGTAACACTTAAGACCTCTTAAACCCTTTGGATTTCACAAAGGAGAGGAGGTTGGGAGTCTTTATTTACATTTGATGAGTTTCACAGGACAGCACATTCCTTTCATCTCACCTCGAATAAAACAATAAACACTTGTCGACCAATCAGAATGCAGAACCAAATATAACTAGTCACTTCTAGAGCTTGCCAAGCGAGCATGACTGTTGCTATTAGTCATACTTAGGGTTTGAGATTAGAACAAACTTGTCTCGCAAAGTTTGTTATACAGTCATGAAAGATACCTCAAATCATGTTGAGAAGATGTGTGCTGTTACAAAAGACAGATTAATACAATAAAATGGGCAAAGAATCATTTCGACTTGCCTTAAGGGAGGAGCCCAAATCATATCTAGGCGCTGGAATATCTTGGGAAAGAGAGTAACAACCCAGAACACCATAGAAACCACATACTGAACATATTAAGCCTAGGAACCCCTTGCAGCCACAGAAAACATCCTAGAACCACCCATAACACTCTAGGGACCCCCTAACAGTCCATACCAGATATATGCATGTGCAAGGGTTAGTTCACCCAAAAATAAAAATTCTGTCATGAATTCCTCATCCTCATGTCGATCCAAATCTGTAAGACTTTTGTACATCTTCGGAACATAGATTAAGATATTTTTGGATGAAATCTGAGAGCTTTCTGACCTTGCACACACAAGGGAACCACCATGTTCAAAGCGCAGAAATGTAGTAAGGACATTGTTAAATTGTCCATGTGACATCAGTGTTTCAACCTTCATTTTATAAACCTATGAGAATACTTCTTTTGTGCAAAGAAAACAAATAAAGTGGCTTCATTCAACAATTTCTTCTCTTCCGTGTCAGTCTTTGACGTGAGTTCATGTAAGAACCATGACGCATATCTGTGAT
Organism: Carassius auratus; assembly: GCF_003368295.1. Classification (NCBI taxonomy): domain Eukaryota; kingdom Metazoa; phylum Chordata; class Actinopteri; order Cypriniformes; family Cyprinidae; genus Carassius; species Carassius auratus. The sequence goes on along the minus strand of NC_039248.1, from coordinate 7,175,073 downwards.
GCTGCTGTGTTCTAGCTCTTTTAATGAAGCTACAAAAAGCATTCTCATAGCTTCATAAAATTAAGGTTGAACCACTGATGTCACATTGACTATTTTAACAATGTCCTTACTACCTTTCTGGGCCTTGAACGTGTCAGCTGCGTTGCTGTCTATGCAGGGTCAGAATGCTCTTAGATTTCATCAAAAATATAATTTGCGCTTCCAAGATGTACAAAGGTCTTAAGGGTTTGGAAAGACATGAGGGTGAGTAATTAATGACAGAATTTGTATTCCTTTAATCATGAACTATTCCTTTAAAGCCACTCTTAAAAGATTTAAAGACTAGAAACTGCATAGTTAGCATCCAAACACTCCCTCGCAATCACCCATAACACCCTAGAAACCATATATGACATATAATCATTTTTAAACCAATTTGGAATACCTTAGAAGCTTCAGATTAATGCCTTAGTAACCACCCACGATACTCTAGCAACCACCCAAAACACTCTAGCTTTGATCACAGGAATAAATAACATTTGAACTTTGGATCAAATAAATGAACAAAAGGTTTGGTGAGCAGAAGAGAATTCTTTAAAAACACTATAAAAATCTTACTGTTCAAAAACTTTTGAATGGTGGTCTACTGTACATCCAACAAAACAATAATGTTAGTTTGATAGCTTTAATGTTTGAGCAGCCACATTTTTGTGTTTGTTGTTATGATTTGACACTGCTATCTGACAGTTTTCCCAGTCGCTACACGTTGATTTATAGACATCAGGACTAATGACTGTGTTTGCTGGTTTTGCGTGTGTTTTTTTTTTTCTCAACAGATGATGAGCTGAGCAAGACAGACATCTCGCCGGGGAATTTTCAGGACAGTTTCCAGGTATTGTGAACACACAGACGCACATATAGACATGCATGATCTCTTAATTAGCTGATTATATAAACAATCATCTAGAGTTTCACAGGGTGTGTGTGTGTGTGTGTGAAGGTGAATACTGGTCTTCGGCTCCTGTGTCTTAACTGTAGTATGATCTCAACGCTGGCGTCCTCGCTGTCTGCCCTCTCTTTACACATCCACCGTTTTTCCACACACTTAGTCCTCCAGGCTAATGTTTTCCAACCATTCCACAATGAACCACCCACACTTTGGAAGACACACACACACATCCCATTTCTATCTCGCTCTTTATTCTCCTGTCTGCCGTCTCTCTCCTCCCTGGAATCAATCGTCTAGGCGCCTCGTCTCTAAAGTCAGAATATTTTTCTCACACATCCCATGATATCTCACTTTAATGATGTTGAATACATTTATACTGTTTCTTTTGTCTCATTTTGCAGTGAAAATATCTAAACATTCATAAAATGTGATGCATACTTCACAATTAACTGTAACACTGTTTAATATATGGAAAAAAAAAACATGGCATTTTAATCTCAAATCTAATTAAATTTAGATTTAAAAACATTTATTTTTCAGATATATTTTCTGAAAATTAGGTCTTTTATATTATTTTACTTCTCTTGTAAATTAATCTTGTTTTAAGTATTTTTAGATATTCCACTGAAAACAGCTGAAACAGGAAACACAATCATCTGGTAATTAGCAACTAGCAACCTGTTTTTTTGCTTTTCAGAGTGCGAGAGACATTGAGTCCAAGATGAGGAGTGAAACTCGTCTGAAACTCTTTACTCTGGACCCTGACACACAGGTGAGCCACAGCTCTGATAATAAATAATTCATTAAATCACAGGGTGAACTACTGGTTTTAAGCTATATGTGTATGTCTTGGCCTGTAGAGGCTCGATTTGTCTGGCATTGAACCTGACGTGAAGCAGTTTGAGGAGAAGTTTGGGAAGAGAGTTCTGGTCAGCTGCAATGATCTGTCCTTCAACCTTCAGAGCTGTGTAGCAGAAAATGAGGAGGGTCCTACTACTAACGTAAGATTCACACACACAATCACAGTTGCTCTGTGGTTATAAAGCTCTTTTCTTTGGCTAAGTATTACTGTTTCTGATGAGCGATGTGTTGTGGCAACCAGCCAAATTCCATGGGAAAGGGAGAATTGTCTGGATATTGATAGTCAGCCCTGTATACGATTACATTAAGGAAAAAGTGTAATTATTTCAGTGTTGAAACAGTTTCTTCAATTCCAGTTTAATCTGCACACACATTTATAAGACTTCTCAATAATCTTTAAGTGTAAATATTGTGCCTCTGTGGTACTTGCAAACATTCCTCTGTTTGTGGTTCAGCATGTCAGTTTGTTGCTTGACCCACACTCCTGGTACAGATTAGATGCAGCTTTACTGTTTTCTTCAGGTGGAGCCCTTCTTCGTGGTGATTTCGCTGTTTGATGTGCAGAACAGTCGAAAAATATCTGCAGATTTTCATGTGGATCTAAATCACCCACTGGTCCGCTCCATGATCCCACCACCCAGCGCGCAGATAAACGGAGGGGTGGACACACCTCACGGAGAAACGCTGCTTAGTGAACTGTCGGAGGGGATGCTGCAGTATCCCAAAAAAGTATGAGGAGTAATCTAACTGTTTATTTTCAGAGGCAGATGGATGAATGGATGGATGGATGGATAGATGGATGGATTGGATAGACTGGATAGATGCATGGATGATTGGATGGGTCGATTGAATAGAAAGAGATAAAATAAACAAACAGATAGATAGATAGATAGATAGATAGATAGATTAGTTTTTAGGGGGGCATGGTTGATTCTTTAACTTTTATAAAGAATATCTCTTTGGATCTGGATCTCTTTGTAACTTTACAGATTTTATTTATGCACCAATAGCTTGTAAAACTTCAAAGAGAAAGAAAAAAAAAAAACAATTTTTAATTGCATCGTATGACCCCTTTCAAAGTAAGAGAAGTTACAGAATGAAGTGTGTGAGTGTGTTTACTTAGCTATACTTTGGGGACAATTTGTCCCAGAAATTATCTATATCTAACCTCCCTTTGGGGACATCTGGAGACATCCTCATTTGGAAAAAGGATGCATAACTGGCATAATCTTTTTAGTAAGAAAAGTCTATGTGCTGATTTGTGTTTCAGGGTGTCTTCTCTGTGACGTGTCCTCACCCTGACATCTTCTTGGTTGCACGAATCGAGAAAGTTCTGCAGGGAGGCATTACTCACTGCGCAGAGCCCTACATGAAGAGCTCCGACTCCAGCAAGGCAATGAGCCTAACACAGCTACACACACATACATAAACAAAACATCTGACCCAAACATGCACACACTCATATACCAAACAAAACAGAAGAACCAAATACACACTGTCAATCAAAACAATAAGTGGTTATTACAAGGATAAGGAAAGATTATCAGGGGCTAGGATTCTACTACATCCCACAATGACCCCTTCAATATCCTGCCTAAAAATACACAATGATGCCATCCAAAACCCCTGCAAGACTGCCAGGAACGTGCTTTCTGCCCAGTTCACTGTTAATAAAATGTCTCTGGAGAGGTTGTGGGGAACAATGTGTGTGTTTTGCTTCACAGGTTGCTCAGAAGGTTTTGAAGAATGCCAAGATGGCCTGCAGCAGACTGGGCCAATACAGAATGCCTTTCGCATGGGCAGCCCGGTGAGCCAAAACAGTCTGGAAATGTTCTGTTCTCCTCTCTCTGTGTTGTGTTAATCACAATATTTAATCTTTTTGTTCTTTTCCACAGGCCTTTGTTTAAAGATGCCTCAGGGACTTTGGATAAAAGCGCTCGGTTCTCCGCTCTGTACCGACAAGACAGTAATAAACTCTCAGAAGAGGATCTTTTCAAACTGCTGGCGGATTTTAGGAAGTCAGTATTCACCTCATATCATCTAGAGACTAGCGATTCCTGTCCCTTTTACAGTATAGCAGATTCAGTATATTAAAACACTGGACTTTAAATGTAAATATTTTCTGAAAATCATATTCTGTAGTGTTTTTGCAGCTGTGGACGGCCCCACCGTTAGGAATGTGTTTTGTAGTACCTCTCAGAGGGGAAATTTTTCAGGTCTCCTACAGATATATGAGCTTCTAATATGAATGTACACTACCTGTCAAAAGTTTGGAATGATCAGATGTTTAAATAGTTTTGAAAGAAGACTTTTATGCTCACCGAGGCTGTATTTATTTAATAAAAAATACAGTAAAAGAGTAATATTGTGAAATATGATTATAACTTAAAATATATTTTTTCTATTTTGATATATTTTAGAACGTAATTAATTCCTGTGAGGGCAAAGCTGAAATTTCAGCAGCCATTAATCCAGTCTTCAGTGGCACATGATCCTTTAGACAATGTTATAATATGTAGTAATGATGCTAACTGTTAAAACAGGTTTTTTTTCAACAAGGATGCCTTAAATTTATCAAAAGTGACAGTGAAGATATTTATACAAATGTTACAAAAGGTTTCTGTTCCAAATAAGTGCTGTTCTTTCAAACTTTTTGTTCATCACAAATTATCACATAAATATTAAGCAGCAAAAATATGCTAAACATTGATAATAATAAAAATCATCATTAATAGAGCACCAGTAATAACTGATAATACCTGACAATTAAATCAGCATTTTAGAAGGATTTCTGTAGGATCATGTGACATCTTATAATTTTTACTGTAGTTTTGATAATTAAATTTAATAAAAATAAATTAAATTGGTGAGCTTAAGACTGAAGAATTTTTTTATTATTTAATGTTATTTATGCTATATTTATTATTATATTTATTAATTGTATTGGTAAATTATTTAAATAATACAATATTTTACCAATAATGTGTATGTCAAACTTGTATCCACAGACCTGAAAAGATGGCTAAACTACCTGTCATCTTGGGTAACCTTGACGTTACCATTGATAATGTCCCTCCAGATGTGGCTAGTAAGTCTTCAAAATATTTGTTAATGTAACCTTAACTTAACATAACTTTTCAGATTTTCTTCTTCATAATTTCTACCCTGATCTCCTGAAACGATGTGCTCTCCTTATGTACAATGAATTGGTCACTTGAACTCAGATTTTTTTCCTCACCATGGGCTAGATTGTGTCACTCCATCCTACATCCCAGTAAGGCCTTTTGAGAGTAATGGGCCAATCGACGGTGTTCTGTTGGAGATGGAGGAGTTTGTTCCCTGTATTGCCAAGTGCTCTCAGCCTTTCACCACCTACAACAATCATCTCTATGTCTATCCAAAACATCTAAAATATGACAGCCAGAAATCATTCGCCAAGGTACATTAGCATTATCAGCTGAAAGCTTCTTGCTTTTTCCATTTTCTGGCAAAAATTAGTGCTCTCTGCCAAAGGTATTGACATATGAGATGGTCAGTGTAAAGAAGGCTCACACCCGCCGCTCCTAAAATATTCCCATAGAGATTCAACGGTAAGTAGTTTTCTGGCTCATGTTCAGTCTTTATGTTATCTGACTCAGGCAAGGAACATCGCAGTATGTGTGGAATTCAAAGAGTCGGATGAAGAAGATGCCCGACCTCTGAAGGTACAAGGCTACCCCAATCCCGTTCTCATATAGAATAAATAGATAATATACAATAAATACTCAAGGTCTTTTCTTAACCCTGTTCCCCTCTCTCCTATTCCACAGTCTTCTGTTCTTCCTTGCATTGCCCTGTTGCAATAAAGTTAAAAGGCCATATAACTTAAACTTAAAAACTGCTCTGTTTATGTGTCACTGTTATGTATAGTGTATCTATGGTCGTCCCGGGGGTCCTCTCTTCACCAAACATGCCTATGCAGCTGTACTGCACCACCAGCAGAACCCAGAGTTTTATGATGAGGTGATGCATGGGACGTGATATATATTTAATAGGGGGCCAAGTGCAAAGTAATATACCATAAAGACAAACAGGAGTTCAAAATTTAAATCTGAAAAAGATTTATCTTTAGGTTTTGCACAGATGACTTGAGTAATACCATCAGTAGAACCACATATTAACCAATCAAATACTAAGAAGTTCTAAAATTCAAGTTTTTACTCAAATTGTTGTATGCTCATGTAATATTTTGAGGAACATGTAATATTATGTATATACAAGCAACCTGATCATTGTACACTGAAATGTACATTAATATATTTAAATTATTTATTAATTGTTGTAACCCCTGATAAAATGTTTTTTTTTTTGTGTAAATATTGAAGGTACTGATCATTTTTCAGACCGATCACTTCATATCTTAGATTTGTTTTGGATTTTTGTTTTCTTTACATCATGTTGTGTGTGTTTTTGTACTGCAGATAAAAATTGAGTTGCCCACTCAACTTCATGAAAAGCATCACCTGCTCTTCACTTTTTACCACATCAGCTGTGACAGCAGCACAAAGAAGCGGGACATAGTGGAGACCCCAGGTACAGAATGCTGGGTAATTGGGTGACTAACAGTGTTTATATTTTGAGGCACAGGGTAGGGCTCCAGGAACTTGCTTCTTTGTTTTTGTTTTAATATTCATAAAATGTTTGCAGCATTATCAGAGAGAGGCATACCAATCAACCTATCACAAATTTGTAAGTTCAGTCATTGGATGTGATGAACATTTCCTTCCACACATACTCTCACTGTCTGTCTGTTTCTCTGTCAGTGGGCTCTGCCTGGCTTCCTCTGCTTAAAGATGGTCGTGTTGTTATGAGTGAGCAGCACATCTCTGTGGCATCCAACCTACCAAATGGTTACCTCAGCTGCCAGGAGGGTGTAAGCAAGGTAAACCTACTATGCGCAGTCATAACAAAAACATGAAGTGCTTGGCATAAATTTCAGCCATTTGTTGAGCAAATGTGAACCTCTACCTTTTCTTTGTACAGCAATTGAGCCTGTGTGTGTGTGTGTGTGTGTGTGTGTGGTCAAATTTGCTATACTTTGTGAATATCTACATCTAATAATTATTGATCTTTAGTCTGAGTGGATTGTATACCATACTATCACTTTACACAGGAATAGGTTGCTCTTTACTAGCGCCGGAGACTGTTTCGTTGATGAATCAACTTTGTCTAGGAAAAATCACTTTATTTATCATTTGGCTTTGCTGCTCCTACAGCCAATTACATTGCATGGTCAACATTTAAAGTTGTTTGGTTCAGTGTTCGCCTAAGCTGATCCTGCAGCAAACTATACAGTTCCAAAAAACCTTCAACCTCCACCAGCTCCACCTGGATTTACTGTATGTATGCCTATTCATGCAGCAGCAACATATCTTACATGCTTGCAGCAGCATATGTTTTTATCTCTTGGCAGTATCATGTCCATAATTTCTCTACAGCAATTAACATTGTTATATCCATAACATGCTAACTCTATTCAGAGAATTAGCATTATTTAAATAAAGGTAAGTACAAATTAGTATGAGTATTAGTATTTATTATTATTTAATTATTAGGAGTATAGAAAGCTATAAAATGTATGTGGATATAGTAGCTCATTGCGATCTCTGACTTTATTCGGATCTCTTTTAAAACACATTAAAACAAACACAAAAGATTATTTGGCTATTTTTACATGAAAATGAAATTAGGAAGTATGAGAAGGCATAGCTTTACAACAGGCATGGTACAAATTCAGCAAAAGTCTCCATCTCCCTTCATTTAATCTCATTGCTGTCTATGAGAAAGACATTAAATAGATCTTTCAGTGGGCGATCTGTCAGTATAATCAAAATAAACTGTTGTTTTATGGGTGTTGTGTTTACAGCACTCTAGTCCTGAGATAAAGTGGGTGGATGGAGGACGTCCTCTTTTTAAAGTGTCTACACATCTGGTCTCTACCATCTACACTCAGGTATGATATATATACAAATTATGCTCTTATTAACACAGGGAATAAATGTCAACGTTGTCTGAATTACATAATGTACTGTATATTTATTTAAACATCTCTTTTTCACCTCCTCAGGATCAGCACCTGCACAATTTTTTCCATCATTTCCAGAGTATGCAGTCTGGTGCAACACGTCCAACTGAAGGCGAGCTTGTCAAATACCTCAAGGTGAGCATAGAGAAGATAGAGAAGCAGGATTCTTCTGCATTTATTATGGTGGTTTCAATGACAAAACATTGCTCATAAATCCCCAGAGTCTCCATGCTATGGAAGGCCATGTTATGATCAACTTCCTGCCCACTATTTTAAACCAGCTGGTTCATGTTCTGACCAGCGCCAGTAATGAGGATGTTGCTGTAAACACCACCAGGTGAGAGAATAGGACCCCCCAAAATCAGAACATACTGTTTTTCTCGTTCATCTATCTCACATGCCCCCGTGTTGTTCATCTGTCTCCACTACAGGGTCATGGTCCACATTGTTGCTCAGTGCCATGAAGAGGGTCTAGAACACTACTTGAGGTCTTATGTGAAGGTAAATCAAGTTCTGAAACAGTCAGCCAAACTGAAATGTACACTGTCATAGTTTTTTTTTTCAGTTTCTAAAATAGATCTTGTTTACATGATTTTCTTCCTGTTATTCCAGTACGTGTTTAAAACAGAGTCTTATTCAACCAATAACAGTAAGACGGTGCACGAGGAACTGGCCAAAGCCATGACATCCATTTTAAAGCCTTCAACCGACTTCCTAACCAGCAACAAGCTTCTCAAGGTAGTTTTGTTTTAAAGTTTCTGTTTTGAAACTCTTAAATGCAAGCAAGTTTGTTGTGAAATCTATTTGTCAGTGGTTAAAATGTTTACTTTGGTGTTTCAGTATTCGTGGTATTTTTTTGAAGCCCTGGTGAAGTCAATGGCACAGTACCTGATGGAAAGTGGAAAGGTCAAGGTAAACACAATTATATTCCTCCATAAACTCTCCTTTACTAAAAATGTAACTTTACTTTACTAAAAAAACTACCATGCTAAGTAACCATAGTCCCCCCCCCCAAATATCCTGAGTAAAAAAGTGAAAACTTGGTATTTGCCTTCACTGTTATCAACAATGAAAATTTACCAAAATAAAAATATTCTAAAAGCTTTTCACTATTCTGAAAGAGACGCTCTATTAAGGAAACCGTGGATTTTGGAAACTGTTTTTTTTTTTTTATATATATATGGTTTTTATAAGGCATACTGTATTAGGTAGTTTACTATGTTTCTTTTATTAATTGTCTTAGCTGTTTTGTTGTATGTGTAGTTGTCCAGGAACCAGCGATTCACAGCTTCATTCCACCACGCTGTGGAGACGCTGGTGAACATGCTGATGCCACACATCACACAAAAGTACAAGGACAATCTGGACGCTGCCCGTAATGCCAACCATAGCCTGGCCGTCTTCATAAAGGTACAGCCACTTTGTGTTATATCACCAATATTTGATTGTTTTGTCTGCAAAGTGGACTCTGGGAGACATCCTGAGTTGTAGAGAGTTGTATTTGAAGGCTTGTATCATTAATGACAATTTGAGTTCCTTTAACAGTGTCTTCTTGCTATCTGTCCTACAGCGCTGTTTTACTTTTATGGATCGAGGATTTGTCTTCAAGCAGATAAACAACTACATCTCCTGTTTTGCACCTGGAGATCCCAAGGTACACATAACAGCATAGTTACTGTACATGAAATTATATAGTTATATAAAATGCTAAATCATAATCTATAATTTAATATGAGCACATCTCATTATTAACTCTCTCATGTTCAAAATTGTAATCTAATATGGTAACACTTTATAAAAATTCTCATCAGTAAATCATTAGCAAACATTATTTAATTCTTAACAGATCACACACAATGTATTTGTTAATGTATTTTTCAGTGCTAGACAAATCAAGTTAAGATTATTTATAATTTATACGTTTATAAATGTTTAGTAATCATTCAGTACCTTTATGGGACTTTTAGCTACTGTAACAATATTTGTGTAAAAGGTGTTTAGTTAAGTTTAGCTAAATGCTTGCTAAAGACACAGCCAAGGCTGCATTTTTTCTTTTTGAACCAAAATACATTTAAACAGTACTATTTAAAATGTATTTACAATTTAAAATAACTGTTTTCTTTTTTAATATATTTTGGTGGCAAAGCTGATTTATCAGCAGCCATTATTCCATTCTTCAGTGTCCCAAAGCCTTCAGAAATCATTAAAATATGCTGATTTAGTGCTCAAGAAACATCTGTTATCATTATCAGTGTTGATTATTAACAGTTGTTCTGCTTGATATTTTTGTAAAAGCCGTGATATTTGTTTTTTTCAGGATTATTTGCTAAATAGAAAGTTCAAAACCATTTAGTTGAAAAAAAAAAAAGTTTTTAAAATTATATATATATATATATAATTTATTTTATTTTTTTTACCTTTGAGAAATGTAATGTTCTGAATAAAAATATAATTTATTTAAAAATAATCTTATTAACTCCAAACTGTAATGTATTATAATGTAATGTAATTTAATGTAATGTAATATAATTGTGTCTCTCTGTGTATTGCAGACGCTGTATGAGTTTAAGTTTGAGTTTCTGAGGGTGGTGTGTTATCATGAACACTACGTCCCACTCAATCTGCCCATGCCGTTTGGGAAGGGCCGCATTCAGAGGTTTCAAGGTAAACATACAGCAGTATTCTACAGCATACTGTATTTGAAATAGTCAAAAAATGTCTGGCATCTCTCTTGAAAGGTTAAGTTGTTCATCAGGAGAATTCGATTTAATAGAATTCTTCTTTCCTCTCTCTGTGGCTTCTGTTCTCTGGGCTTTCTGTACCCATTGCTCATATGATTGTCTTCTGCCGTCCCTTTCCACTGTTTCCTCTTTCTTTGTGTGTGCTAGCTTTTCTGTGTCACATTAAGAAGACTCATTTGAGAAGAGTAGGTGAGCAGTCCTGCTTGCCAGGCACTGAACAATGTCTTAATGACACAGTCCATGTCTCTCTTCAGTGTCATAACTGCTATGATGCTTTCGTTCCTGATGTGGAATGGACCTACTCTGGTCTGTCTTACATAAGTTGTGCGAAAATAAGCTAATTCATTCATGAGTCTGGATGATTGATTGAGTGTTTAAAACAATTGTTTACGTTCGTTTTGTAATAACTGTCTATAAACTGGCTTTTGAGTCTGTCTGTGAAATATGTGTGTTTATTGTGATTTGCTGTACCAGTGAAATTGTAATTTGAGGTGCATAAATCAAATCAGTGCTCTTGGTTTTATTATAAAAAGCTGTAGAACTGTTTTTGTTTGAGGCATTGTTAAATACAAAACAGCATTTTTCTCAGCTAGTTGTCTTTGGTCTTTTATGAAGGATTTTTGAGGCGAAACTTTGAAACACAGTTTTAAATTATCTGGTGGTTACATTCAGTGTTTGTGGTGTAATGTCTTTCTTTCTCGTTCTTTTCTCTGTGTCTTCATAGATCTACAGTTGGACTATTCACTGACTGATGATTTCTGCAGGAATCACTTCCTAGTTGGTTTGTTATTGAGGGAGGTGTGTGGGGCCCTTCAGGAGTTTGGGGAAGTCCATCAGATCGCCATTCAGGTTCTCAAGAGTCTGATGATCAAACACACATTTGACGATCGCTATGCCTCAAAGGTCAGTGCACAGTTGCAATAAATCCCTCAAGTTAAGAAAAATAACTGTTTTAAAATTAAGGGTGTTTGCAAGGCTTTTCATAATTTTGCAACTGCCTTGCGAGATATAGTCACAATTGTAAGAAAAATAGAAAGTCAGAATTGCGAGATATAAAGTCGCAATTACGAATTTTTTTCTCGCAATCCTGCCTTTCTATTTTTCTCACAATTGCGAGTTCATATCTTGCAATTCTGACTTTTTTTTCCTCAGAATTACAAGTTATAAAGTCAGTTCCAAGGTAAAAAAGTAATAATTGTGAGTTTATATCCGCAATTCTGACTTTATAACTGGCTATTTTGACTTTTTTAACTCGTAATTGCTGGTTTATATCACACAATTCTGACTTCATAACTCACAATTGAGAAAAAAGTCAGAATTGTTAGGTACAAAGTCGCAATTATCTTGTTTTATTTTTTATTTAGTGGCAGAAACGGGCTTTCATACTTTAAATTTAAAAAATGTTAAATTAAATTAAATTTATGCATTTAGCAGATGCTTTTATCCAAAGCGACTTACAGTGCATTCAGGCTATCAATTTTTACATATCATGTGTTCCCGGGGAATCGAACCCCCAACCTTGCGCTTGCTTGCTTGCTAGTGCAGTGCTCTACCAGTTGAGCTACAGGAACACTTTACAGTAGCATAACAAAAAAAATATATATATATATATAATACATTTGGAAAAAATTATGAACCCAAGCTTTTGAGTGGTAGTGTATTAAACATGATCTTATTTTGTATATTTTAGTTCTTTCCAAGTTCAAGTACAAAGGAGCTCTACTTGTACGCCAATTGCCTTTTTAAAAAACAGTGCCTGGAAGCACTTTCAAGATTTCCACTTGTGGAGCTGACTTGCCTTAAACAGACATTGATTTGAACTGGTAAATATCTACTGTAAGTCGTGTATCTGTGTATGTGTGCACAGAGTCAGCAGGCAAGGTTGGCGACGCTTTATCTACCCTTGTTTGGGTTGCTGCAGGAGAACGTTTACAGATTGAATGTGAGAGACACATCTAATTTTAACACCAACCAGGTGAATCATCTTTCATATCAGTCTATTATTCACATTATAAGCAACCCTTACATTTCTCCTTATTTCTTATTTCTCCTCAGAATGGGCGAGATGAACATCTTTCCAGCATCTCTACAGTAACACCTCAAAAGCCTGTTGGCAACCTTGACAACAGCCTTCATAAAGATGTATTTGGGGTCATCTCAGGAACTGGTGAGGAATGAGCAAATCAAAAACTACCAGCAACTCAGGCCTTTCACCTTTTGGCATTAGTGAGATTATCTGTGAATGATTTCTTTATGTGAATTAATTTATTCTGTGCGCAGCATCTCCTCACACCTCTACGCCTAACATTGGCTCTGTGCGTCACGCTGACTCTCGAGGTTCTCTGATCAGCACAGACTCAGGAAACAGCATCCCTGAGAAGACCAGCTCCCTCGATAAGGTAAAATAACAGTTGAATAACAGTTACGATGTCCATCAGGCCTGAAATAATCTCTTATTTGCATTGTATATAGAATAGAATCTCCTGCTTTCATATTATGTACTATGAAAAGCACTTTACAAAATTAAAATGGACTTGACTTTGTCTTTTAAAAACAATGTTAAATGGATATATTAAATGTTCAGGGGGAGTTCCTTCCTCCTCCAAATGTGCCCAGGGGGCCTTTAACTGGAGCTGTGATGTATTCACTTTTCCACATGTGTCTAATACATTACATGAACATGTGAGGTCATGAAACATCTGTTATGCTGCATTTCTCTCTCCCTGGGTCATTTCTAGGCAACGCAGCCTAAAATTTTCAGGGTTTTTAAACATCTCAATTGAAGTCATATTTACAGATTTGTCTTAAGTAACCTTAACTGAAAAAACATGCATTATTTCAAGAGTTTTGGAAGATTGTAAGTTACGGTAGTACCACAAGTTTTCCCCCATTTCTTATTAAATATTACACTTTATGTAAGAGAAACATGAAAAAGAATTAACATTGAAATCATAATATTTACATTTAGGTTTATTTTTTTGTAACCAATTTAAAATGATGTTATAAGGAATGGGTACATACTGTACAAACTGGCAAATGTAATCTTTAAAATATTTCAGGTTTAATATTTTTTTTTTTTTTTTTTTTACTTAATAAACAAGTTTTAAATATATTGAAATATCATAAGGACGCACATGGCACCATCACTGCTTTAACTGAGCCTCAGTTTTATTTAGCAGCATGTAGTCGTTGCTAATAATTTCCCCTTAACCATTCCTCTTACATTTTCTCCTCTTACCCTTGACCTCTGACCTCTTAGCCGAAAGAGAGGTTTACACGTAGACACACCCTCACCGTGTTGCCCCTCCCCCTGGAACCAGAGGACTCCGCCCCTCTCAGCTGGGCAGCTAAACGTGTCACAATGGATTTCTCACTGCTTTCAAGCCCTGCCCTCAACGATAACGACATTAACAGAATTACTGACACCATACAAGTAGAGCAACCCTAGAGTGTCCCCATCTGGGGAGTGTGTGTGCTTCACTCTCTATAATCTTTTAAGCATCATGAAGGTGTTGCATGTCTTTCTCATATTGTATATTTTCAGCTCTGTGCATGTAGTGGGGTGTTTTTTGCGCACTTAAATTAATTTAAGGTTGAGCCATGGCCCGCAGTGTGATGTGATATTTTGATGGGTCTTCCATTATATACTGTACTTTATCTGTGTGTGTGTGTGTGTGTGTGCATGTGTGTGTGTGTGTGTGTCTGTACGACAGATCCAATCAGCCTCAGCTCTGGGTAGCTCTATGCTGCGCTGTGATAAATTGGACAGAGAAGAAGTCAAAAACCTGCTAATGTGTTTCCTCCATGTCTTAAAGAGCATGTCTGAAGGTAAGAACATGCACACTTGGCTTTAATTTTCAAAGTCCACATACTTTTGTTCATAATTGTCCTCATTTTTGATAATTTTTCCAGATGCCTTATTTACATACTGGAACAAAGCCACAACCTCTGAGCTGATGGACTTTTTCACTTTAGTAGAGTAAGTCATCTAGACTGGTACTAATCACATCAAAGCCTCAGAGTACCGAAGTCCTGTAACTTAATACTGAGCTCTCAGTTTATTTCTCTCTCTTTCACACACAGAGTCTGTTTACATCAGTTCAGGTATATGGGGAAGAGATTCATTGCCAGGTAAAAAAAAAAAGTTTTCTCCTACCAATATAAGAATTCTTAGAAGTCTTTGAATTTTGGTGCTACAGTAAATCATACATATTTCAGCGGGAACATAAAGTACTCATATTTATGTTAAACAGGATATTTATGACAAAACAATAGAAGAAATATGTATCCTGATTAAGACTTTCAATTTAATTTTGTGGGAAATCAGGGAACATTAAGGACATTTTTTTTTTTTTTAATTGAACAGAATATTTATGCAAAAAAGTATCATAATTCATCAAATGCATCAATGTAGAACTTTTATTGGTATAATAGATAGTACTACATTATAATATATTTTTAAATAATTAAATAAAATGACAGTATTTTTATGCATAATGTATATTAGATGTATTCTATGTATTTACTGTATATACATTATATATAAATGTATATACTATATATATAATATTGGATATATTTATTCAATATATTATTTAATATAATATACTTTATGTATTTTATATATATATGCATTTATTCACTTACTAAATAAGGTTTTTAATACTTTTTTATCGTGATTTGTTGTTTTAAAATATATTTTTTTATTGTTTTGTTGTATATTATTTTCTTGTCATTACTTGTTTTGTGTATATTGCTTTGCAGTATTACATGTAAGCATAATAATGTCAATAAGGTACTTTAAATGTATTAATGCATTAAGAATTAATTAATTTGGGCCAGTGCTGGGTTTAACATTAGTGACTTGGAAAAAAACAAAAACAATATAATTATCTGCATGGCCACTTTTTCCAATGTCTGTTCAAAGATTTCTTCGTCTGCCACTACAGTGTTGCCTAATGTATTTGAATTATCCTCATTTGGTGGTAATAATTAGTAATTATCAATAATATTGTGTTTCTAAATTATTCATTGTGAATCATTTTTATTAATTATCAGTTATCATAGATTCCAAAAATAGTAATTATCTGGATGTCACGAATGATGAATTCACTTACATTTCTTTTAATTAGTTGATAGCCCTAGTACTAATTTTAACACAAACGATTTTGTCAGTTCTCCTCTATAAAACCAGACATACAAACTCAAGACCACCACTGCTATCTCATATCTATCTGTCTCCCTCTAGCCTTTAACATGCACTCACACATACATGCATACATGGCATCAAGTCCTACACTACCTTGAATGACGCTACTCCTTTATGTGTGTATATGTTTTATTGGCTGAAATGCTGGCGAGGGTTCAGTTAGTACAGTGATACTGTAGCATCCTGGCACCCCTGCACAGGGTAAGAGCTATTTGTGCTTTTGAGTGGCCTTCACTAACAGCATGCTGACTCATTCAACTAACTCACTGCTCTGTGTGTATGTGTGCTGAGACATTTCCACATTCATGCTTTTTCAGTAGTCAAAGAGCAAAAGGTTTTGTGGTGTCCGTTTAGATATTTATCACTTGCATGTATCCATTCAACACATCTAGTACAATAATATGCTCACACCAGTGTCCTGCTCTTAGTCCAGTGGATAATCAGTAACATGGCTAATGGATGCCAACATCTAATGCACTGTATTAACATCTTCTATAAACCATCTACAGCATCAGTTTGTTTATGAGCAGTAATACAGGTGCAACTTTGTGGCATATCATATTTATATAATATAATGTAGGGAACATACAGTGTCAGAAAGAGTAGAAGTCAACTGTGGTGAATACAGGTGTTTTATAGCTTTCGTTGATATTTTGAAATAAATTTTAACTTCAAAATGTCCTCAATAGTTTAAAAGCATCTGTTGAAACTAATCTAGAAATACAGTCCTTGGTAATTTGAGTCCGACCTTGATAGTTTGTGGATTGCACATTTTAGCATGGGTTGTTTTGTGAACCTGTCCTAAAACAATGCAAGCTTTGCAAATAGGCTTTCATTGAACAATAGACAATGTAAAATATATTGACTTGTCAGCAAAATTGCTGATCATAAGCTGCTGTTACTCATTTCATGTTCAGAGAAGCTGTTTTCATAAGTCTTAAGGGTACACTGCCAATCAAAGATATTAAGCAGAACAACTGTTTATAACATTGATAATCAAAAGAAATGTTACTTAAGCTCCAAATCAGCATTTTCGATTTCTGAAGTATTATGTAATGGCTGCTGAAAATTTAGATTTATTATTATTTGAATTACATGAAATTACATTTTAAAATAATGAACATACAAAACTTTAAATTGTAATAAACCCCAAACTTTGGGAAAGTAAAGCTGGAGAGTGTGGAGCATGGTCTAAAATAACAATATAAGCAGACCTCATAAAATCTATTACATGAACCCTACATATTAGCATTTTTATACTGTATGTACATGACTGACAGCTTACCAGATCTCTAATAAAGGCTTTGTTTTCTCTCAGATGCCAGGATGGGGTAGGGTTTATGGCTCCAGACAGGAAGTCGTTGACTCTTCCTGTATCTCGTAACAGAGGGAGCATCATGCACACACGCTTACACCAGCTGGGCAGCTTGGAGAACGCGCACACTTTCAACCACAGTAAGACACATTAACACGCATTCATTTCTTAATTACTCCTCATCCTTCACAACCTCTCTAAGATGAACATTTAGAAGAATTGAATGTGCTTTGACAACCATGAAAGTTACACTCTGTGTGTGTGTGTGTTTCAGTCTGAGAATTTGTTCTTGGGATCTTTGTAGACTAGCCTGTTCTTCTTGGCTTTCAAGGGGTCCAAAAAGCATAGTGCTATGCATATTCTACATGTCATCCTTTGTGCCATCTTCAATGCAGAATGAATTAAGTCTTGTAGTCCATTGGTTTTTCAATCCTGGTTCTGAAATACTCTTTGCAGTCTTCCAGGACCAGGTTTGAGAACCACTGACGTAGTCCAAACAGAGACAGCAAAGCAATACTGAGTGGCCAAAGCAGCTTATGTCACCTCTGTTCAGTTATTAAATGATATGATCTTTCTTTTCCTCGTTCTCCTCCAGCGTATTGCCATGGCGATGCTGATGCGTGTCTCCTGGAGGCTAACGTCTCAACAGAGGTGTGCTTGACTGTGCTGGACACGCTCAGTATCTTCATTATGGGCTTTAAGGTATAGAAAACAAGTGGAAGTGTGTGTTTATTAGTACAAGTCAAAGCTCAGTTCTTCCTTTTAGCACTCTCATATTGAACCATGTATCCACAGAACCAGCTGTGTGCAGATTTGGGTCATAATCCACTGATGAAGAAGGTTTTCCAGGTGCACCTCTGTTTCCTTCAGATCCCCCAGTCAGAGACAGCACTGAAGCAGGTCTTCACCTCTCTACGTACCTTCATTTACAAGGTAATCAAAAGAGCTACCCTCACTGTTGATTCATGGGATATGAGGGAAGAAAATCCCCAATGGAGACCCTGACAGTTTACAGTTAAAAATTGTTTATTTGTGGATCAAACAAGCAAAACAGTAATTAAAATATTTAAAATTCTATATATAATTCCTTACCAGCCCTTCAAAGGGATAGTTCTTCCAAAATTGTTGTCATTCTTCGAGTTTCTTTCTTCTGTTGGTTTCCAAACAGTTGCTGGTAGCTATTGACTTCCATAGTATGGAGAAAAATAATTATATCGAATGGCTCTGATTCATCAAAACATCAGTCAATTTACTCTTCCCACCATTGATTTTAGTCATTAAGATTGCGTAATTGGGTAATTAAATGTCTGATATAAGTGTACACATAATGAAGACATAAGTGTTGTTCATTAGTCTCGTGTCTTTTTCTGTCTTTCTCAGTTTCCCTGTACATTTTTTGACGGACGGGCGGATATGTGTTCCTGTTTGTGCTATGAGATCCTGAAGTGCTGTAATTCCAAACTGAGCTCCATACGCAGTGATGCCGCCCACCTGCTCTATTTCCTGATGAAGAGCAACTTTGAGTACAATGGCAGGAAGTCCTTTGTCCGCACACACCTGCAGGCAAGAGAGGGATAAGAGAATAATGGGAGGGGGGAGAGGGGGGGTCAAAGAAAGTCCAGGAGTGTCAATCAAATAATTTTTTTTCTAATTTTAAGTCATCTTGCTACCCCCTTGGAGAATTGATGAGGCCCTCACGGGGCCATTGTTTGAGAACCACTGATCTAGAGAGCCCTTTTGCAATCTAGATTCAATACTGGTCATTTAAAAAAAAAAACACAATCTGGCTGACATACCTGGCGATTTATTTGAAAACATTTTTCTCAGGTGGTGATTGCAGTGAGTCAGCTGATCGCTGATGTCATCGGGATTGGAGGGACACGGTTCCAGCAGTCCCTGTCCATCATTAATAATTGCGCCAACAGTGATAAAACTGTAAAGGTAAAATGAGAAATTTCCATTTATACAGTATATAAAAAATACATTTTATTAATTGTATGCATTTGCAACCTGAGTAAATGCTGGAATGGCATGCCCTTCATGAGTTTCAATGTGATTAACAAATGAATAAGCATCATCGCTTACAGACTTTATCCTCTGAAATCATAGATGATTTTTCTATGAATTTGGTTACATATGAGTGCCCAAAATTTCTACACTGGCTATTACTTTCAGCAGATAATGTCAACTTCAGACTGCAAATTGGGACAAAAATCTGGGCAAAAAGGAAGCATCTACATAAATTTTCAAATCAGTGTATATGTCTCATCAGATGTGACTGTTTTCCTGTTATGCACTCTCTCTTCCTGTTCTTCCAGCACACTGCTTTCCCATCGGATGTGAAGGACCTTACCAAGCGGATCCGGACAGTACTGATGGCCACTGAACAGATGAAGGAACATGAAAAAGACCCAGAGATGCTGGTGGACCTGCAGTACAGCCTGGCCAAATCCTACACCAGCACCCCTGAGCTGCGCAAAACCTGGCTGGATAGTATGGCTAAAATCCACGTGAAGAATGGAGATCTGTCTGAGGCAAGCTGGTCAAATTATACTAATTAATACATTTTAAAAAACTAAATAAACTTAACCCAATTTAGTTACTTGGCTAATTAAACACATACTGTTACTTTTATTTTTTACTCCTTAGTTTTGGTGTTCTTCTCTCAGTATTTGAGTTAACAGTTCATTCAGCATCAGTTTGTATGGTGATGTAAGAAAACAGTTGTTGTTGGATAACGTTACATCAGTGGCTTATTTTTTCTTTAGGCAGCGATATGTTACGTGCATGTGGCAGCACTTGTAGCCGAGTATCTGAAGAGGAAAGGTGAGGAGTCCCCTAGGGGGCACAGTAAATATAGATTTCAGTAAGAAATTACATTTTTGTTTTAAATCAAGATGCAATATTTTCTCACTGGAATGGATATTCTGGTCCATTACTGAAAACAGTTGGTGTAAATACTTAACTTGAATCATTACTTGAAGAAACTTTCACATTTTGAACAGATTTTGAACAGATGTGGCTTGTAACCGCAAGTATACAGAAGTATGATGCATGAAATACAGCACAATGCACGAGATACAGTATATGAAGTTACGTGACATTCAGCCAAGTATGGTGACCCATACTCAGAATTTGTGCTCTGCATTTAACCCATCCAAAGTGCACACACAGCAGTGAACACACACACCATGAAAACACACCCGGAGCAGTGGGCAGCCATTTATGCTTCGGCGCCCGGGGAGCAGTTGGGGGTTTGACGCCTTGCTCAAGGGCACCTAAGTTGTGTTATTGCCGGCCTGAGATTCAGACCCACAACCCTAGGGTTAGGAGTCAAACTCTCTAACCACTAGGCCACGACTTTTTTTTCAGACTTATCAAATATGCTTTGTAAGCTTATCTTTAGTAAGATAATTGAGCTTATATTTTTAGTATACATGTAAAAGCTGATTTTAATTTTCATTCCATGCTTGAATGCACGCACACACAGAGACAGATTTATAAAGGCATCTTGTTCAAGGTTCAACTCTATTTTGTAATCTATAGTTCTTTGTGAATTTCTTTGACAGGAGGTAATTTGATAACAGCCCTAATAATGCAGGGTCCGGAAAATGAACACATGTATGCACAAAAACACACACATTCACATATTATGCAGTGTTACGCAACATTATTTATGGAGGAAATTACTTCTCGAGGTGTGATGTTTCCCTTCATACCTAGTGCGTGTCCAAATGCCTGGTATTTTGTAAAGGTTTTGCAGTTTATTGAACCTGTTTAACCTATTCTGCTTACTATTCCTTCTTCTTGGCAGGAATGTTCCGGCAGGGCTGCTCTGCATTTCGTGTGATCACACCCAATATTGATGAGGAGGCAGCCATGATGGAGGATGTGGGCATGCAGGACGTTCACTTCAATGAGGTTCAAACCAGCTCACTCCTGATCTCATTATAACCACATTCCCCCTTAATCCTGCCACTCTTTCATACTGACCCTGCATCAGCACTGGACTGAATTCAAAACTCTTTTTTAATAACAACGTCAGCAATAATCCATGGTAGAAAATGCTCTCAGAATTCTTATCTAATCAGTATCAATTGCCCCTTTCCAGTGGGTGTGTTAGTACAGGAAGTCCAGATAATGAGCCCAGATTAAACCTGAGAGTCCCTCATACTGTGAATAATCAGTTTGCATGTTTAATGAACTCTTTGTGTTATATTTACATGTTGTTCAGTGCTTATACTTGTGATAAAAGATCATCTCTGCTGCTGGACTTTGTCCGGTTCTTTTGGACTTGATTTTGAGTAACTGAGAAATCTTGTAGGAAACCCCAAAAAGGCATTTTATGAACCATTGTTCCCTTGATCAAGATACTTAGATTAAAAAACAGATTAGTTACCAGTAAATTACTTAGAACAGCCGTTTTGTCCGTAGCATGATTTGTTGAGAGAATATAGTTTGCTGTATCTGGAGGTGTTATGAAAGTGAGTTATTGCTAAAATGGAGTTGAAACAGTAATTATTTATGCATGTTTATCTGCAGGAGGTGCTGATGGAGTTGTTGGAAGCTTGTGCTGATGGTTTATGGAAAGCTGAACGTTATGAACTTATTTCAGATATCTACAAACTCATCATTCCAATTTACGAACAGCGCAGAGACTTTGAGGTGCACACATAAACACACACACACACACAGTTTATGTGTCCTTGGAAATACAGCATTTACATTTTGCCAGAAATACAGTATATACTGTATTTGGACAGTATGAATGTATTTTTGTGCTTTTGTGTAGAAACTGGCCCACCTGTATGACACATTACATCGGGCTTACACTAAAGTAATGGAAGTGATGCATTCTGGGAAGAGGCTACTTGGGACCTTCTTTAGAGTGGCATTTTTCGGCCAGGTAAGACAATGCAATGGTGCAGTGGTTTTAACTAGTCCAGCAAACACAAACAGTTTGACTGAGGATTGAGCTGCATTATAGCAACAATATATAACTGCATTTCATTTTAAAGAGGTCATTGCATGAGGCATCAAATTGAGATAAAAAAGATCGGTGTATTATGAAAACAGACTTTTTTTTTACGGAAAACTTCCTCCTCAGTTCAAAAATAATGACCTTTGGGACCATGTTTTGAAACTGAGCTGCTAAAATATTGAATGTCTGAAGAAAAAAATCTAACCCCCAGAATTATAGAAGAGTGTGCACACTTATACATGAAGAATGCTTATTTGTTTATCAAAAACTTTTTCCCACAACATTCTTCTTTGTGCACATCAAAAGCAAATTTAATTTTTTGCACAGGTAGATTACATACTGTACATAGTCAATGCAAAGAATAAGAGCGATTTAGGCGACGCGAATGCGGGAAAGTGAAATTCACCTCAATCACGTCTTCTGCATGTTGAAAATTTTCAACTTGAGTCGGAAATTTGCACAACACTTTGTTGTGAATTTAACCTTTGCGAAAAATTTGTCGGAACGACATAGAAAGCAGACGAAACACAATAAATGCGATCATTGCTTTTATGGATGCCTGCTGTGTGAAAATGCAGTTGTGTACGACAGTTCTGGGAGGCAATAATACAGAAATACTTTGACAGACTTTGCTCAGGCATTTCAGAATAAACATAACATTTCAGGTTATGTGCAACAAGATCAGTTCGCTGGTTAGTGAGGTTATGCCATCCCATAGCGCAAAGTCAAATGACTTTTCTGATGCACATAGAGGAATTTGTTCGGCAAATGCGTTTCCATCTGCCATTATTCGCATTAACACCTTTTCGCACAAGACAAAAACCACATCAAGCGAGTGTAACAACTTTTTTGCAAATAAACTTTAACAATTTTTTTTTACTAAATTCAAATTTTGCACATTAAAATTAAAATGAATCATGAAAATGTGTGATGTGACCTCTTTAAAAATGGAAAGGAGACAGGCATTCCTGTATGCATGATAATATACCCTGCATGATAGCTAAAGTATTGTTTAAAGCATCTGTAAAGCATAGTGGGTCTCGGTTAATCAATATTTTCTGCTCTCTTTTCTTTCCTAAGGCTGCGGTAAGTGTTGTTGTGAACTGTGTGTGTGCTGTTTTACTCATTGTCAGGCAAGTTTTGCTTTGACCATAATAGTCTCACTAAACTACTGTTTGTTTGTCTGCTTGCATATTGCCTTTGGATTAGAAAGAGCCTTTTTCTGTGTTCTGCTAGAATCCCTCATCAATCTTTAAAACATCCTGTCATCTGAACATCCTGTCATTTCTTCATCCCGGTTGAGCTAGAGAGCACTCTGACTCTTTGTTTACTGAGGAAGTCATTGTTAAATGGGTTTGGACCATAAAAATGAGCTTGGCAACACTTAGAGAGCTCTTTCGCTATACGCTGTGCACATTTACCTCACAGAAGCCATGAGGTTTTATTGCTTGACCTGTTTCAACAAAAATTCAGTGAAAGCTTTGTGTACTGCATAAGTGCTGACATCTCAAAATTGTCTATGTTGGCCAACAGAGAATAAAAGATAGCACAGATTATTAAAAGATAACATGAATTCTCTAAAGTGCAGGAGACGTGATATTGATAGTCTGAGCTCTGCCACGATGTGTTATCATGAAATCCTGAATACGCTGTTTTTTTCAGAAAATATCAGAGGCTACATTCACACTGCAAGCCTTAGTGCTTAGTTCTCCGATTTCTATATAGCTGTTCACATTGTTGTTTTAAATGTGGCCAATATCAGATTTCCAGTGTGAACAGATCGTGGTTCTGACCTAACCCGCATGCGCAAAAGAGCGAAATGAACAAGGTTTCCAAATTTTCACAACAAAATCAGCCCATATCTCACAACTAGTCCTAAACTAGCCCAGTTGTGTTCAGGGAGGTTAGTGGGGTTTAAGTTGAAAAACACACCACAGCGACAGAGGAGAAAGTTGCCATATTCCATTGGGAAAATGTGGATTTGGCAACATTTACGCAGCATGCCGTCATACAGAAGTAAACAAGGAGGATATAAAGTAATCGATTATGCGTTTATTTAGAGTGTGATCTGCTGCAGAAGCCAGCTAAATTACCGTTCACACTGCGGTCACATTGCAAAACATCTGAAATGGATCAGATTTAGTACCACATATGGAAGTGGCACAAATCAAAATTGAAATGATCAGATTCCATGCAGTTTGTGCTGTTCACACTGTCATGACAAAAACAGATCTGAGTCACATGTGTGCAAAAAAACATTCGCCTGCGGTGTGAACGTAGCCAAAGTGTCTATTCATATGTCATAACTTTTCATTTCCACCTGTGTGATGTAGAGGTTTGTTGATTATGGGATTGAACCTAGATTGTGTTGGCTGTACATTAATAGCTTCATCAGTTTATACATACTGTATATCACACAAATTGTGACTGAAATGTTGTGTGTGTTTCAGGGTTTCTTTGAAGATGAGGATGGAAAGGAATATATCTATAAAGAACCAAAATTCACTCCTCTATCAGAAATTTCCCAGCGTCTCCTCAAACTTTACTCTGACAAATTTGGCCAAGAAAATGTGAAAATGATCCAGGATTCTGGCAGGGTAAGACAATGCACACTCATATTTGATCATTATTCTGTGAATAGGTAAAAGCTCAGGAAATCTTGAATATCTGAACACATGTACACAGATTGCACTAGTACAAAAGTTCACCGTAAAAATGAGATGTTAATAGAACGTAAAGCAACAGTTTACCCAAAAATAAAATATTTGTCATCATTTACTGTGTGACTTTCTTTCTTCTGTCTAACATAAAACAAGATATCTCATATAATTGAAGTCAATGGGCTCATGTGTTGTTTGGATCCCAACATTCTTTGGAATTTCAATGTTTGGAACCTCATAAGAGAATTAGTTTTTTTTTTGGAGTGGGGGTTGTAGTAACATTTGAAGCCCAAACTTTGCATGACTTAAAATGTCAAGTTGTCATCACCTAAAATTGTTTTAAAAATTAATGAATCTAGCTTACCTGCTATGCTTGTTGGAGTTATATAGTATATATTATAATAGAAAAGCTGTATCATGATTATTTACTTGATCCAAGTAAAAGTTTTACAGTGTATACACAAACACACACACACAGACTCACACACGCATGTTTGTTTTTGTGAAAAGTGGGGACATCCCATAGGCGTAATAGTTTTTATACTGTAGAAACTGTATATTCTATGGCGCTACACCAACCCAAACCTAACCCTAACCCTCACAGGAAACTTTGTGCATTTGTACTTTCACAAAAAACTCATTCAGTATGATTTATAAACGTTTTGAAAAATGGGGACATGGGTTATGTCCTCCTACTGTAAGTCACCCTCTTCTTGTAAGAGCTGTGTCATACCCTTGTCATTATACAGAGTTCGGTCCTGATATGTCACAAAAACATGCTCACACACACACACACACACTCACTCACTCACACACACACACAAGAACAGAATTACACCATAGATGAGATCAGTTTTGACAACAGACCTCTTGATATGTGGAGTTTGCAGTCAAACCTTAACCCCAATGCACTTCCTGACAAGAATTTTGTTTTTTCATGTTTTATCAGTGTCTAACTGGTCTCCTCCCACCCTGATGTATCACATCTCATCTATCTCAGGTCAACCCTAAAGATCTGGAGGCAAAGTTTGCCTATATCCAAGTGACGCACGTGACGCCGTATCTAGAGGAAAAGGAGCTGGAAGAGAGAAAGACAGACTTTGAGAGGAGCCACAACATTCGGCGCTTTGTGTTCGAGACGCCATTCACTGAGTCAGGAAAGAGGCACGGTGGGGTCGAAGAACAATGTAAACGGAGGACGGTGCTCACCAGTGAGTGATCACTATCACTGACCCCAGAACAGATACTGCAGAGAATACAAAGAACACACATAACAGAAGAAGTGAACATTTAGGTTTTTTCATGCTACAAAACTTAAGTTAGCAATAAAACCCTTGTGTCTCTGTTTGTCTGCCATCTAGCCGAAAGGTTCTGATCATGGTGAGGAATGGTTCCAGTTACATTTCCACTTTAGCATGGTTAGCTAACTGTGCTTATCCATGCTACTGGATCACTTGTAGTTATGTGATGATGGCTTTCTAGTACTGTAGTACAGTATTTTTCTACATGCTGTTTTCATTAGCCTTAATGAACATGCACATAAATGCACACTACGAATCAATCACCAGTTCTAAAATACATTGTAATTCTGATTACCAGGCACTGAATTTGAAAAAGAAACTGCAACCAGTTCAGCATGGGTCATCATGATTTCGCAAAGAGTTTAATGTTTTGTTAGACAGACAAGCCTATTAATATATTTATTAATATTAATATATTAATTAATCTAAGTAAATTTAAAACACACAAAATGATTTGAAAGCACTTTGAGAATCAATTCTGTATGTATTCATTACATGTACACAAAAGCTCCACACATTTGATCAAAAATACAGTAAAATTGTAAAATATTATTAAAAATGGAATCCCAACCTTGCATAAAAAATTACTTTTTGTGTTCATATTGTATTGCAAACAACTGCTGCTGTTGAAGGGTTTTTCCTGAAAGAAAGAAACTTTTGAATTGTGGAGTACATGTAGTTCCTTAATCTGTAACTTCCCTAAATCGTTAGTGTATTGCATTCACCATATAAGTGAACCCGTTCGCAGGGAAACAAGACTTCATGAACATATGTCCTCGGCCTCCATATGGTGTAATCCATTGATTACCCGGCTATTCTTTGAACACTAATCTTTAATGATTACATTTTAGTCTGTATTTACTGTATTAACCCTGTACACCCTGATCTTGAGCTCTGGGCTACAGTTGTTCAAAAACAATTAATCCATGACTTTGTCTCAAGTTGTAAGTGTTGTTTAGTGTTGCAAAAGCAACCAGGAAAATTCAAAGTTGAACCCTGATCTTCATCCTGTGTTAATTTTTCCTGGCCACTGAGGCAGAATGACCTTCTTAGAAAGTGTGTTCTAAATAAACCACTTTTCTTAGTTTCAAGGTGTGCCATCCGCATGGAACATAAATCCTGATTACTGCACAAACATGAGTAGATTTCAGCTGGGTCCTTAATGTGTTTGTTCTGACTTCTAGCCATCCCTTCTCTGAACTTAGTATTGCATTCACTTAATGTTTATTTACTCTGTCTTCTCCTATCTCTCTGTTTCAGCCACACACTGTTTCCCATATGTAAAGAAGCGCATAGCGGTGATGTATCAGCACCACACAGACCTGAGTCCCATCGAGGTGGCAATAGATGAGATGAGTGGGAAGGTGGCAGAACTCAGAGCCCTTTGTGCAGCCAGTGAGGTCGACATGATCCGCCTGCAACTTAAGCTGCAGGGAAGCATTAGTGTACAGGTGTGTGTGAGACGCATATGAACACACATCATCAGCCTGTTCCAAAAGCAACCTAGACAACACTTTTAGGCATTGTGATGCAGAGCCTGTGACAAAGATACTTTGTTTTGTTTAGGCAAAACACTGTACCATTTGATTCCAGAATGCCCTGCAATGAATTTATCAAATATTACATTCAAGATACAGTATGTCTTAAGAAATTTGTGCAAAATGTCAATTTTAAATTAATTTTATTCATTATTAAAAATGATCAGTAAAAAAAGTTTCTTTTGATTAAAGTGTACCATTTGAATCAATATTTTACCCATTATTTATATGCACTTTTTTTTGGCTTTTTAGTATATACATGTAATATAAGCAACATGCTTATATTTAAACTATTAGCCAATGAGAAGATATATAAAAAAAATCCAAGTGGCATGAAAACTTTGGAAATTATGTCATGTAATCATTTTATTTTATTTACTTTTTTTTTTTTCAGAAAAACATCTATTTTACATATTTTTTATGAAATAAAAATGAAATAATACTTTTATTCAGCAAGGATGCATTATTTTATCAAAATGTCAAAAAAAAAAACATAGAAAATATGTATTAATTTTTTTTAAAGCATCTTATAGACCCCAAACTTTCAAGTGGTAGTGTATAATTGTAAAAAACTATATTTATATTTAGTTGTGCAGCCCACCAAAAATATGGAATTCAACAGTAGCAATGTCTTCTTTAGACTAATAATGCAACAACTTGGTGACCTCTAACAATAAAATCAGTCAGTAAACAAAAGACAACAAGAGACCACACTAGATGTAGAAACAAAGCAATTGTGTTGATTCACACTCACATTTTTACCCCAAGTTTGGCATGTTTAGAATTCACTTAAGACATTATTGAGTTCCTTTCTTCCTTGTAGGGCAATTTTGCATGGATTTAAATTTTTGCATGAAGACCTTTTTAGCCATTTAATTCCCACAAGAGCAGCAAGCCTTCCCCCAAATACACTTTCGCCATTATATCACACACTCAGGTTTAAACTGACCTGTAAATGACTTTTTTCTGAAATACTTCTTTCTCTTCAGGTCAATGCTGGGCCACTTGCATATGCCAGAGCTTTCCTTGATGACGCCTGCGCCAAAAAATACCCAGATAACAAAGTCAAACAGCTTAAAGAGGTCTTCAGGTAAATGAACACCATTTGAAATGCCTTCTAAAAATCTCCACACAAGCACCAGCTTTCTTATCTGTGTGTGTATATGGTGTTTGTGTGTGCAGGCAGTTTGTTGAAGCATGTGGCCAGGCTCTAGCTGTGAACGAAAGGTTGATCAAGGAGGACCAACAGGAATATCATGACGAGATGAAAGCCAGTTACAAAGACCTGGCCAGAGAGCTTTCACACATCATGCATGAACAGGTAACCATACACAGTGGCACATCGCAGATCTTCTTTCGCTTATGCAAGCAGAAACACACTTTGAAAGTGTGTCTTTAAAAAGAAGTCTCACCCAGGCTACATATACTGAATCAAAAATACAGTAAAAACACTGATGTTATTAAATATGAATACAAATGAAAGTAACTGTTTTCATTTTGAAAGTATTTTAAAATGTAATTGATGACAAAGCTACATTTTCAGCAGCTTCAGTAATTAAACTAATATGCTGATTTAGTGCTGAATTATTAATAATGTTTAGTATTATTACTGTATTATTATAATATGAAATTTTGCCTAATATTTCATCTTTTTTTGTGGAAACAGTTTTTCAGGATTCTTTGGATAGAAAGTTTAATCACAGCATTATTTAATAATATTTTTTGTAACATTATCAATTTCTTTATTGTCCATTTTCATCAATTTCATGTCTATTATTTTTAATGTTAAACAATGGTAATTTGTCATAGTTTCCATAAAATATTAAGCAACAAATATATAAAAAAATAGTTACTTTAAACTATAATATTTCATAATATTGCTGTTTTTACTGTCTTTTTTTTGTATTTATTTTTATTTTTAATCAAATTAACACAGATTTGGTGAGCATAAGAGACTTCTTTAAAAAAACATTTAAAAATCATAATAATTCCACTTTTTTGCCACAATTACACTAGTAGGTTACCCTGAATGTTTGGTTCATTTTTAATATTCATGATATTTGTTCTCTCTTTTGTGCTGGCCTCTGTAGATCGGATG
Source organism: Carassius auratus (assembly GCF_003368295.1). NCBI lineage: Eukaryota > Metazoa > Chordata > Actinopteri > Cypriniformes > Cyprinidae > Carassius > Carassius auratus. Next base: position 7,145,377 of record NC_039248.1, on the reverse strand, counting down.
GTAATAATGCACACAATTAATCAGACATGAAAAACAATACTGTAGAGTTCAAGTGTGAGCTTGATCTGTTCTTTCTCACCCTGCACTCTTCTTCTACATCAGATCTCCACTGTGGAGGGCGGAACCAAGAGCTCTCTTTCTGATTCGCTGCATATTTTCAATGCCATCAGTGGGACCCCCAGCGGCACCACCCTCCATGGCATTCCTAGCTCCGCCTCCACCGTGTGACTCTCACCCCTGGCCTTAAACTTCTGACCCTGCCCACAGACGTTGAAACAAGCAGACTGACTGAAATGCATCAAAAACAAAAGAACAAGGAAAGAATGGAATTTCATTGTCTGACACTCCTGAATGAGTCGAGGAGTGTCCATCAATCAGCATCCAGGACTCTGGGATACAGCAGGTGTGTCCAGTCTTTGGAATGTCTACATACTATCCCCATGTGACTCGTGCAGCTTTTGTTCTTCTCTCATCCACTCCAGTCCTCCATTCACAGGAGTTTCCTGTGGAGACTCTCACTTTTATTTCTTACACAACCAGAACAACTTGAAAAATCTGCACATTCCTTAAACGTAATGCTTCATATATTTCGCAAAAAGAAAATATTTCCATATATTCCGCAACTCTGTATTTTTTTTTGCTGCTCTGTGCTAAAAGAGAGTCTTCGACATCACTTCCTGTGTCTAAAGCAGCAGCCGTCCATTGAGTAGTTGAGAAGAGAATATAACTGTGCTTAAGTGTAGCAGGAAGTTTAAGCTTTACTGTACAAAATACCCACGATCACCTGAGCCACTCAAGCTTTTTAACACACACATCCATCATTTTTTTCCTTTTATTCATTGAAAGCCAAGAAACAGTTGCTGTTTCTTCATAGCGGAGTGCAATAATTCTCTTTCTTTGTCCTGTTTTGGTTCCTGAAGATCTCTTGCCAAAGTGAAAAGGCTAGATGTGAAATATCTAAATATATATGGACAAAACAGATAAACAGAAAGATTTTTATAACCGTTTATGTTTGTTTAAATGTAAATTGTTTTATATCGAGGGTTTGAAATGGAGGAGGGGAGGGGGGGTATTTTTATTTAAAATAATCTGTTCTGGAAACATATTAATGTTCCTAAAATCTCTGAATAAAATGTATTATCTTCCATCAGTTTTCGTGTGGTTTTCATTCTTATCAGTTGCTTCCATTAAACATACTTTATCTCCGCTACTGTGAACTTTATTATTTACCAACCGTGAGATCATTAAAACCTGATCTATACAACCTCATCTATGCAATATTTATGGTTTTTTTATGTATGGTTTATGGCCGAACACACTGCATTATTTTTACCCCTGATTGTGAGGCATTTAGCATGACTGGAAATACATACAGCCCATCATTTATGCTCTCATATCCGAATCCTGGCAATTTTAAATCACCATATATTTTATATAAGGTTTAGAAGAGATAGACAATATTGACAAAGTATCAGATTCAGTTTTGTTTTTAAAGTGCGTTCTGAATAAAACCTGCTGACTTGCTCTCAGTCTACACACACACACACACACACACACACACACACAGACTCGCTCACGCCGTACTCCCCTACTCTCTCCACCTCTGTCGCCATTGTATCGCAGCAACATCTCTGTGTGGATGAGGGCAGTGTGTTTACCTCTCTCTTCCAATGATTTACAGCTCTCCAAACTTCAGCTTTCCAGCTCAAGTGAGTCATTTTAACATTGTATATCAGCTGACGATGTGCTTTCAGAAAGTGTCGTCCACATCTCTCCAAATTCACAGTTAGTACATTTTTACAATGTAAATATAATACTGTTTATATATATATATATATATATATATATATATATATATATATATATATATATATATATATATAAATGTTTTATTAAATTCAATTACATTTAAATTTAAATTAAATACAAGTATAATAAATCATTTACCATTCATTAAGTATAAGGTTTTATTAGATAAACACAGGATTTTATCAACCCAGTAATAATTCTTACATCAGGAAAGTGACTTGAAATAGTTTTTAAATAAAGTTTATTTAAGAATACATTTATTTACATTGATTTAAAAAAAAAAAATTTTTTTAAGGAAAACAATGCCATTTTGCACGTTCACATTATTTGATTTTCAGTATAAATTGATAAGACTGCCATAAATAACTAAACTGCACCCACTCATACACACATTTTCTCTCATTTTAACCCAGGGGTAGCCGAGGATACATTTTATTGTCCAGAGTCTATAAAACCCTGTTACCTGTCTCTCTTAGATTACAACTCAGTCTGTCCGGGGTCGTGTGTGTGTGTCTGTGTGTGTGTGTGTGTGTGTGTGTGTGAAAGAGAGAGCGAGTGTGAGTGTGTGTGTCTCTGTACTAAAGGATATTCTTTACGAGAGGACTAGAAGACAGCCTCAGGCAAAGCGGTAATCATGACAGGTGAGTAAACCTAGATGTTGATATGGAACAATATAATAATAGTTCTCCCTTTTAACTCTGGGTTAGTACATGGAGAGTAAATGTGTGTGTTTTTTGCATATAAAGGGCAATGCACAAATTGTTCAGAAATGTTACAGTGTGACAATGTTTGAAATAGCATTTGAAGTCAGTTAAATGAAACTGAATCCATGTTAGAGCTTTTTTAATGACATTTCACTTCATTTCTGCAGACAAAGAGGAACAAAGGACAAAGAAGATCAAGAATAGTGTAAGACTTAATTCTGTGCTAGTGACTCACAGAATTACTATTTTTATTTTGTTCAATTTAAGCATTTATTTTTAGTTGCATAATAAATATGTTATGTCAGCACAATTAGTAAGAATACCAAAATATACAGAACTAATTTGGCAAAATACAAGTTATTAGGAATGATTTTAATTGAGCTGTGGTTTTTTGTTGTAGCCAAGTTGCTTGGGATATCCTATCAGTATATTTTTCATTGTGGTGAATGAATTCTGTGAGCGATTCTCCTACTATGGCATGAAAGGTGAGCCCAAACACATGAAATGAAGTGAAATTTTGGCTCTGTTTTACTTGTTCTTTCACATAGATCTGTAGTTCTCATTCTTTACTTCTTAGTACGTGTCACTCATCTCTTTTACTGTGCTCTGTGTGTTGCAGCGGTGCTGGTGCTGTACTTTAAGTATTTTATCGGTTGGGACAATGATTTGTCCACCACCATCTACCACACCTTCGTGGCTCTGTGCTACCTAACACCCATCATGGGGGCCATCATTGCAGACTCATGGCTGGGCAAGTTCAAGTGAGTTTTAGGGCTGGGAAAATGTTCACAATAACATACTATTAACTAGGACCCGTATTTTTCGGACTATAAGTCGCACCTGAGCATAAGTCGCATCAGTCCAAAAATACGTCATGATGAGGAAAAAAAACATATATAAATTGCACTGGACTATAAGTCGCATTTATTTAGAACCATGAACCTTACCACCTCCAGCCGCGAGAGGGCGCTCTATGTCTTCAGTGTAGACTACAGGAGCACTGAGCAGCATTAATGAGACGGTAATGTTTTCTATTGGTTCATTTCTCTTGGTTCATTTCTCTCGGTTCATGTCAAATTAATTTTGATAAATAAGTTGCACCTGACTATAAGTCACAGGACCAGCCAAACTATGAAAAAAGTGCGACTTATAGTCCGGAAAATACGGTAAATGCAATACTGATCCCAATCAAGTCAAGTCAAGTCAAAAAAAAAATTATAATCTTTTCCTCCTGAAAATTTATTTAGCACCACCTTGTGGCTTCCTGGCGGTCACCGGACCCCAGTTTATGCACTTGTATGAAGTACACTGTCACCCAGTCAAAATGCTTAGTTCAACAACATTTTTTTTTTCTACTATAATAAATATATGTATTAACATGACCTCCATTCTCCACATTTCCCAGGACTATTGTGTATCTGTCCGTAGTGTACACCATCGGCCAGGTGATCATAGCTATCAGTGCCATCCATGATATCACAGATACTAACAGAGACGGTACACCAGACAACATGACCTTCCATACGTGAGTTACTGCTTGGGAATTTTTTTTTTATTATATCATTGCAACCCAAATAACCTATTAAGTTAAAAGTAGCATACTCTTTATTAGGTGCTACATCGAGCAATCATTTTAAATACTGACATTGTTATTATGTGATTTCTGACAAATTATTTGGTGTGAATTTGAATTTCTTCATTTTTATTTTTAGTGCCATGTCCATGCTGGGACTCATGCTCATTGCCTTGGGAACTGGAGGTATTAAACCCTGTGTGGCAGCGTTTGGAGGAGATCAGTTTGAAGAACATCAGGCATGTGGACCCTCACACACACACACACACACACACACACACACACACACACGCACGCACGCACACACACACACACACACAAACCCTATTAAAGAGGATCTACTGCATTCAAGCATAGCAGACATTATTTTGTGTAAATCAGCTTTTATCAGTTAAAGGTAAGTCTGATATTAAGTGTTAGAGATGAACAAATGGAGATACTTAGGTGAGTTTTAGCCCCCTCCATCCCTGCCACAGGGATATAAAGTCTAAGGGCCAAAGGTCAAAGTGTAAAATCTGAATATTTTAGACTAAATGTTACAATATGATTAGGGTAAAAAGTTAGAATTCCTCTTATTGTAACATTTTTTCCATGTTTTCAGCCAGTAGAAACTTCTGAGGAACTCAACAAGTGATGCAGTCTTAATGGCTTAATATCATATTTTTATTATGATACATACAGGTTTATGAAATATTTTATTGTTGTTTAAAGGAAATAACACTTTATTCAGCAAGAATTGATCAAATGTATCAAAATTCATCAATTCATTCAATGTAGCATTGTCATCACAAAAATATTAAGTAACACACATATTTTCAATATAAAAAATGTTTCTTAAGCACCAAATCAGTATATTCTGAAGGACTGTAAGACGCTGAACACTAACTTTACTGTCACAGGAACAAAATAAAATCTATTAAAATTGAAGCCATCACTTTACAATGTAATAATATTGTAATACAAATAAATAATTAAAGAGTAATAATAAAACATTTAAAAAAAATGGCCTACCCCAAATGTTTGAATAGTAGGGTATATAATATATTTTATATTAATAATGATTTTTATTTGATTTCAGGAAAAACAAAGAAGTACTTTCTTTTCCATCTTTTATCTGTCCATTAACGCTGGCAGTCTTCTCTCCACTCTCATCACACCCATCCTGAGAGGTATTTACAGCAATTACAATCTGAACAGCAACTTTGGTAACACTTTGTTTTAAGGTGTCCTTGTTAAACAAGTTACATGTACTAACTATTGTAATACCAATAAATTATGCATGATTACATGCAAGTAACCCTAATCCTAACCCTAACCATATAGTAAGTACATGTAGTTAATTAATATCACTCAGTACTTAAATGTTGAATTACACTGTAACAAGGACACCTTAAGATAAAGTGTAACTGCATCTTTTACTTTTGTTGGTAATACATGGTAGATTGGTAAAAATGCATATGAACAATATGTCTTGTCTTTGTGTGTATTTGTCAGCTCAAGAGTGTGGTATCTACTCAAAGCAAAGTTGTTTCCCGCTTGCTTTTGGGGTCCCTGCAGCTCTCATGGTGGTTGCCCTCAGTGAGTTGAAACTGTTTCGGTCTACTTGTATTTATTTTAAAACGTGCAATACCTTTGATGACCACGCGGTGGCAGCCGTGACCGACTGAGGCTCTTCTTCTCTCTGCAGTTGTGTTCATCGCAGGCCACAGCATGTACATTATAGAGTCCCCCAAAGGCAACATCCTGCTGCGAGTCATGCAATGCATTGGAGTAAGAGCACAGACAAAACTATGCTTTCTTTAAGAAACAGTATTACGTTTTTGGAAAAGGGGAGAGCTAAAATGAGCCCAAATTACAATTCACTTTCCATTAAAAGACAGTGTAACTTGCAAGCTTGATGAACAATCAAAATTTAGTATTCAAATATTATAGTGACTCAATATACTCCAAACATTAGGCCAACGAGAGATTTTAAAACGTAACATTCTTTTATACATAATGTAGATGTAGTATAGTATGAAAATCACACCTTGTGACCATGGACCACAATATATTATAATATATTTTTAGCAATAGCCAATTCATTGTATGGGTCAAAATTATATATATATATATATATATATATATATATATATATATATATATATATATATATATATATATTTTATGCCAAAAAGGATAAGATTCTTTTTATGCCAAAACTAAAACGTTATGTTCTATGAAGATATTTTGTACATTTCTTTCTTACTGTAAATATATCAAAACTTAGTTTTTGATTAGTAATATGCATTGCTCAGAACTTCAGTTGGACAGCTTTAAAGGCGATTTTCTCAATATTTAGATTTTTTTTTTTTTTTGTACCCTCAGATTCCAGATATTCAGATAGTTGTATCTCGGACAAATATTGTCCTATCCTAACAAACTATGCATCAATAGAAATATTATTTATTCATCTTTCAGATTGACCCTTTTGACTGGTTTTGTGGTTCGTGGGCTCATATATGCTGGCGTTATGCACAGTAACTCCATTAACGTAGCCTATATTAACTTCTTGATACAAATCAAATAAATGCAGTCTTGGCGAGCAGAAGGGACTTCTTAAAAATACAAAATAAAAACAATCTTACTGTTCAAAAAGCTTTGGCTGGTAGTGTAATTGATTTGGTAACATCAAGTCATGTGGAAAAGTCTATTTGCATGAGAGTTTTCTTTTATCTTCTATAGTTTGCAGTTAGGAACCGTTTCAATCACCGCAGTAAGCAATACCCCAAGAGAGAGCACTGGATGGACTGGGCAGAAGAGAAGTATGATGTATGTTACACAAACCATCATGATTAAATGTTTTATATGTGCACTCAGTTAACTCTTCAATGCAGTAAGAAGTTCACAGACATTCTGTCTTTTTACAGAAACTCCTGATCGCTCAGGTGAAGATGGTGTTGAAGGTTCTGTTCCTCTATATTCCTCTGCCGATGTTCTGGGCCTTATTTGACCAGCAGGTCAGTGTAGAAACACAATGATGCTACAAATGCCATAATCAAATCTGCATTCTTGCACAAACACTAATCTGTCTTTGGGCTTGATGTTAAATGAGAGTGTTGTTGTCTTTCCAGGGCTCCCGTTGGACTCTTCAAGCTACCACTATGGATGGTAACTTTGTAAGTTCAAATTTTTGCAGAAAACTACCGAATGCACATATATCTGTCCAGTTATGTTGTCATATTTCTTATGGTACATCCCTTCTTTCTTTCTATCATCATAGGGAGCGTTTATAATTCAGCCAGATCAGATACAGGTGAGACTGATTTATTCTACACACGATTTACTTTGTGTGTCTATACTTGTGTTTTACTATGATTAACAGGATATGAAATGATCAGGACACTATGTGATGATAATATTGTACATTGTAGTGTACATACAGTGCATTTGTACTCATTATTTACATTCTGGGGCAGATTGTGAACCCCATACTGATTGTGATAATGGTGCCAATCATGGACTCTGCAGTGTATCCGCTTATCAAGAAGTGCCATATTAACTTCACGTAAGTGCTGGATAATGTTTACTGAATTTGCCCTTGTGATATGATGTTATTTGACGGTGTGATTTTGTGTGTGTGGTGTTTCCCAGGCCCCTGCGGAGGATGACTGTTGGTATGCTGCTGGCCGCATTAGCATTTGTGGCTGCTGCTCTTTTGCAGATTCAAATTGACGTGAGTAACTGATACCTAGCAGTCTAGTAGATACTGTATGTTGCAATGATGTCTGAGGAACATAACCTGATGCTTCTTTTAGATTGGTATTGTTACAGCATGCTTATTGGCTTGCCTTCTGCCCTTAGCACTCTGGTACAATGATTGTCGCAATGCATTTGATATACTGTACATTCACAGCGAAGAAAAGAAATTGTATGTTTCTGACATGCTTGTCTTGTAATCCATCAGAAAACAATGCCCGATTTCCCATCAAGCTCTCAAATCCAGGTGAAGTTCCTGAATTTGGAGAACACATCAGTTCCTGTTGTAGTAGAGGGGCAAGAACCGTTTGCTGTTTCTGGCTTTGATGTAAGTTCACACAATGAAACATCAAACTTAAACAGTTTTTCAAAGAGTTGGAAAACCATAATTAAAAGGAAGTAACAAGGAAGTCTTTTAAATTATGGGAATTTTTGGCACTATGAACAACTTGGAAACGTATACTCAGAAAATGTGAAAATTTTACTAGAACTATTTAATATTTTTTCTTAAAATTTGGAAAATAAAACCTCAGATGAACATCACATGACATCCACTTTCACCAGCAATAACATTTTTCTATATGACTTTATCGAGATTTTATTAAATTATCACATCATTCTGGAGGAATTTTGGCCCACTGTTATTAATTGATCCAGCTTATTGAGGTTTAAGGGCATTTGTTCATGCACAGCTCTCGCCACATAATTTCAGCCAGGATGAGGTCTGGAATTGAAAAATCTTGATTCTATACTTTTTAGCTGTTAGATTTTGCTGGTGTGCTTGGGATCATTGTCCTGTGGCATGACCCAATTGTGGCCCAACTTTATCTGTCGGATGGATGGCCTCACATTGACTCTAGAATACTTTGGTATACAGAGGAGTTCATGGTTGAATGACTGTGAGGAGCCTAGGTTCCATGGCTACAAAACAAGCCCAACATCATCTGCCCTGCACCAGCATGTGTGACTTTTGGTATGAGGTGTTTGTGCTGATATGCTCTATAGGTTTTCACCAAATGTGGCACTGTGATGTACGGTCAAACATCTCCACCCTGGTCTCATCGGTTCAAACTATGGTTTGTTCAGATTCAACTTTGCAGATCTAAACCGTTTTGTTTGTTTTTTTTAGATAGAAGAGGCTTTCTTCTGGCAAGCCCAATAAACATGCCAAGCTTGTCTAATATTTTTCTAATTGTATAGGATTTTTTCCTGAAAGGAATAAAAATTCAGACCGTACTGTTATTGCCACATCTTAAATTACATATTCAGTAGCATTCTGTGATGGAAATGACACTTTTGGAATAAAATAGCCTACTTTTTCTCAAGGTGGTTAATTTCATAGTCATGTATTTAGAATACATAAATGCTAACAAATTGACATTTCACACGTTTTTACATAATTTGAAACCTTTCCTTGGTAACCAAGTACAAGTACACTAACTTGTGAAAAAACTTGATTTGGGGCAAAATTGTTTGTTATTGTGGACAGTACAACTTTGACAAGCAAAATTTTGGAATAAAAGGAACAAAAACAAAAAATAAAAAGTATGATTAATTTTTTAAAGAAAATTCATGAAAACTCATCTCAAAACAGAAATAAATGAATCAGTTTAATTAATCATCTAAAAATATAGGTTCTTTTAAAATGTAGTAATATTTGACATTGTTATATGGTTTTATTGTAATTTTGATTAAACAAATGCGGACCCACTTTATATTAAGTGGCCTTAACTACTATGTACTTACATTTTAATTAATAATTTAGTACAATGTACTTATTGTGTACATATATGTTTTACATTGTACTTATATTTTAAAAAAAAAACTACATGTAATTACATCTGTATTTAATTTCTGTAATTACATTTATAATTACACTGTTGACCTATACTTTACACCTTAACCCACCCTTAAACTTACCCATACCTCCAACATTCTCCCTAACCTTACCCCTATCCCACCTCAATAGCAGCAAAAGTGTTTTACAATACAATATGAACACAATAAGTACATTGTACTTATTTTTGTATGTAAGTACATACTAGTTAAGGCCACCTAATATAAAGTGGGACCACAAATGCAGTCTTGGTGAGCAAAAGAGAATTCAAAAACATTAAAAAAAAATTGGACTCACCCTAGCACTGACCTGACACTTCATAACAGCAGTGCATGTATAAAAGAAAACTTTTTCATAAAAATCAATCCCTGGGACATAAAAATGCTTTTAGTTGAGGAAACATTATGCATATGTGCTGTATGTTATCTGTACATAATCGTCTTACAAATTCTTTTATGTTGTTTTGCTCCCCCAGTCTAATGATTATATGACACTTGACAGCGAGAACGTTACAGTCTCTGCTGGAGAAAGAAACGCTACAGCTTATTTCCAGAAGAAAACAAGGCACACGGTTTTGATAAATACTGATGGAATGCTTCAGACTGTGAGTGCTGCATTCAGTTTTTTTGTTTTTTAATCATGGTATTTAATTAAATATCTTAAATGTGTCAATTATTGTGATCATTTTAATGTCATGAGTATACAGTAATTATTACTGTAATGTTGAGTGTGTTCTGATTCATTGTTTTGTTTACAGCTTAATGACATAACCGAGAAACCAAACCAAGGCATGAATGCGATCAGGTTAGTGCATTTATTAATAATGTTTCGAATATTTTTTTCAAATTGTTATCTATTCAAACTGATTAACAGCAAACATGTGTTGTAGGTTTGTGAATGGCTTTAGGTCTCATCTGAACTTCACAATAAAGTCTGATAATCTGGGTCTCATCGCTCCCTTACAAGGATCAGGCTACCTCAATGTTTCCCACGGCAAGTATGTGTCGTGTTTTATGTATTGTGTATTACAGTTACTAATATAAATATATATTCATATGCATACACATGGAGCTGTTTTTACAGATGAAAATTGCAAACCCAGAAAGCAGTGTAAACCCATTGCTAGGCTGCTTTTCTACACTGATTTGATGCCCCCCTTCCCAGAGCCAACTTTACTATTGTGAATGAAGAAGGACAGATGTGCCACTACATCCTGCAGCTGGGCTTCGGAAGCTCCTACACAGTCCTGATCCCAAGCACCTTTCGTTTTGGAGAATCTGTAAGTCATGTTTTTACAGTCGACGATTATATTATGAACACTATTAGGAATAGTTAGAATCTTATATTACCATCGGTCTGGATGTGTGTACAGTGTACCGAGAACATTAAAGCAATACAGGATATTGAACCCAACGGCATCCACATGGCCTGGCAGGTCATTCAGTACTTTTTGATGACCTGCGGAGAAGTGGTCTTCTCTGTCACCGGCCTGGACTTCTCCTATGCACAGGTATGCCTTGCTCCGAAAAATACAACTGAGCTCTTTAGTAATAATTCTCTCATAATTTGACTGTTACCTTTTAGGCACCAAGCAATATGAAGTCAGTCCTCCAGGCTGGATGGCTGTTGACTGTTGCAATGGGGAACGTCATTGTGCTCATCGTGGCTGAGGCAGGCTCACTTCCAGATCAGGTATACCACATGAACTGCTCGATTAGATTTTGACGAAATCCTGGTCAAATGTCAATTACTGTTGCCATCCGTATTGCTGTAAGCTCATCTGTGTTTATGTTGTTGCAGTGGGCAGAATATGTGTTGTTCGCGTCTCTCCTGGTGGCCGTGAGTATCATCTTTGCGGTCATGGCTTACTTCTACACCTACATAGACCCGGCGGAAATTGAGGCTAAATCTATGGAGCTTGAGCCAGAAGAGAAGAAAAAGAAAGAGCTTGAAATGACGGCCAAAGACAATTCGGTGTATTTAAACAACAAGATGTCAAAGAACACAGACGTCAACCAAACGAAGATCTAGATTCATCACTTCTTTTTCACTTGATCTGTGCTTTGAAAGTGTTGGTGTTCCCTTTACTATTGATCGAAAAACTGATTCACCATTTTTTAGCGAAGCTGGGTTTGGGATTTGTTATGCAGTAGCACAAATACAACACAACCCTAAATCAGCCCAAGGGAAGCAAATTCTACATGAAATTGAATGGTGTGCTTGGGATGACAACCATGGGCAGAAGAGTTGGTTATGGTTAAGATCAGCTGCACTGGTGCCTTTGCAGGTTGGATTTATTTATGAGTATATGATGTTATTATCAATAAATGGATGAGTTAAAGAGGCCCTCTTTTATGGACAACATGGAAAAAAAACAGTTTAAATGGAACCTAAAGTGTAGAATTACGTCATACTGTTTTTAAATGCTGTTTCCCTCTTGTACTTCAAACAGCACGATCCTGTTTGTGCTTTCAGAAAATATTCTAAAGTGCGTCTAATGAATTTTTATTAATAGCCATTCATCTACACCAAGTAATGGGTAAAACTAAAGATTTGAACATTTTCAAATAATTCATTTTCACAATAGTAAATGCAACTCAATTTGCAATATTTAAAGGGGTTACAAGAAGAACGTGCCATATAACTTGCACCAGCTACGAGCATTAGAGTCGTTTTCTTCAATTAATTTTTTTAATTATTTTTTCTACATAACACTGTAAATGGATTTTAAACTATATTGGGTCCAATAAGCTATGAATGATTCAATTATTGATGAAGTGCTTCAATAAAATATATATTTATGCCTCACAATAAAAAAAAAAAATTTGCCAGTAATCATGATTATTTTGAAATAATTACATTTATGCATATACCAGATGCTTTTATCCAAAGCGACTCACAGTGCATTCAGGCTATTTTTTTTTTTTTTACCAGTATGTTACTATTTAAACAGTAGTACATTACTACTATATAAGATTGCTTTTGCTCACAAACAGACAAAAGAAACATTGGTAGGTTCTCAAACCTTGAGTAAAACCCTTTAATTTCTTATTAAAATGAACAGAGCACCCCCAAAAATGTACATTTGATAAAAAGGCAAGGCATTTCAGTAATGGCCATTTCAGAGGCTTGGTTTTTAAATATTTACCTTTTCTTTTGTTTCTAACAATATCTACAGAAGCTCTTGGCCATCTGTACACAGTGATTCATTTGCAAAAATCCATCATCTCTTTTAAAGGTCTGTAAAATTGAGACTATATACACAGATTTGTACACAAATCCAAACATAGCGCCCTCTGTCTTCCTGGATGACTGGTCTGCTCGTTGCAGATTACCTGAGATTTCAGCGTGAGAACTGCAATCTCCTTCACATCAGGGCTCGGATGAGCGCACACACTCCGACAGACATCCGTCTTCACACATGCATTTTGTTCAGAGTCATGCACACTATCTTGTATTTTGTTTAGGGCGGAGGAGGAGGAGGTGGCAACGGGCCGGGCTCCTCACCCTGTGATGGCATACACTTAATGCATTCTTCCAAAAGCTTGTGTAAGATAACGCAAAATGACCAGCCTCCATCTCGCTCTGTGCTTAGCCAAAGGAGTTACATCTACACTTTGTCCATTGCTTAAGCGGTCTCCATTACAAACGCACTATTACGCATACACACGCACACACACACACATACGCTCACACTCCAAAGAGTGTTCCAGGAGATTGAGATTATAAAAGAAAAGTGACACTAGGGGAAGCTTGAGGAGCTTGATAAGTTCTCTTGATAAGCTAGTGAAGGACAGTTGGTCCTCCAGGGTAGACGTCACAGAGTCTGCTGGTGTCAGGATTCGCTGAGCTGATGCCAGGGGGCGGGACTGAAGAGAGACGGACAGGCTAATGGAATAATCACTGGTGCGATGAGGATGATTTTCTTCCCCTAGAGAACCTACAGGTAAGAAAACGAAAGCTGAAGAATCTGTGCATGAAGGAAGCTTACGGTAGATGTTTTATTTATTATTCAGAAATTATTTCTGACCATTACATCAAAGCAAGTACTGGCTTAAAAGCACTGATATGTTGCTGAAAAAAAATAAAAATAAATAATAATAAATAAAAAAAATTATATATATATATATATATATATCTCAAGGTTTAGGGTTTTTAAGTATATAATTTTATTCAGCAAGGATACACTAAATTGATCAAAAGTGACAGTAAGCTAAAATAGTAGTTATTTAAATTGTAATACTAATTTATAATATATGCTCAACATTCTTTCAAAAAACATTTTAAAAAAGGAATAAAAAAAAAGATTTAAAAAAGATTTTAAATGGTAGTGTACATTTTGAATGTTTCATATTCACCCTCACTGCAACGTCTATTTGTTAATGACATTTAAGTTAAAATTAGTTGCTTTTATTCTAGAGAAGGCACACGTCAAAATTATTCCAACTGTGAAGTCTACAACAACAACAAAAAAAAAAATGTGAGTCATTTTCTAATGCAACTAGGTTGAGCACAGTTCAGTGATGACAATTTTATTTTTGGGGGGCGAACTATTGCAATAAAGAGCTATATGAGGTTTGATCAGTACTGCAGTATGCTGTCCTTACCGCTGTAGCCTTTGAATAAGTTGGGAGACCATGACATCTGAGATCCCTGGATATGCCTCCTCAGCAAGAAAAATGGCCTCTCCCAGCTGCTCCAGAACCTCAGGTTTTACCGTCGCTGCTGCAGCATCTCCCGCCCCTTCCTTCAGCTGAGGACACACAGAATTTGACACGCAGCTGATGCCTTTATCCAAAGCACACTTATCATAGAGACAGCATCCTTGGCAGTGACAGCAGAAAGAGACCTTAACCTGCAACCTTACTTATACCAACTCAGACCACTGCAACAGTAGATATATTATGGTACTGTGACAAGCCAATACAACATGAATAACAATTAATCCAGTCACTGTGCCTCCGCATGAACTACACAGGCCTGATTTCATCTTCATGGACGACAATGCCAAAGCTCATCGAGGTCGCATCATCAGGGAACGACTGCTGGAGGCTGGGATACTACAAATTGTGCGGCCTGCACTTCCTCCAGACCTGAATCCCATAGAAAACCTATGGGATCAGCTGAGTTGTTGTGCAGAGGGTCATAACCCTGTATCCCAGAACCTCAGCGACCTAAGGGCAGCCCTTAAAGAAGTGTGGAACGCCATGCCTCAGCAGACAGTAAGTCGACTTGTGTACGGCATTAGACGTCATTGTCAAGTTGCAATTGACGATCAAGGACACATGACAAGTTATTGAGACATTGACTTCACCACTGTTGATAGTGTTCTGTGATGAGCCTGGACCACAAAACCAGTCTTAACCTCCTGAAACCCGAGAGATTGCCTGTTGTGCATTTTATAATTTTTCTTGCTATTTGGGATATGTAGGACCTAATAAGTATAATACCTAAAATTTGTTTTTGTACAGGAAGTAGTTTTCCCAGAAAAAAGATGTCCTCATGTGAGGACAGTGGGTCTATCATGATGTGAAATGCTGCAAAGCAGTTTCATTCACTTTGCAAGCACAGATGCACATTGCATGTCATGCATCGCACACAGGATTTCCCAGTGCAGCCTTGTGCTCTGCATTCATGCATTTCATTTATAAAGTTATGTTATGTCCTCGGCAGAGGACATCGGGACTCAATTTCTAAAAAAAAAATGAAAAGACATGAATGAAAATGCATAGGCAAAAACAATAGATTTTTTTAAATCACCAATAAATTTTTAATGTTCAAGATTTTTTTTTTTTTTTTTTACCAAACTTTGTATAAAGATGATTCTCAACTATGGTATAACAGAATAATTCAGTATAACATTTTTCTTTCTGCAAAATGTGTGTAAAATTACCATTAATGGGTTTTCTAATTATATACAATGTATCTATAAACTAAATCTAATTTGCATATAAATGTGTTTTTGGGGCAACATGTAATGAAAAAAGAAGTGTAATAATGTGAGTAATAATTGTCAAGATTTTCATAATAATATATAATATTTCATAGAATATTGAAATATAATTTCTTTCTCTATTCATTTGTTATGTCTCCAAAAATGCGTCATAAGCATGCGTTTAGTCCCGGTGTCCTCATCTGAGGACATGTATGAAATCAATGTCCTGTTTAGTAACAGAAAGTCATATTTTGATTTGAAACCCCATAACATATTTCTGAGATGTTGATTTATGACACAGAATTTAAAAATTAGACAGATTTAAATGATAACTACAATATATTATAGAAATATTATCATATTTCTATAAGAGTGTCACTAAATTAATTTCAGACATTTTGATGACCAAGGAGAGGGAGTGGTCATGTGAAACATCCAATCATTTGGTATCTCTGAAAAGCCCTGAATGTGCTCTGTACAGGACATCCAGATCTAAAACTGTGGCATGAACAGACTCAGAGAAATTCACAAAAATATAATGTCCTCATATGAGGCCACAGGGTCTCAAGAGGTTAAGTGTCAATTTTTCTAAATTGAGATTTATACATTATTTACATCATCATTATGATCCGACAATATTTGGCCAAGATAGAACTATTTGAAAATCTGGAATCTGAGGGTGCAATGAAAATCTAAATACTGAGAAAATCGCCTTTGAAGTTGTCCAAATGAATTCTTAGCAATGCATATTACTAATCAAAAATTACGCTTTGATATATTTACGGTAGGAAATTTACATGCAACATGATCTATACTTAATATCCCAATGATTTTTGGCACAAAAGAAAAATTTTGACCCATACAATGTTTTTTTGGCTATTGCTACAAAGATACCCCAAGCGACTTAAGACTGGTTTTGTGGTCCAGGGTCACATATATGGTGAAATTCATGTTCTATCTGATTTAAATCTGGAAATTGACTTGGCAATATCACTATATTATTTAAAAATATATTATAAACTTTTGTAAAACCAAAATGTTTCTCTTTGATAATTGTGTTTGGAGTAATTTTATTTGTCGATTGTTTTAAATTGTGCTGAATACATAGAGATGGAGAAAAATATCTTTACCGTTCAACATACTTCTATTACATAATATGTATCATAATATGGCCTACTCTAAAAACAATCATCTTGTGGAGTCAAGAGTCTAGACTACAGTGCACTGCACTCTCATGAAGAGCATGACAGGAAATGGAAGGATTTAGTCCTTGAACGAAGGAGAGGGTGGAACAAATTAGTGTGCAGTCACTTGTCCCTGGGCTTTTTTCCCAGCATCCCTCTATTTTCCGCTCTCCGCCTCAAATACCTCATTGCTCCATACTGATTAGTAAGAGGCCTGAGGGAGTGACGGTTGCCTTTAAATGATGCTTTTAAGACATAATAAAGCATTCAAGGGCCACTTTTAATCTTCACGCTGATATCTTTTTTTTTTATACCGGTGCTGAAGCTAGAAATCCTATAGTGAGCAGACACTGGTGAAATAAAGAAATGAGACCAATGTGTGCCTCACTGCTGGTAAGTACAAATACAAATCAGCATTTAAACATCGATGGATTTCTGATTTTGGTTTTGAAGGTTCCCCTGTGGAGGTGATGGATATGTCTTACCTCAGTTAAGACTGGAGTGATGACAGTGGACAGACTCTGGGACAGAGGTCTCTTATTGGGCTCCTGTGGAAGCAGAAAACATCACACGGTGAGATAAAGAAACCGCTTACACAGCACAACAGTCCGATGTGGCCTTGAGCTCAGTCACCTACCTCCTCTCCTGTTGGACTGGCTCCGTTCTGCAGCTTTTTTGGGTCTTTCTCTCGAATGGTGAAGATCCAGTCATCACTGCCAAAGTCATTCCCACCAGACGCCTGGCCATCCGGTTCCCTGAGTGGAACAAAGACACAAGAGAATATAAGAGGGATCCATTGAACACAAATAAAAGAAATACAAATGAAAGTTGATGCAACAGAAATAGGGATGTTATTTTTCCTAACCGACAACTGACACCCGTTAACCAATTATTATCCGTTAACTAACGAGATTATTTTAAATTAGAATTGAATTAAATTAAAAAGGATGCGTTTCTGTGACCCTTTAAAAATACTAACATTTGTTTCCTGGGGATTCATTTACATGCGCAAAAAGCAACAAACAGAACATGAGGATTCTCATGGTCTTCATATAACATCATGCACTTGCAGCTCTTCTGGGAGAGCGAAGAAAAACAAAATAAAGCTAGGCTATAAATAGTGAATAAATAGGCCTATATGACAATTTTGTGCTGCGCGAAAGGAAACAGACGGCAGAAAGCGGCATTCCTTTTTTTCTTTAGGCTTTTTACACACAAAGATTTGTTTTTATCGTGAATGTACATAAATAAAGGCAAACCATTTACAATTCTGATTATCTTTATGACTAAAAGGAAAAGCTGATTCCATTGTTGGGGGGGAGGGGGTCAAATGACTGCACTGACGCCGAATGCGCGCACAAAGTTAAGCTTTGCTACTTTGACAATGCAGTCTGTTCATTATCATAAAATATAAGGAGAAAAACACACTGCTCAGTTTAAATAAATCTGTGCTGTTAAGTGTTATCACTGTAGCGCCATGATTTTATGCAAAACATTTTGTTTTATGTGGATATTGGAACGCGAGTAAAGTAGGCTATAATAAATAATAATTTGCCATTAAAATACATTGAGAATACAGAAATATTTGATTTTGCGTCGAATGAGACGTTGGTTTTAGACTAAATGAATTAGTTTTGGCTTGTCGTTTATGTTGCTATAATTTCTTATAGGCTATTTTTTATTCTTGTTCTTTTTTAAATCGGCTACTGCTAATTGAAAGGATTTGTTGTGAAGAGAGGGGTATTAAAATAGCATAGCTATGTTTACAGTGTTTATTATAATGTTTGTAAACATTTAGCATCGGCATTAGGCCTATTTCTGAATGAAATAATAAAATGTGATGACTTAATAGGCTACACAGCATGTTTTTTTTCTCTCTAAAAAAAAACTTATTTTAAACGTGTAACGTAGCCCATTTTTACAATGCAAACCTTTTTAAATATTTTGATAAATTACTGAAAATAAATGAATGATTTTTTAAACCGTTTAACTGTATGTATTAATCGGTAACAAACTTTTTAGCGGTCGGTTAACGGTTAAAATAAACATTCCTAATCAGAAATGTATACGCTTTTAGGAGAGGGCCAAACACAAGCAGGGGAGAAAAACTTTCATGATTGTCCAATCTAGATCATATTAAAGACAATTATTTAACTTGTTTGATTAGTTAACTGAGCCACTTTCTGTTAACTGGAAGCTGTTAACTCTTGTTGACTCTTTAACCTTGGAATAAAGAAATCCCAGATTATGTTCTTAGATCTTCCACATTTCACACTCTTCATATTTGTAACTAGTAACCTTTACTGGGTAGTAAAGCTTTAAAATTTCACACTGTATTTTGGTTTAACCTTAATGTTTTCACACACACATTCTTGCTAGTTGCTAGGGATGCACCGAAATGAAAATTCTTGGCCGAAACCGAAAACCGATAAAGAGAAAACCAAGGCCGAAAACCGAAACCGAAACACCGAAATAAATTATGCCAATTATTAGTACCATTGCATTTATTGCTATGACCGTGTACTAACTTTACTAAAATTAAGACATTGCAAATGCATAAATTAATATTAAAGTTTCAAAGATAATTACAGTTACATAACTTATTAAAAAAAAAAAAAACATAAAAATACATAATTACAAATTATGTAAATATTTATTAAGCACATTGCAACAATGCACAGTATAAAATAAAATTCTAACTAAATATTTATCCCACTCATGTGTATATTTAATAATAATGTACAGGCCTACTGGCCTGCAGAAAGGTTTTAAAATGAACAGTTCTCTCATAAAAACAAAGTGCATTTAGGTGAAGTGCATTTGAAATTGTTCTATGTAGGACTAGAAAGTGCATTACTTCTCCAGTTGGCAAGACTGTTATCACTTCTGGGGATGGGGACTTCAGACAGATAACCATCTAGCTGTTGAGCAGTTGAGCTTGTCATCTGCCTGACATTTGATAAATATTTGAGAGAGTGTATTTAAATAGGGCCAGGGCATAAATAAACATTTTTATCAAATTAAAGCAGAAATCTAGCAGAAAATCTAGCATATGGCTACAATCTGATATTATGTATGTATATATGTTTTTTGTGTGTGTATAAGAACAAAATAGCCAACGTATTATTATTATTTGAGGCACTTTCTTGCAGAATTCCACTGAACATATCAGACAACGAGGGTGCATGCCACTCATCTGGTGCAGAGACCAGTCTTTTTTTCTGCGCTCTGATCTGTCTCCTGCGCTTGGCGCTACTCCGTCTCCACGCGGGTTCTCCGTATACAGAGCGGCCTGGATCATTTCTCATGTGCGCTGCCTTATTTCCACATCCAAGTAATGGTCATTATAAAGCGGATCAAGCACATTCGCGATGAAGTGCAGAGGATACGAAAAGATCTCAGTGAGACGTGTGCTAACAGACTCTATAAGTACTTTTCTTTGTTTTTACTTCGTGGTCCGTCTTAATCTCTTTGTTAGGAGACGTTTTAGTGCTGCAAATAAAGGAATACGAAGAGAGAGAATGTTTTCACTGGTGTGAAGTGAATGTCGCGGGGAGCTCGTGGTCTTTGCTATGCAGGTGCACGTGCAGGTCGCGGTTTCTGTTTGCGTCATCACAACATTTCGGCCGTGTTGTTTTGGTGATAAAAGTCTATCGGCCGAAAACCGAAAAGGCCATTTTCGGCCGAAAATTTTCGGTGGCCGAAATTTCGGTGCATCCCTACTAGTTGCATTAACCCAGGGTTGAAAACCAGCTGAAAATAAAAATTCTGTTATTATTTCCTCACTCTCATGTCATTCCAAAACTCTTGACTATGTTTCCATGTTTTTTTATTTATGCCAATACGATACAAGTATTTGAGGTCAATTTTAGGTAAATAAAAAGGTAAATATCCTTTTATGTTCCACAGAGGAAAGAAACACACACTGTTAAGGAACAACATGAGGGTGAGTAGATTATGACAGAAATATTTGTTGGGTGGATTATTTCTTTAACATTTCTAAACAGCATTTAAAGTTGTGTTTTGAGTTGCGTACGAGTCAGAATCATCGGAGCTGGACTCCGCTCGGGACTGTTCGGCCTTCCAGCGCTTGTATCTGTCGATGAGCTCTGTCAGATAGGATGTTTTCTTCGCATAGCGGACGATGAGCTTGTGTTTCAGCAACTCTTTGGCTGTCGGTCTCTGAGAGAAAGATTAAAAACTATTAGATGGGTCCTTTCAGTCCCAAAACTTCAGTTTTGTCTTTTGATGCAGATACAATTATAGTACATGCCTTGATAACCATGAAAAGATCATGACCCGAGTAGCAGAAATAGAATAAACTGTTCAGCCAGAAGGATCAGTGAACCAGACAGGAGGAAATGACCTCTGGGAATCCCTTACGAGCATACTCACAAAACTGGGCTCTTTGTTTAGACAGGCCTCGACAAACTCTTTCAGAGGTTTGCAGTAGCTGCCCTCCAGTGTAGGGGGGTTGTTCTTTGGAATGAGGAACAGCACCTTCATGGGGTGCAGATCGGAGTGGGGCGGCTCGCCTTTAGCCAGCTCAATCGCCGTGATGCCCAATGACCAAATGTCAGCCTGATAGGAAAAGCAAAAAAAAATTATGTGAACGGGCAATGCTAGGTCATGTGGAAGAGGAACAGTCATCGCTCATCTAAATGAATCATATGGAAAAACCTGACAAGATATTACAATTAGCACCAAATCCAGAGCCAGGCGTCTGGTGCGATGATGGATTTGTAGCTAGCAAGTCAGTCTTGGCATATCTACAATGACCCTCACCTTCGAGTCGTAGGCAGACTGTTTGATGACCTCTGGGGCCATCCAGAAGGGTGTGCCCACAAACGTGTTGCGTTTGATCTGCGTGTCTGTGAGCTGACCGGCCACACCGAAATCTGCCAGCTTCACCTCCCCTTGCTCTGACAATAATACATTTGCAGCTGAAAGAAAGAAACAAGGAAAGGAGGTCAAGTGTGCAGAGTTAGTTAGAGTGTACCAACAAACAGTGGGGTCTGGGAATCCCTCAGAGGGCCCAAAGGTGTGCTGAACAATAACATTTGACATAATGCACTTTTAAAGCCTTTATAGTTGTAACATTTCATACCGGTAATGTGTAAAATATTCAATTGTTTTTACTGAGCAAATTCGATATTATCCATTTATTATGATTTCTAAAGAATAGTCAGAAACCAGAAAATCAAATCTCATTATGGTGTCGACAGAACTAATTTTTAACAGTTCTGTGAAAAAAAAAAAAAAAAACTAAAGGATTAGTATTACATTCTGTCAACTTAAAAGCAAATATTTATTTTACTGTATGACCAGATATATCTTAATATTTTTTACCAGCTTGCTTTAGTACAATGCCAATATAATTTTGGAAATGTTTATTTCATTTTGTTGTTTTAATCGTTTATGATAAATATCTGGATGACCAATACATTTTAAAATATCTGTACTTCAGCCTTTTAACATGCTGAACCCCCCCACACCCCCCCACACACCATAAATGCCAGTTTACACCAAAACAAACATTTGGTGTGACAATTCGATGCAATAAAATTTTTAGTTTAAAAGAACTGCTGTAAATGACTCGGTTCAGACCAACCATACATTTGCATGCCATCATACAGGCAGATTTTCTTTTCTCTTTTATTGCAAAAAACAAAAAAACTAAAGTGTGTTCTAATCTTTTCCATCACACTGTGAAGAAAACTGGCCGACCAATATTATCTGCATTTTAGTCAAATGTCAGAGCAGCTGCTGTTACATAAAATCATAACAAACTATAAAAGCAGACTATTTCCATGAATGAAGTTGTACAACTGATAATGTATTCTTGCTAATAATTATTTATATATGTTGCAAACCCAGACAAAACCTCCTCAGAAGTGTTCAATGTAGAAGCTTGGTACTTTGCATCTTGGTGGACTGATAAAAACAGTGCATCCCGATTCCAGAAAGATGCAAGGAGAACATAAAATGTTCTCTTCCATTTCTGTGTGCAATATTTATAAGATGGTCATTTAAGGTCAGGATGACCTTGATTCCACCATCCATACCTTTGATGTCTCTGTGGATCTTCTTCTCAGAGTGTAGATACTCCAGGCCTTTCAAGATCTCTCTCAGGATAGTGGCGATCTGCGTTTCGTCTAAAGCACCAGGCTCCAGCTGAAAGTGAACAATGATTAACCACAAGCCCTGGCTGATCACGACAACAACAAAATACATATAATATTGTATAAAACAAAAAATAGTGATATTAGGTTCAAACCTAATGTGTGTGTTTTACACTTGTGAAACCACATCTTTAAGAGGAAGTCATTTCAAACATCACAAAAGCTTCATAAAAACATTACGTTCTTTAAGGTTGATCAAGAATAAAAGTTCTGCATCGTACCAAATCCAAGGCAGATCCACCACCTAAATACTCCATGATGATCCATAACTTTGTGTCCTACAGCAAGAGAAAGATAAAGAGGAATTGGATGTTAAAAGGCGAGAAAAACCCATCAACTCACATATAAGCAACAACAATTTTTCCAGAGTCGAGGCTTTTGCTAGTGAGAGGGTAAATGTGTAATCCTAATCTCTCCTTTAATTTGGGATTAGCTAGACTGAGAGAGAGGGAAGAGTGAAAATTGGGTTACATACCTCCCACCTCACATGATGAGCTTAGAGTGAGAGAACGTGAGCCTGTGTGTGTGTAGAAACTGAAAACGAAGAAGCACGCCGAGAGCCTCTTAAAAGTGAGCGATTAATTTATTTCACCTAATGGTTCACCACAGCGCAGCTACAAAGTTCTGTGTGCTCTTTCATCTTTATGTGCAGAGCACTTTTTTTGTGTCTCTCTCACTTTTGCACCTGAAATAATTAATTTATGCTCTACTGCACACTGCAGTGCTCGCCAGTCACACTGAAACTAAGATGCAGACTTTTTATTTTGGTATATGCTCATACGACCCGAATCCTAATTACTAAACTTCGCTGCATATCTCACACCAGTGATGGGTGATCTTCCTAAAATATCATATATCAATCTTCCAACACAAAAATAACAATCTGAATTGTAATCTTCCCAATTTTGAGATGTGCTATTGAGAATATCTAACAAACCTGATGATTTTTCTTTTTTTTTTTTTACCCCCCGGCTCTTAACGCATCGTATTTTCCTCTGGAGATTCAGTGAATGTTTTAACCTTTTTTAAAAGTTGTGTTTGAGTCCCTCAGTTGTCCTCAGTGTGAAAATTCTTCTGAAGAACAGTGCTTAGTTTAACTGTTCAGAACAAAGAAGGGACTTATGAACAATCATCACAAAACTGCCTCCCGGTTTTCATCCAAAATATCTTAAATTGTGTTCTAAAGACGAATTCAGCTTTTACGGGTTTGGAACGACATGGAGATAAGTGATTAGAGACAACATTTTCGTTTTGGGGTGGAGTATCCACCTTTAATGAGGCTATTTTTTGTCTTGTGGATTAAATGTAAACAATTTATGTAAAATATCTTACTCAGGACAGTACCAAATAAAAAAAGAACATCAGGCTATATGGGTTATTTTTCTTCAACTATTAAAGTTTATTACGGAAAGTTAATTAAAAAAATATGAAAATTGTGAACTAAAATAAAATTGTGCAAAAAGGACTTGCTGTTTGAAGCGGTTATAAAATACTGCAAATTTCAGTGGTTAAAATCCAGGAACTTCAAGTGGAACCTATGCAATCATTCTTTAATACAAGCAGCCATAAAATGCAGCAAATTTGGTCGTCAAAATCCAGTAACATTAACTGCAATTTACATAATCAGGTATTTCGCACATGGGTGATACATTTCCCCCAAGCAGATTTCGCAGCAAGTTCAAGTCGTTCACGCAAATTCGCCGCATTGACCAACAGAAAGCCGCATGATCGGACTTGGAATTTACGTAATCAGGAATTTCACACATGGGTGAAATATTTCCCCCAAGTAGATTTCGCAAGAAGTTTAAGTTGGTCACGCAAATTCATCGAGTTGACCAACAGAAAGCCGCTTGATCTGAAAGTGCCTCCTGTGTGAACTGACTTTAAAACACTGCAACAATACTGAAAATAAACAACAAACCTATTTTTCCCCAAGAAACTTTTACAAATTGAATAAGGTGTGGTCTTTTTTTTTGGGGGGGGGGGGGGGTTGTCATAAGAATTATTGTACTTGTCCTGCATTGCAAATAAAGCTACAGAAACTTCAGAAGGTGGGATCTTTTAACGTGGGACAGTAAAAAATGCACCTAGAAACCACACAAAACATCTAAACAAACATCCAGGATATCTTGGCAAGATCCTAAGCCATTCGGAACAACTTAGCAATGGATTAGCAAACACTGCCACAGTTAATTAACAGTGAGTTTTGCACAGGCAGGAAAATGTACCTAGTTTAAATCTAAAGAAATAAAAATGGTAACATGCTCTACAATTTTAACCAGTTATTTCACTCCCTGTTCATCATTACAGATCTTCAAAGTAATAGCTTACGCCAAGCGCTCTGTTTCTCTCCCAAAAATACATGTCGTGTATTTCCCCAGGCAGAAATTACAGCTGCTATCCATGCTTCTCTCTTTCTGGCTAGCAGCTTTAAATACACAACAAAGAGAAATGTGACTTCACTATGGTTCCTTTGAACTTGAGCATTCATTTTCTGCTTCCATTTGTGACACTGGGGCTAATTCAGCTTAAGTTTAATGTTGAGAATCACAACTCCACATGGGGCATCAAAGATTATGAACATTTGGCGCATGCTGTGGCCGAGGAAGAGAGACCGTGAGACAAAGGCTGAAATGGTTTCAAGGCTGATTTAAAGAACACCCACACATGTTAGTTTTACACTTCTTCACAGTGGGAAGTGGACTGATCATGCCGCCTGACGGCCTGCCAAATAGTAATAAGGTCATCGGTGTGAGCTCAAGTCATGTTGATCTGTCTGAATTTTACATCAACCAAAAACAGCTTTACTTTACAAACTCTGCATAAAGGTGCCATCACACACAGTAATGTAGGCCTATGTAATACAGGAAGCACATTTCTTTAATTTTGCTAACAAGCATGGAACAAAACATGGTCAACTTCTCATAAATATGAACATGAAGCACAAAAACATTGCACATCAATCTCCAAATATAGCTGCAATATTTTTAACTAGGAATTGTAGTTATATGGTACCAAAAATGTCATTGAATTGACAAAATTTCATGAACTCTAAAGTTTCAAGTGTTCATGCCATCCCTAATTCAAAAAGATAACTTTTGTGATATTTTATATAATCATTTTCAATAAAGACTTTGAGTAAAACATTTATTTTGTGGTGGCACCATAGATTCAACTTTTTGGTCAATTTAACAGGGTTTATGTGTGAAAGGATAAATACTCGGCTTACATAAAATATACAATTCAAATATTTTGAAAATCTATGCAACATTAATATATTTATTCACTAATGTTCAAAATGTTAAAACTAAACTGTTCAAAGATTTCAGTAAAAATAATGTCACAATGATTGTTTTTTTTTTTTTTTTTAAATGCTGTATTCTTTAAACTTTGTTGCAAATTGAGGATACTTGAGTGAACAATGACATCTGGGCAGAACTTTGGCACAAGTTTCTTAATGAACTGACTTTCTGTAGCACTTCACATGGTTTTGATTGGCAGTTCTCACAGATCTGAGGATCAAATTGTTCCTATTTCCTCAAACCTAGTTTCAGTCATCCGTAACCCTCTTCTCTAATCATTTACTGTCCGTCTCGAAGTTACCATGTTTTCTTATTTGCAAACTTCTGATGAAGCTTCTTCTTTTTCTTTCTGTTTACAAGGCCCACAACCAAGTATGCTCTCCACAGTTTCAGATGAAACTGCTGTTTGGCATATACTATTGAACAAAGCTGCCAGCTGAGGACCTGAGGGGTCTCTGTTCCTCAAACTCTGGTGTCCTCTTGCTGGCATGCATCTGGGCCATCCCTTTCTCTCTGTCCTGTTTAAATCCAGTATGCTGTTTTGATTCAAGACAGTATTGTACATTTACAGATGGAAAGGCCTTCATCTCTCTAAAGAACAATAGACCGATGAGCTTCTAGAGAAGCTGATTCTTTGAAGCCAAAATTGGACTATAGAAATGTCAGTGTACTGGCATCTCTTCAGCAATAGAAAAAAGACATTGTGTTGCCAATTCCATACTTCATTAAGTAGCACAACTGTTCTCAACTGTGGTAAGATAAACATGCTTTCTCTAGTTCCTAATTAGAAACTGAAAAATGACTACTTGAGGATGGAGGGTACAGTGTTTTCTTATGAGCTGGAGTAATGAGGCTTTGAAATCAGAGGTTAAAGCTGAACGGTTCACCCAAAAACGAAAATACAATCATCAATTACTCACCTTCCTGTCATTCCAAACCCATATAAAACCAACATCATGCAGTATATGGCAAACAGCAGCACAACTGTATTTGCTTAATGCACAAAAACAAACCTAAATGGTTCTTGCGGAGGCTCCAATGTGCTTGCATGACATGCAAGAACAAACCTCATGTCAGGCAAGCACTTTAGAGATTCTGTCTATCATTTTGATGTGCTCTATGCATGTCCATTGATCAATGTTTATATGTGATTAAAAGACTAAATTAAATATGCTCATCATAAAAAACGATCGTGTCTCTTCATAAGACTTCACGAACTGCTGGTTTCAGGTGGACAATATTCTTATGAACCTTTTGATGCATCAAAATTTTGGACAATTGAGGGACCAAAATCTCTCAGGTTTCATTAACAATATCTTAAAGGGGTCATTGGATGCCCATTTTCCACAAGTTGATATGATTCTTTAGGGTCTTAATGAAAATTCTATAACATACTTTGGTTATAATTTCTAAATTTTAGTGTAAAACAACACCAGTATTACCCTGCCAAAAACAGCTCTTTTCGGAGCAAGCCATTTTCTTGCATGCTGCTTTAAATGCAAATGAGCTCTGAATGAAGCCCTATGGGTTCCAGCCTGTTCAAGTGGAATTCAGTTAACACAGGAGATATCACTTCTCCTAGAGTCCTCTGTGTCATCATGACCTACATCCTTTAGGTCACAAGGCATGACCTCAAAGTGCCTTTTTGTATATGCTGGCCACTCACCTTTAGGTAGGAACCATAGTATTTGGTGACAAAGGGACTGTCGCACTGGCTTAACACTGTGATTTCCTGCTGAATGTCTTCAATCTCATCTTCAGCCTCTTCCAGATCGATGTTCTTGATGGCCACAACTTTCTGTGTGCGATTGTCGATGCCCTTAAACACCTCTCCAAATGAACCCTTACCGATTCTCTCCAGCTTAGTGAACAACTCCTCAGGATCTGCTTTTAAATTCTGGAAAAAAAGAACAAAGACATTGCAGTCTGGGCCTTCAATTAGTTTTAAGCAGATTAAAAAATTTACTAATTCATGCAGTACTGATAAATCAGATGAAGTGGCATTTAAGGGTAAAAATTCCATACAGAAAAGAGCCTTGGGCCTAGTTAGTTATGGTTACTGCAGTGGTTCTTCTGACCAATCTTCAAATAGGCTTTTAGAATTGTTTGGTTTGACTAAAAGTTCTCTGAAATGCTAGAACCAGAGTACGTTTGAGAAATGAAGCACATCTGATTGGGACCACAGTTCCCAGAGGTCTCAGCCATGACCCTGAACTTCTCAGATTCCAGAGGCCTTCTTAAAGGAAACACAGAGAGAGCTACAAACAGTGTTGACATTATTAGCATGAGGCAGTTCGTTGCAGAGTCAGCAGTGGTTAAACTGAGCAGCACTTGAATAAATAACACCAGAACTAACTAAACCTCAAAACTGCTCTGGGTTTAACACTTGCATGCTAACTTAAGCCTCCAAAAACCATCCCAAACAGCACCAAGATCATTCGAACTGAGCAAAACAAACCATGCTAGACTAACCATCAGTGGGACCAGAATTTAAGACAATCCTGAACTGCTGCCGTTCACATCCCCAGAGCACGCAAAAATTCACGACCTTAAAATCCTCCAAATCTCTTTTGCTAGCATCAACTCTAAACCTACCGAACGCAGAGTTACATTGATGCTGAACGCAACAGCAGAACAGCTTGCCCAGTTGAGTATTAGAGGCGCTGCGGGAGACACACACAGGCAGGATTTCATGGGGACCTCATAAAAGTGTGAAATCCAGTTAAATGGATGACGACAGAACCGATCGTCCACAGCAGTAGAGCGCCAAAGATACAAGATGAAAGAGAGCAGATTTTGCCCACAGCCTAAAGTACATTATTCTAATGCCTCATACCTCAGGGTACCGTGAATAAATGCAAATCTGTTTAGGGATATCTTGATCATGCTTTGATACAAGGCTGAAAAGGCTGATTACCTCTAGCAAAGGTTTAGCGAGGTGATTGAAGATGTATTTTCCATTTCATTTTATACAAACAGCATTGGATTATTTATTTAAGTGCTTCTGAAACGGTTTCATTCCAGGATCCAGATTTAACCTTTTGACCCAATACTGTTTAACATCAACACTTAACAGTATTAAAATGGGAATCATTTTCATTAATGTGCCAAATTATCAAAACAACTCATAAGCTGGATAGAAAAACTGATCATTTAGTTTTAGTATCAAATAAATGCTGCGCTTTTGAAGTTAAAGAATTATTCAAAACATATAAATCACAATTTCCACAAAAATACACGTGTTTTAATTGCAATAATATTTACCGTATATCTTACCGTATTATTTATACCGATTAATTCAGCCTTGAGGAATTTTAGCATATTTTATTCATTATTTTCATGGATAAGACAGTCTGTCCTTGCTCGCATCGCTCTAATTTGGCTAGATATTACCAAGGGAATTTACAACAAAATGACACATTTTGAATGGGCAGACACATTTTTTTTGCTGCTATTCTGGGTAGTTGCATTTTTTCCTATGCATTTCTCAGCATTTGAACCTCCCAGAACAAACTCAGCTGAGGACCACTTTAAATAACACAAATCAACCGACTCGAGCACAACAAAGCAATACATCTAAAAAGATGACAAAACTCTTCATGAAAGAGGGAAAGAGAGGCCAACAGTAGTGATAAATGACGAGTCCTGACAAATATCTTGCAGACCCATTGCCAATCTGCCCTGTCAACTAGTGATGCTATCCTATGAACACACACAAATCGATTTTCTCATACACAGATGATTTTCGCACGCCTTTCCTAAAAGCGCACACACCCACAGAGAAGCCCTTTAATGCATCACTCAGAGATTCATTAGCTGTCATCTACTCGGCCCATCCGACTTTGCTCCCTGATTCAGCCCTAATGCTGATTGCTCGCCTACACTCCCAGCTGATCTCTGTAATCCTGATCCCGATGCACACTGACAGGTGTAACAGCCTACAAATTCTTTCAGAAGGCCACGTCATCCCTTGGCTCCCATCTGTGTTTGTGTTTTAGGGAGCTGGAAACTCTGAGGCCGGCCATATGAAGTGTGTTACAGCCAGGTGAGAGAGCATGCGGGCTTCTGAAATGTTCCTAAAGGATGACCACCACAATTCCTCTGTGACCCATAAGGAAATACTAGAGAATGAAAGCTTATTTCATCACTACGATCTCAGAACTGCTGACTTGTGGCCCTCTTTAGATGTATGTGACCTCCTAATTCCGGTTTTCCTCATCTCACATGGACTCTCTTTGGGTTTTAAGGCCTCTTTAAAAATGGAGGTTCTTGGCCAACAATTGCTTTCTGCATTTTCAACCTTAAAGAACGATAAGCCATTTCAACTACACGGCATGGCAGATTGCTCTCCTATCCTGAGGGCAAACCAGTCATATGGCCCAGCATGTATAGAGACCCAACCAAGTGACCCAGTTATGATGACTACTCTCTGGAGACATCTCTCCATCGCTCATCGCCCTCTTTCCTTTTGTCTCTAGTCCTCCACTTCACGTTTTCCTTGCTTTCTTGATTCTTCACTGGAACTGTCCCACTTCATACATGATCACGGTTCATAAAGGACATCCCAGAAAGCTTACAGTGGTGCTAATGCTCTCTAGAGGGCAAGAACATGAACATTATAATAGAATGACCCTGAAAAGGGTCCTACATTTGGTACTGTCCTACTTCATACATGATCTTGGTTTCATAAAGGATGTCCCAGAAAGGTGGTGTTAATGCTCTTTAGAGCTAGAACATAAAAATGTTAATATTTAATGGAAATGCTTTCTAAATTGTTGCCCTCCAAGCTTTCACGGATGATGAAGGACTCAAAGCCTCTTCTGTTAAGCATCATATTCGCTGTGTTTCTCAATATATATCTGAAATACAGCAAACCACATCTAATCAAACACCTCCAGTCCACTAATAAATGGGTTTTTAAACTAGCAACCAAACTGTTAGAAGGCCGTACATTAATAAGTTTAGAGAGAGAAACAATATATATACAAATATATTATTATTATTATTATTATTAAGTAAAAAAAAATTTAAACCAAACAATACAATAAGATTAAATGAAATAAATCACTAAATAAATGTATTAAAATAAAAATAACTTAAAATAAAAAATGTGAAGAGCACAGTAAAGCAGTACTAAATAATTTAAAACTGCAACAATATTTCAGAAAATTTTGGCTAATAATATTTTTCATAAACTTACTAACAATTAAATAATTCACAGTATAAATTGTTTTTTTACGTGTGAAAATACATAGCTGCCTTTTACATTATTCGAATGGCACATATTATCATATTTGGGGTTCCAGTGGCATCTACAAGACTGAAAACCACTGAACAACTACATTATTACCCTATTACTTCACCAATAATATAAATACTGAATTACACAAGTTTATATTTATTTAACAAGAGAGAGTCAAACCGATTTATGATATTCTGAAACTTATCAGAGAGTGGAAACTCTTAAGCATATGAAAGTGAGGGATATTACACTTTAAAAACCGTAATATGTCTAACAGTAGACTTTAAATAAGAGATGGTGTGTGTGTGTGTGTATCATTACCTGCATCCCAGGCAGACTGCCCTGCACTGGAGAATGAGCCATGGCGTCACTTTAACCACTAAAACTGGCCAGCAAGTCAGCAAAAACACTGTTTCCGGACAAAATACAGCTAATGCACCCCAAGATCCCGTTTGTCAGAGTTTAATACGGTCTTAGATATTTTACAGCTGGATAATGGAGCGAAGAGCATCCACGGGAGGACAGAAAGTGCATCTGAAAGATGACTGGCGTGAAAACCTCTCCTCCACTTCCGCAGCTTTAATGAGAACTGCTGCTCTTTCTCGCGGAAATCACCGCGAACACCGATCAAAACAGCGTCGATCGGACTGATCGCGGAGCTTCAGTCGATGTAGCGTGCGATCGTATTTTGGAACGCTCTTTTGATGACTCCTGGAGCGGGTTTTGGAGGTTCATGCAGGCCAGATCGCTCGTCAAGAGTTGATGGTCCTCTTTGCGCAAACGGATTTCCAAAACATAGCGCAAAAACATGCGCGCGTTTGCGTAAAAATGCCCCGGTTTCGGCTCCTAAAACAAATGCACGGAACATGGACTATACTGCGGATTGATCGGGGAGACGGGTGGTGAAAATCCCTACTTGTATGAACTGAATAAATGATGTTGACATCCTCACTTCACTTCCCAGCTGGCCGCCATCTTGTCCGTGCTGTCACCGGGACATCAGGGCGGGTCCGGACGCGTCAGATCCCGCCCCTGCAGGAGAGGGGAGGAGTCTGTTACTCTATATGTGACCCTGGACTACAAAACCTTTCACAAGGGTCAATCTTTCAAAACTGATGTATTGCTTTCCATTGATGAACTGCATGGCTTGTTTGGATAGCACTTTTTTTTTTTTTTTTGGCTGAGATATAACTATTAGAAAATCTGGAATCTGAGGGAGCAAAAAAATCTAAATATTGAGAAAATCACCTAAGCGAAGTCTTTAGCAATGCATTTTACTTTTTTGCAGTTCACATATGTGCATTACTTTTAGTGTAAATCTATTTGCAGTGTTAGGAAGGTTACTTCCAAATGTAATAGGTAACAGATTACAAGTTACCCTATTTAAAATGTAATAATTAGCCTAGTGTAAACAATTTAAATTTACTTTAAAGTATAATGTAACTGATTACATTTGATTATTTTTATTACTTTTCTAAATTGCTAACAAATGTTTAAAAATTATTTTCAAACATTTGAAGCATGTAGGGTGAACCTTACCATCACTGATTACTGTCAGACTATCAAAATCCTTCATCACTTGATATATAATAATATTACTATTATAAGTAATAATACTTATAATATTTAAATTTTAAAGCAGCCACGACAAAATCAGAGTTTAGCCCTTCTTTTTTACTTTGATATCATTCTGTGGTTAAAAGCAGATTTAAAATCATAACAAGAAACTGTTTAATAGCTATG
The DNA here is from genome assembly GCF_003368295.1 of Carassius auratus. NCBI lineage: Eukaryota > Metazoa > Chordata > Actinopteri > Cypriniformes > Cyprinidae > Carassius > Carassius auratus. The sequence continues at coordinate 7,112,128 of NC_039248.1, read as the reverse complement.
GTGTTTTTAAAAACAAATCTTTGCATAAACCGTAGACACTGCATCTAACAATGCCTTGGGGGGGAAAAAGGCTAATCTTAAAAAATAAAGCATATGCATTAGCCCAAATAGGAATAAGTTATCCAGTTATCGAATAAGCTATTCTGTGTCATAATTTCCTGAAACACTGGTGTACTGCAACTGATTATAGTTACATTTAATTTGTAATTAAATTACATAACACTGTTACATGTATTTATATGCAATTACATGTTACTCCCCAAAACTGTCTATTTTTGACATTTTATTTCTTTTCTACGTCATACTTTAGGGACTAATTCTCACTATTTACTAACTAACTATGGCTTTTGCTTAAATAAACTCCTAATTTGCTGCTATTGCTAGTTAAGTTAGGTATGGGTTTAAGGCATCTAAAATATGGCGATGCAGAATAAGGCAATAATATGTGTTTTTCAAGGTTTTTTTTTTAACATCCAATATGCTAGTAATATGCATGCTAATAAGCAAGTAATTAGAAAGAATTAGTCCCTAAACTAAAGTGTCACCTTCTACTATTCCTTAAATCACATTGAGAATTAGCGACACCTTTTGGCGACAGAAGAACAAGTACTTTAAAGCTACCACACCAATTATACCACTAGATGTCGACCGTGGTTTATTTTTTAAATTGATTCCCCATTTCTTCACATAATTCTGTGATTTAGCTCATCGTTGTGTATTCAGATATGAACTATATAAAACCTTATAAGTCATATTTTTTTCAAAGAATCACATGTGAGCATTCCTCATTGTAAACACATCCTTTGCTCTTTTATGTTTCGATTATTTGATTGATTCTGGATTAACACATGTGAAGATGAAAACTCCCCCCCCCCATATTTCAGAATATTATTTGCTTTGCATAAAAGCTGAACTGTATGCCAACTCACTTTATCCAAGTCCATAAGCTTTTCAGTTCAACTCTTTATCTTCAGAATCTCTATTTACTGGAATGCTCGGCTGAGCTTCACCTCCTGAGGCATCAGATACTTCTTCAACCGGGCCTTATGCTGAGAATAAAAACCTCCTAATCCTCAAACACTCTCAAATTCCTCCAGAGGGGTTCTTCATCGCAAATCTGCTCAATTTTCTTCAAAGCGCACCCAGACCTGGGAAAATTGGGTGGATATTTAGTGAGGACCGATCAAAACAGGCTTCAAGTGCACCACCCTCGACCCATATACCTCCCGCACACACCTCTAAAGCAGCATGTGGATCTGTAAAATGCAGTTTTACAGGCCAATAATAAAATGTAAAGTTTCCCACAGGCTGGGGTGTTATGTCAATCACTGACAATGTTTACAGACCAATTCCCTGGGTGCTGCTTATCTACTCTTGGGCCTGAGCAAAACGCTTCTATTCTTCTCTTTCCTTTCTACACAATTTCCCTCTCTGCCACACACCCATAAGATGCACCCCCTCTTTGTGCGACAGTGGCTGTGCCCATTTAAAGAAAATGGCTGCATTTAGACCAATCATGTCTCTATTAGATTAGGGACATCTATAAAGTTCCATTTTAGACCCGTTCACAGGCATCACAAACAACAGAATAGGTATCAGAGGTTAATTATATTTTTGAAAGGAAGCATGAGGTAAACACTTCACTTGAACGTCTCGGTTACATACATAACCCTAGTTCCCTGATGGAGGGATGGAGACATTATGTCGTGATTACATAGGGGGTTCACTTGGGAGCCCCAATCCTCTCTGACTTTTGAAATTTGGCTAGTGGATTTTGCATACCTGAGCCACTCCCCATGCATACAGGAATAAATTGGCGTTAGGTGTAGATAGGTTTTATGCTGAGGAGCCGAGAACTTGTCCCTGGTAACCAGCAATAGTTTGAGGTTGTGGCATGGGGAAATAACATCTCTGTTTCCTCCATCAAAGAACGATGGTTATTTACGTAACTGAGACATTTCCTATCTGTTGGTCACTACGAGTTATGTCATGATGACATAGGGGGTCCATGGAAAGCACCACAACCTGAAGTCCGTCAAAACACTATAGCGCTGCAAATGTTGACAAGTAGCCGCATTTCAGACAAATGCTACGCAAAGGCCGTAACATTCCCAACTCCCCAGCACAAATTCGCTGACCTTGGTGCTCGTAGGGACCAAAAGGTGAGTACATCGCTGGAAATAGCTCAGCCGCTGTTTCTATGAAAGACATTTTTTTCTCACATTTACATTTAGTCATTTAGCAGACACTTTTATCCAAAGTGACTTACAAATGAGGACAATGGAAGCAAACAAAAACAACAAAAGAGTAATGATTTATAAGTGCTAAAACAAGTCTCAGTTAGCTTAAATGCAGTACATGTAGCTAGGGTTTTTAAATAATATAATAAATAAAAAGAAAGAAAACAGATAGAATAGAGCAAGCTAGTGTTAGAGGTCTTTTTTATTTATAATTATAAAATAAATGAAAAGAAAATAGATAGAATACAAAAAGATAAGAAAGGTAGTTAGATTTTTTTTTTTTTTTTAGAATAGAATTAGAATAGTGAGTGCTAAAGTTAGAGGGTCAAATAAAGATGGGAGAGATGGGTTTTAAGACAATTCTTGAAGATGGCTAAGACCTCAGCTGCTCGGATTGAGTTGGGCAGGTCATTCCACCAGGAGGGAACATTTAATTTAAAAGTCCGTAAAAGTGATTTGGGATGGAACAATGAAGCGACGTTCACTTGCATAACGCAAGCTTCTAGAGGGCACATCATTTTTTTTAAGAGAAGGGATTTTGACCTTCATGACAGGTGCTTCATGCCTTTCCGGTTTGTTGTTTACAGCTTGGCAGTAATGAAGGGGACGCTAGCCTTCCAGAGAAGGGTGCTACGGAGACCACATCCTGCTCATAGGGAGGTATCATGTGGAGACACTGATATGGACTGACCCAGACCTGGGGCAGAGCTACATATGGAATTGGTCTCTGAGGAAGGACCTACCTAGGAGTAGGGAGGAACTGCTGCCAGTAGACACTGGCAGAGTGGTCTGTCAAAGGGAAGACACGGGTTCACAGAGAGAGAAATCTTACCGTGGAAGAATACACATGTGGGTTCGCCCGCAGGGAATCAAGCCTTATAGACACCTAGCCCAGTAAAGGGGCTGACCGGAAACCTTGGCAAGCTAACACAGATACTGGGCCTGACATCAGACTGCTCCGCCCAGTCTGACTATCAGGGGAGCTGGAGGATACTCAACCAGGGATCGCTGACCGGGGGAACTTACTGGAGGAGGAAATGTAAAGCAATATATTCTAAAATAATGGTTGACAAAAAAAAACTCACAATGGGCTCAGCTAGAATTTTTTTTTAACTCACATGTGAAAAAGTTGGGGGATGCGACAGGGAGGGGCTGTCGCGAGGACCACGAGTTCCCATCAGCGTGATGGTCATGCGGAGTATTCCGTGACGCCATGCCCATCTCGGGACTCGGGAGTGTAACCAGTGATGAAGTGGTCCCATATAAAGCAATCCAAGAGACGTGACTGCAGCTGCACATGCCATATGCCCCAGGAGACTCTAAAAGTGTTTCGGAGGTACCACACTCTTGCCTCTGAAGGAACTCAAGCTTGCTGGTAAGCCACGTGGCATCAAACTCATGGAGTCTAACTCCACACTGAGAAAAGAGATCTTCTGCATGGGGGAGAGTTTGCACCACTGCTCTCTTTACTGGGCCATGATGAGACAGTCGTTGAGGTAGTTAAGGATCCTACTGCCCACTTCCAATAAAGGGGCAAGGGCACCCTCTACGACCTTCGTAAAAACATGGATGACAGGGACATCCCGAAGGGGAGCACCCTGTACTGCCATGTCTGACCTTTGAATGCATAGGACCCTAGAACAGGCCAACCTGCGAGATGGGAGCATGAAGAATTTTTTTTTGTCAATTACACTCATTTCAGCAAGGTTGAGCCAGAGAAAGCGCTCTTGGGCCACTGACATGGACATTGCCTTGCTGAGGGACCGGGCAATCATGGCCGCCAGCTCCAGGTCCGATTCAGCGGTGGCAACAACACCTGAGGGGAGCAGTCCCGTCGATACTTCATCCTCGAAGAGACAGAGGGTTCTGCTCTGTTCCCTGTGAGGAGAGAGAGGCGAGATCGTAGCGAAGCTATGCTTATATGCATGCAATGAATGCATGAATCATCCACGAACACAGCTTCAGTGGGTTGGATGCCCAGACTTTGGCCTTTTCTCTTAAAGTCAGAGAGGGCTAGGGCTCCCAAGTGAACCCCCAATGTAGTCACGACATAGCTTGTAGTGACTGACAGATAAGGAACAATGGTCATGAACACGACAGATGTGGCTCTTTAAAAATACAAAATCATACAAATATATACAGTATAAAAATAAATAAAAAATAAATAGAAATAGAAAGTACTTTTTTATATGCATATGTGCGTATACAATGCCATTTAAAAGGTTTGGCTTGAGATTTTTTTGTTTTTGTTTTTCTTATGCTGATGCAACCAAGACTGTAATATTATTACATTTTTAAACTGTTTTCTATTTACATATACTGTATTTTATGTGATGTATTCATGTGATGTAAATCTGTATTTTCAGTATCATAATCCAGTCTTCAGTTTTACATGATCCTTCGGAAATCAGTCTAATATGCTTATTTGGTTCAAAAAGAAACATTTCGGATTATGATCAATGTTGAAAACAGTTGTATTGACTAATATTTTTGTGGACACCATGGGGATTTTTGTTTTCAAAGAACAGCATTTATTTGAAATTGGAATCTTTCATAACATTATAAATGTCATGACTTTCACTTTTGATCAATTTAATTTTTCCATGCTGAATAAATTTTAATTTCCATTAAAAAAAAGAATGAAAAATAACACATAAATGCATAAATAATAATAACAACAAAAATGCTTAATTTTTATTAATTTATATTAATGTTGCATTTTGCAGACACCTTTATCCAAAGCCACTTAAATTGCTTCTTTTGGGTGCAAATCTTTAAGATACAAAAGGTATCACATTATATTTAATAAATATATTTAAGGATTTATAGTTTTTTTTTTTGTATGTACTATGGATATTCCAATAAATAAATAAAACTGAGAGGCAGAAATAAAGCTTTTTCTTATACATGTATCAAATCTGTGGAACTGGTCTGAAACACACAGCTGATGTTGAGTTCTTTGCTTTGAGCTCATACTTTGATGTGTATCTTCCATCAGTCCTGTGACCCAGAAGTGAAACACAGAGTGACCTCAGTCACAGGAAGATCAGACACAATATTCTGTCACAATTCTAACATAAAACAGTCTTCCAGCAGTAGAATATACTCTGTTAAAAAAAAAAAAAAAAAAAAAAAAAAAATATATATATATATATATATATATATATATATATATATATATATATATATATATATATATATATATATATAGTATGTTACAGCACACCAAAAATAAAAAAATTATATATATAATTTATTTGTATTTTTCTTCTTCTTTTTTTTTATATTTTTGGTGTGCTGTAACATAGTTCCACAGAATTTAATTAAAAATTCTCAAAATATATATATTTTTCCTATTCAATTAGGGCTTTATTTGTTTGTGTATTCTCAAAATACGGTGTTTGCTTTAAAAGAGGCAGAAAAGCCAATTCTTTATATTCAGAGATTAGCCTTCCTGTTCTATGCGTGCTTAATTGATCTATGGTGTTACGTTGTGGGCCATCAGTCTTCAGCAGAGCCTAATTTATAATGTTTGTGTGTGTGTACGTGTGAATGCATCCATGCATATGTACAGAAGTGTCTGTGTGAGTGTGCAAGATAAGTCTCTTACAGACACACTGCACCATGAATCACTGTGCTGCTATGCCGAGGATCAGAGATGTCATTGTAATTAATGGTAATACAAGGCAGTGGAAACAGTAGCAGCCCTCCGAGCTCTTTAATTAGCTGCAGTTATGAAGGAAGACACAGAGCAGAACAAGAGGCTTGCGATGGTGATGAATAGGCCGATGCTAGGAAACACCTAAAGAGCCGAGGATCCAGAAAGATCCCACCGACCAGTCGTGTTGCACTGACATGCTCTAGACATTAGAAAATGGACAAGACACCCTGGAAAAGAACAGAATCTCTGGGTCAAAACAATGTGTTATTTTTCATAAAATTATAGTTGTGCACTAAGGCAAAGGGAATTGGGAGAAAAAAATTATGGCTGCCATGGTGGTATTTTGCTCAACAGAAGATGCACAGTTAAAGGGCAGCGGTACCGTTGTCTTAGCATGCTCATCTTAAGAGGCATTTGTCATTGCCAGGGTCCTACAAATTAATTAAGCTTTCAGAGTGGCCCTCCCATGGAAGTTATAGTTTAATCTGAACCACACTGCATTGGGCCTTCTACCATCCTGGATTACACTTCAGTACTTACAGTCAGAAAAAGCCTACTGGGAAATGTAGTTCTGATTTACCCAGAGATGCTCACAAGTCTCTGAGCTAGAGTCCAAGTCAAGTCTCAAGTCTCTGAGCTAGAGTCCAAGTCAAGTCTCAAGTCTCTGAGCTAGAGTCCAAGTCAAGTCTCAAGTCTCTGAGCTAGAGTCCAAGTCAAGTCTCAAGTCTCTTTATTATATTAAGTCTCTGGTTATAATAAATGTTGCATCACGTACAGCGACCCATCCAAGCTGCTTAGAACACTGCATAGCTATATATAAGGAATTCAAAGCATGTAATATGTTATTATGACAACTCTATCTATTAGCATACAATATCAACTTTGATTTTGGTATATAATCAGTGTAAACAGGCTATTGCAACATGACAAAAACACCAAGAATGCTTTACTTTTAAGTTAATATCTGTATTTTGCATTTATGGATTCAGTAATGGCCTTCTGTCTGTCCTGGCTGTATAGCCGCACACCTCTTGTCTGGCTTAAGAATGAACAAAGCTACGCTGACTTATGTTATTCATACAATACCTATTCACAAATAAATATCAAAAACAAAGCCGGCTGCAATGAATTTCTGTGCAAAACAGCTTTTACTACAAACACTTCCACACAAGAACATTGTTATCACACAAGAACATTTTGATAGAGAACCAAAAATATTTAAAGCAGATAAAATTAGAATAAATAAAATGGAAATGTCTACATACTATTACTACTGTAAACTTTGCAAATAGGACATCAGCCACTTCAAGTCAATGAACAATAACAAAGTGGGCTGCAATGAATATCTGTGCAAAACGTCATGGCTCCGCTCCTACCCAATGACAGAGGCACGCAGGTTTTTTTCCACTGGAGTACTCACGTGAAGGATGCGTGCACAACTAATAACTAATATCATCACGCTATAAAGGGTTGGCCTGCGCTGGGTGCGCCCCTCCCCCTATAACTGTTCTGTCTCGCGGAGGAGCTCATTTGTGTGCATCTGTGTGAAACACGCGCTCTGAAACACGCATAGGAAAAAAAAGCGACAGAAAGAACGGCTCCCCTCCAGCCGTGACTCGGCTCCCATCGTTCATGTTTATGAGCCGTTCAAAAGAATCGGTTCGTTCGCGAACGTCACAACTCTAACAGCGAGCTCATCTGACGTTTACTAAAAATTAACATTGTTCACGAGTCCCGGAGCTCGAGTCCGAGTCGAGTCTGAAGTCTTTCGAGGACGAGTCTCAAGTCGAGTCTGAAGTCACTGTTTGTGCGACTTAAGTCGCACTCGAGTCCGAGTCTCAAACTCGAGTCCCCATCTCTGGATTTACCCTACAGCAGTATATAGTCAGTTATCCAGAACACAATTTGAACTATATAGGCATGTAAACATTTTCACAACAAATTTGGTCTAATTATATCATATTTCATGTTGTGCAATGGTTAGTTTCAGTCCTTGAATTTGATTCTCCAAGCTCCTTCAGTGCTCCCTAGAATCACCTGATCTTATCCATGCATTACCAAGATGCATGTTGAAGCATTAGGAAGATCTTAATTAACTGGACACATGATGGCTATTTTTACAAGCTGACCCATATCTTCTAAACATGTCCAAGCTTCACAAAATAGACATATAGACAGCAGGAAACAAGGAAATTGTCATACAACTCCGCCAATAGGTGGAGCTACAACTAAAAAAACCCCATAACTGCATCCATTTGAAAAATTTGTATGGTATAGTTGTCTTTTTTGAATGTCCTATGATATCCTCTAATACTGCTCTATTACTTAGACTTAAAAAAACATGGCCTCCACCAAACCGACTGTCTGCTAGATGCCTCACGGCACATAAGTCAGTTTATTCTCAGCATATAGAGACTCTCTCACCTAGATATCAAACTATAGAGACTGTGTCTGTTCCCCGAACTAGAAAATACAAAAAACATCCAAACCAATTTAAGAGTAACAATTTAATTGTGGTTCAACAAATAAAAACAGATGCAATATGGATAAACAAAAGATTAAGCTTGGCTTATTCAATATCAGGTCCTGATTTTATATCCGAGTTAGTTCTGGCTGCAGCTTTAATTCTTGGTGATTTTAATATCGATGTTGATAATGAAAAAGATACATTGGGATCAGCATTTATAGACATTCTGAACGCTATTGGGGTTAGACAACACATGTCAGGTCCTACTCATTGTCACAATCATACTCTAGATTTAATAGTCACAAAACTAGAGGTATTTCGTATTGCTTAGTGGGAATGTAACCTATCCTACAGAAAAGCATTAAAAACTGCTAGATCTCTTTTAGAAGAAAACAAACATAACCTCAGGCATTTATTCAATACAGTGGCGTATTGGGGGACCGGGACCTGCGGATTAATGGGTGAATGAAAAATGGGCTTTAATTTAGATACTTGAAACACCGGATGAATTCTCCTGTTAGACAGAGGGAGTTTGAGGTGGACTGCCACCAGACTAATAATCTTGGTGACAGTAAATGGGCCAATAAATTTGGGCGCAAGCTTATTAATGACGGATCAGAAAGGAATATTTATTGATGAAAGCCACACTTTTTGACTGACGACGTAGACAGGAGGTTTCGACCGGTGACGATGGGCCTGAACCTTGGTGCGTGCCCCCACCCAGAGCAGGGTCAATCTGGCCCTGGTCCAGGTGCATTGGCACCTCTGGATAACGCTTGGAAGGAGGCGCAGCACGGAAGTCTCTGTTACCACATGGTGGTTCCCCAGCTAGCCGCTCGTACTGTGAGCAGGGTTATAATGAAAGCTATCTTTGATTCCTTGGTGGGAAACGATGATGGTTGAAGAGAAATATAGAGGGAGCATTTAGCCAAAAATGAGTACCACAACTGGGGTTCCCCGGAATAAAAAGCTGGTGGTGGTAGACGAGGCTCAGGACAATGGGTTTTTTGATCCACGGCAAATGGTGGATTGGATGCAGGTGGTTGCTGAGAAGAAACGGCCTCCAACTTGAACTGCTGAAACTGAGTGGTAAGCTCCGAAACCTGAGTAACTCTAAGGCAGCGCAGGAATCCCAGGTGGGCGAGGAATAAGATCCAGAAAATAGCAACTGGAGGAACAGGAACAACAACTAGACAGGAGAGACAGACGAGAATTAACGAACCAACAACACGAACAGGATTGCCAGCCAAACTTAATGGCAGCGCAAATGAGCTGCAGCTGGTGCTCATAGACCGCAGCTGCGGTGTCAGTTAACAGACGCATACAATCAGACAGAGACGCAAGATGAACGCACAGACCCATGAATCATGACACAAACTGGCTATTATTAAAAAACACAATTTGACCCCAAAGAACTATTAATTACAGATCAATCTCGAATCTCCCTTTTCTGTCCAAGATACTAGTAAAGGTAGTATCCTCACAATTACATTCCTTCTTTGAGAAAAATTGGGATTTAGTCTGTATCATAGTACTGAGACTGCTCTCCTTAGAGTTAAAAATGAACTGCTCTTAACATCTGATTGTGGTTGTATCTCTCTATTAGTGCTATTTTATCTAAGCGCTGCGTTCGGCACTATTGACCACAACATTCTTTTGCATAGACTAGAAAACTTTGTTGGCATTAACGGAAGTGCATTAGCATGGTTTAAATCATACTTATATGACCTCCATCAATTTGTGGCAGTGAATGAATAGGTATCATATCGATCACAAGTGCAGTATGGAGTACCTCAAGGCTGAGTACTAGGGCTGTTACTCTTGACACTTTACATGTTCCCCTTGGGAGATATCATCAGGTATCACAGTGTTAGCTTTCACTGTTATGCTGATGAGACTTAGCTCTATATTTCTTCGCGACAGGGCAAAACTGCTCAAAAACTAACAGAATGCATAGTCGATATAAAAAACTGGATGAAAAGTAATTTCTTCCTGCTAAATTCTGAAAAAACAGAGGTGTTACTTATAGGACCTAAAAACTTTGGATGCAATAACCTAGAACACTGTCTAAGACTTGATGGCTGCTCTGTCAAGTCTTCGTCATTAGTTAGGAACCTAGTTGTTGTGCTATTTGATAGCAATCTTTCCTTAGAAAGCCATGTTTCTATCGTTTATAAAACTGCATTTTTCCATCTAAAAATATTACTAAAGTGCCTGACCTTCTTGATGTTGAATAAAGCAAATCTGCAGGATCTGACCGTTGTAGCAATGTGGTCTAAGTCAGCTGATCATCAATCATAACTCCAAGGCTTCTGGCTGTTTTTGAAGGAGTTATGGTTGATGTGCCTAACTTGATGGTGAAATTGTGATGAAACGATGGGTTTGCTGGAATCACAAGCAGTTCTGTCTTGGCAAGGTTGAGTCGAAGGTGATGGTCCATCATCCAGCAAGAAATGTCTGTTAGAGAAGCTGAGATGCGAGTAGCTACAGGATGGAATGGGAGGTAGAGTTGAAAGTCATCATCGTAGCAGTGGTATGAAAAGCCATGTGTCTGAATGACAGAACCTAATGGTGCCATCTAGACAGAGAAGAGAAGTGGTCCAAGAACTGAACCCTGAGGCACCCCAGTAGTTAGATGGGTCACACTTTATTTTAGGGTCCAATTCTCACTATTAACTAACCATTAACTATGACTTTTGCCTCAATTAACTCCTTATTTGCTGCTTATTAATAGTGTATTAGGTAGTTGTTAAGTTTAGGGTATTGCATTATATGTACTTTATAAGCACTAATAAACAGCCAATATGTTAATAATAGACATGCTAATAAGCAACAAGTTATTAGTGTGAACTGGACCCTAAACTAAAGTGTTACCGTTAGATGTTGTGACTTGGACACCTCACATCTCCAAGATACTTTGAAGGACCCATCTGAGATGCCCTTTGCCAGTAGGGTTGATAGGAGGATCTGGTAGTTAACCGTGTCAAAAGCAGCAGACAGATCAAGCAGGATGAATACTGAAGATTTGGATTCCGCTCTTGCCAGTCTTAGGGCTTTAACAACTGAGAGCAAGACAGTCTCAGTTGAATGTCCACTTTTGAAGTCAGATTGGTTTCTTTCAAGGAAGTTGCTCTGTGTGAGAAATGCAAAGACTTTAACACAGCTCGTTCAAGTATTTTTGCACTGACCACTTCCCATAACACCCGATGTACTATCTACATTATAGACTGGCATCTATGCTAATATTAGTCTCTTTCTCTCTTATTCCGAGGTCACCGTTCCAGTCTGTATCCAAATCAGATGGTCACTGCAGTCCCCCCGATCCATTAAAGGAACACTCCACCGTTTTTTGAAATAGGGCTTATTCACATTATTTCCTACATTTAGATAGGTGGGCAAATGCATTTTTGTGTCAGTGCATGCATTGTTTTAGTTTGACTGGGTCGGCGTTAGCTTAGCTTAGCACAATGAATGGAATCCTTTGTTGCCAGCTAGCATGGCCGGAGTAAAAGTGATCAAACAAATAAAAAAAACCCCACCTAATTACTTCTTGTGGCCTGCGTATTCAAAACGAGTACAAATAGCGATCCAGATTAACACTAGGCGATTTCCTAGGCAGATATTGACTTGGGACTATATTATGGGGAAGCACAGGCGAAGCACTGCTGCTTAGGCGAAGCACTGCTACTTCGGCGCAGAGGATCACGCAACACATGAAATCCCACGACTTCCGTCAACACACCGGCGTGAATAGTAGCTGCCTGGCTATTTTCCTTACAGTACACGAATGGCGATGAACATGGCTGATTTTGAGAGAGACGAAGAGGGTGACTTCTCAGACAGTCAAGAACCAGAACCATACCTATTTGAACCAGAGATTACAGAAGACGAGCTGCGTGCTTTGGAAATAGAACGACAGGAGGAGGAGGTTGCGTTCGCTCAACAGCCTGAGGACGTGAGGATGAGAGCCAACATGAACTGGTGGTGTGAATGTGGGGGAATATGCCAATCTATAACCGACGGAAATAGAGTGTCTGTGCTGTAGAGAGTGGGACATGTTTTTGCCATTGATGACCAGGCTCAACACGTCAGATCAAGATGAGCGTGCCGGAAGTTGTGTCACATCTACAGAGGATTTCACGGCGCTGATCCATTCTGCAGTACTCGATTTTTTTTTCCGGTGTGACAGTGAACTGGAAAAAACGCCCCACGCCGAATGGACCAAATGGACAGCTGTCTACAGAGTAAGTGATTATTTTAATCATGACGCATGTATAGATCGACCCATATTATACCTGTATTCACATAGAGTTGATGTTTTCATGTGTTGCGTGATTCTCTGCGCCGAAGTAGCAGTGCTTCGCCTGCGCTTCCCCATAATATAGTCCCAAATCAATATCTGCCTAGGAAATCGCCTAGTGTTAATCTGGATCGCTATTTGTACTCGTTGTGAATACGAAGGCCACAAGAAGTAATTAGGTGGGTTTTTTTTTTTTTTTTGATCACTTTTACTCCGGCCATGCTAGCTGGCAACAAAGGATTCCATTCATTGTGCTAAGCTAAGCTAACGCCGACCCAGTCAAACTAAAACAATGCATGCACTGACACAAAAATGCATTTGCCCACCTATCTAAATGTAGGAAATAATGTGAATAAGCCCTATTTCAAAAAACGGTGGAGTGTTCCTTTAAGTATCCAGACCAGATGGTGGATCAGCACCTAGAGAGGACCTCTACAGCTCTGAAAGCTCTGAAAGACAGCGGAGACCAGGACAACTAGATGAGCTTCAGATACAGATCCCCTGTAAAGGCCTTGTCTCAGAGGACCACCGGGACAAGACCACAGGAAACAGATGATTCTTCTGCACAATCTCACTTTGCTGTAGCCTGAAATTGAACTGCTGGTTTTGTCTAGCTAGAGCAGAACTTGCCACCCTACTGAGCCTGGTTTCTCCCAAGGTTTTTTCTCCATTCTGTCACCGATGGAGTTTTGGCTCGTTGCCGCTGTCCCCTCTGGCTTGCTTAGTAAGGAACACTTAATTTACAGTGATATTGTTGACTTGATTGCAAATGATTGCACAGATACTATTTAAACTGAACTGAGCTGGATGATGACATCACTGAATTCAGTGATGAACTACCTTTAACTGTCATTTTGCATTGTTGACACACTGTTTTCATAATTAATGTTTTTCAATTACTTTGACAAAATCTGTTTTGTTTAAAGCGCTATATAAATACAGATGACTTCACTTGACCAGCCCATTTTTTTCTATAGCAATGATTGCTTTTCTTTAACAATGAGTTATTTGAGCCATTTCAATGAAATGCATCTTTGAACATTAAAGTACCACACAAAGTGGTACTTTAATAATCAAATGTCCATTTTGCCAATAACTGTCAATGCAAGAAGAATCAAAGTTCTTTTGTTTACATCCCTGCACTACAAATGTTGAATTAATATATATAAAATGTTGTCTGCCCCCGCCCACACACACACATTCCTGAGAAATAGATCTCCATTCCCCGTCTGTTCCCAGGAGGATCTCACCAGTTCCACTCCCGACCCAGTGCCCAGCCCACTATCTTCTCATTGCATGCCCAAGCACACTGATAATGGAGAGCCCGAGCCTGAGCCCACCGTGGCCGATGAGCCATCACAGCACAGAGCAACAGAGCTGAGGATCACCGCAGAGCCAGAGCTGCATTTACCATCAGGCCAGGTGCGAGAGCCGACAACCATGCCTGCCATGAGGGAGAACGCCATGGTCAGTGAGATCATGGAGTGGAGTGGAGCCTACTGCAACATGGCTGAGGGAGAGCAGAGAATGGATCTGGGAGAATGGAAGGCGGAAGGAGACCTTATTGACTTGTAAACTGATCGACCCCCTCTCCTCCCTCCTCCATCGGTGACATCTGTCCCTCCTGTTCCTGAGTTCAGCCCAGAGAGGGCTCCTGTTCCTGAGTTTAGCCAAGAGAGGGTTCCTGTTCCAAAGTTAACCCTGGGGAGCCTGGAGACTGATAAAAATGTACAACCAACCCACCTGCTCCTGCCTCCTCCTCCACTGTCGTCTGGCAGCCCCTCTGCTTGCTCACAGCCCACCATCAGAACGGTGCGAACCCTGTCGGTTTGCCAGTCTCCATCATCACCGTGGCTGGAGAATCCCTTGCCTCCGCCTCCAGCCATGACACGGGCCGTCTACCCATCAGCTCCACCAGGTTTCCTAGCTCCCTCCTCTCCCTCTTGGCCCATCAGTCCGCTGGCTCCACCAGGCTCCCTCATCCCTCCGTCTCTGCCTTAGTCTGTCGTTGACCGTCCTTCACCTTGGGATTCGACTCCTCCGGCTGTGCCTCATTCCTCTGTCCCTCCAGCTCCGTCAAGCTCTTCCTTCCCTTGTGCACTTCCACGGTCCTCTGTTGCTCCGGCTCCACCGCAGCCTTCTTGATCCCCGTCTCCACCTCAGATGCCAGAGCCTTCTGCTCCACCTTGGCCCTCCGGATCCTCCCTATTGCCCTGGCTCATCACCTCTCCGTCTCCACCTTAGGCTCCTACGCCACCTGCTCTGCCGCAGTCTGCCCCCTTGAGTCGGCAGCCCTTCCTCCATTATGGCTTCTCCCTCTGCTGGCTCCACCGTGGGTCACCGTTATAGCTGACTCCTCCCTCCTTTTCACCTCCCTGGACTCGTGTGTTGATGATGACATTATTTTACTCAGCCTTCAGTCATTGATTAATTACATTACATTATCAATTTGAAAACAAACCTGGAAAGATGAAATGAGGATTTATAATTAATAATATAATTAATAATTCTGGGGCCCTTATTGGCCATGAGTGTCAGGCCATTCTCCCTGGGAAGGATAGTGGAATGACCAGGCTATAAAGAGCTATACATTTGTGGCCTTGAATTGAAAACAAGTTGCTAGAAATATATGATATTAGAGTTGTTCCGATTCCGATACTAGTATCGGAAATATCTCCGATACCACAACAAATTCTGGCATCGGCATCGGCGAGTACATGAACCCATATACCGATCCGATACCATTTTCTTAAAAAATACCTAGTTATGACCGCAAGCTTTGCCTAACCGCTGCACGGTTCTTCTTCGCTGCTCAAAATGCATTGAAAACACAGGAAGTTGTGCTGTGTTGCCACAAGCAACCCCTGTTTAGAGCAGCGAAGAAGAAATGAAAACGCGTTAGCAGCCCTGATCTATATATGACTGGATCACTCATCACATTCTAAACTGCCAAAAGACAGTGAAGCCGCTTCTATATTATAGATCAGTGGTTAGCAGTATGTCTCTGTAGTACCGGTAGTTACAGACTCTCAAGTATATTCAGTACCGGCAGCTGCGTTCAGTCGCTTCCGTATAAGTCAAAGCGCAGGGCTCCAGACAGTAGCCGAATATATACTAGTGTCTGTGAATATTAAACTGCAAAATACTATTTAAATATTACTCCCGCAAAATCTACATCTCTGTGGGTGACTGGCACAGATGCGCGAGAGCTCGCTGTTTTGTAGTCTCTGCTGTGTGTCATGAGGACACGAACGCATAAACCGTCACTTCATGAGAATTTACCGTTTCATTTGAGAATACTGTCATATCATAAACACAGACACTCAAAGATCTTCATGGCAGCCCATTAAAATAAATGTTTGGTTTACATGAGTAAATTGACAATATATAAAGCTACTGTTGTAGCCTACAGTAATAATAATACGTCTCTATAATAATAATAATTATGCCTAGATGGTTGCTTGTTTTTTACTTGTTTTGTTGTAAAGAGATTATCTGATTAATAGATCTTTTTTTATATTCCTAGACTTATTTGTTGCAGTTTTTTTATACAGTTATATTGTAAAACTTAAATACCTTTTTTAGTTTGCGGTGTTAGATTTTTGGCTGCATTTGAAGTTCTTTTTTGCATATGAAAATAAATAATACTGTCAAATTCATGTTAGATAATAAAAATACTGTAATAAATACAGTAGTTCACCATGTATTTGTTCATGTTTTATTGAGGGATCTGTCTGAAGCACACCATAAAAAGAATTCTAGCAATTTACACAGGGCTAGTAGTATATACAGCTGTATATACAGATACACACCCAGGTATCGGATCAGTACTCGGTATCGGCCGATACCCTGAGCCCAGGTATCGGAATCGGTATCGGGAAGAGAAAAAGGGTATCGGAACATCTCTATATGATATGTAGCATATATTCAACAAAAAAGCAAGACATCTGATAAAAAAAAAATGTGGTCAACTTTGAATTTATAGGTACACTGACGGTGAGCATGAATTCCCAAAGTACAACATATTCTTGGATCAACATCCTTGTTCATTACAATGAAACAGGATGAGGCACAGTTCAGAATAAATACAAGTATGACAGGTGTGTGTATGAAATTAATCTGTTTTAGCTAATAGATATCAGCACATCCTTGTTGATCCTAGAACAACATTCTAATTAACCAAACCCTTGTTAATCAGCTATCATTTCCCACTGATTTTGGAAAAAATTATGGGTAGGATTAGGTTTAGGGGTAGGGTTTGGTTTAAGTCTGCATTTTTGGACAATACTGTTGATCCAGGATCATCAAAATATGTTGATCCAGGAACATATCTTACTTGCCAAAATCACGGCGACTGTACACTAACATAAAAATTACTGCAAAGCTAACAGACATGGACTGAATGCTACAAATCTCTCTATTTTTCATAAGATTAATTAGCTTTTTGTCATGTTACATACTACAAAGGGGTTCATGTCTACAAATCGCATTGAACAGTGACTGATGTTTAAGTCATGTTGAAGCTGCATACTATCTTCATTAAATGATATATGATAATTTCTGAGCACAAATTAATAGGCTTTATGAGCACTGAGCTGCAAAATTATGACAATGATGCCAGTTTACCATTTAGATTGATCTGGTGTGTCTTCATATATGTCATTAATGAATCCAATCGATCATGTTCAATGAATCCTTTACGAATCAGAAAAAATGTATGACCTTTCACGGAGTGCTTTGTCATTTTTTTGTACAGAAAACAGGACTGGGTGAATTTTGATTGGTGGATGTTACAATTCAAAGTTAAGTAACTCTATAGGCCTGTGCCTTTGCTTATATGAAGATCATAATGTGTCACTGCAAGAACCTATGCTCTATAACAGTGTCTCTATGTTTTGTGTGTTATTTGGTCATATTGTAGGTAATATAGGCATCGCTTTCTGAATACTGATGGGGAGGAATAATGACCTAACACAGCACAGGTAAACAGAGGGTCTGATTCCCGGTGGTCCATGTCATATTGGAGAGACAGTCTGAAACTGTTTGCTCTAGTTTTTCGAGACTTTCCATTACAATGAAGCAGGATGAGGCACAGTTCAGAATAAATAAAAGTATGACAAGTGTGTGTATGAAATTAATCTGTTTTAGCTAATACATATCAGCACATCTGCCAGGCTTATTGATTTTTGTATCTCCATCTCGCACTCAGCATTGATGTTTTTTTTAGATCTGGATCTTTATTCTTGGAGTCCTTTCTATATTCTTTATAGCTGTTTACATTCCAGAATTAGTCTGAAATTTCTGGTGAGTTTTTCAGTGTTCTCTTGATGGTAAACAAACCAAACAGTTTCTTGATGGAAAATGTCTGTTTCTTAATATAACTTGTTCTTTGATAGAGAGATAGAATTATGCAAAGAAAATTAATAACTAAATAATACATTAACTAATTAAATAACAAACAAAAAAATCAATAAATCGTTCAAGACAGAGAGGGATAAAATAGCTGTAAAAGGAAGTGATGTATCAAATATTGGGTCAGAGAACATGAAGATGTACATGTTATCCAGGATATATTTCTGCCCACCTCACCTTTAACCCAGTATTTCTCACCTTCAGCAAAACATCTGCACTTCACAAAGATAAGGGTGTCACTTTGTTTTGGGAAAGTTTTTAGTGTAAAATTGTGTGGTGGGTGCTGATTGTATTTAATGTGTCATTAAACTTATGGCTAATATCTATATTAAATATAAATAGAATTGAAATTTCCTCAATAATAACTCTCGCCTACAATAATAATTAAATATTTTATATATTAGTCTGGAAAACCACAGTATAGAGTAGCCTGTTTACTAATTTTCCAGTAAAAAAATATGAGCACATTATAGACCTACATTAAATAATCATAATGTAATGCAAAAATCTTTTGCTTAACAACATTGGCTTAGCTAATGATAGTGTGTTCCTTAAATCTTTGTCTGTGTAGTATTTACTGCTTCAGTCAGCCTAATAGTCTATTGCATTTTGATTGCTCTAGAAGAAATATCTTCATTGTTTAAAGGACTCACATCATTAAAGATGCAATTAAGATAATTAGCAGAACCCTCTGGTGGAATCTAATTGAATGGGTTAATGGCCAGGCAGGTGTGGATGTATAGTCTCTGTGGGGTATTCTGATGTTCTTCTGGCCAGGAACAGAATACCACTGTGCCTCTTACCAGGTCCATCTGTTTTGGACAATGATTTCATTGATAAGGTCTGCTGATATACAAACTATGCATAGTATAGTAATCTACAGTATATACAAACAAATTATAATGGATAGAGACAGCATATATTTCAGAATACGGAATCTTATATTTAAATATTAATAATAGAGTCTTATTTAGATGCACTTAGTTATTTATTTGTATGTGTTGTACAGTTACAAACTCTGCCCTAAGGGTTGAATAAAAAAATAAAATAAAAAGGTTCTTTCTAACAAACATTAAGATGTCACACAGTGAACTTTGTTGTTTCATTGCTCGACTCCAGGTGGGATTCAAATGTCCCATGAGATTGAATACATTGGATCATTGTCCTATTAACACCAGGACTATCATGTACCTTGTGGGAATCAATGTGTGCTTAATTAGTGTACTTCAAAAGTAAAAATATATATTTATATTTATACTTTTTACTTAAAGGAACACTCCACTTTTTTTACTCATAGGCTCATTTTCCAACTCCCCTAGAGTTTAACAGTTGTGTTTGACAATTTTTGAATCCATTCAGCCAATCGCCGGGTCTGGCAGTATCACTTTTAGCTTAGCATAGATCATTTAATCTGATTAGACCATTAGCACCTCAATCAAAAATGAACAACGAGTTTCAATATTTTTCCTATTTAAAATTTGACCCTTCTGTAGTTACAACGTGAACAAAGACCGACAGAAAATGAAAAGTTGTGATTTTCTAGGCTGATAGGAACTGTACTCTCATTCCGCCGTAATAATCAGGGAACTTTGCTCCCATGCCATGGGTGCAGAGGGAGCAGTGATATTACACAGCGCCTGAAAATAGTCCCCATGCAGCAACCGTGAAATTTTTTCACGGTTTGGAAAGCTAGGGGAAAAAAATTGACAGAAAAACTCGGTGGATATCGCATTTTTCATAAAAAAATAAAATAAAAAAATAATAATAATAATTGAATACCGACCATATGTAATACTGATTTTGGCGGGAACTCATTTGTTTTTTTGTTTTGTTTTGTCTTATGCCGTTTATCACGTTTTGGAACCAAACTCGAGTAAATGATTTTTAGGTTAACTATTTATTTTAAGCCATTGTGAGTTTATAGTTTATTCCTGTAAGAAAGATAACCAAAAACCTTCATGTATTATTGGCGTTTCAGACAAAATCAATAATCTATAACTAGCTTCTCTGATAATATTGGTGAGGAGGACTAATGTATGTGTGTGGCTGAGTGTTATCTCATGTTTAAGGCCATAAATGGCAAAGACTATTTTGATTTTATTTGCAAAAACATCTTCACCAATAACTCAAATCTAAATTTGCTATGTGGTTTATGTTTTAGGCTATGGTCTACATATATAATAAGTATTCCCCAATGGTACATTCCTCAATGGTCACTTCATCTCTTAATCAAAAACTAATTTTGTTAAGTTGTAATTTCAAGATGTTAATTTAGAAGTATGTTGACTCTGCACTGATTTTAGTAACATAAAGCATCTCTGTGTAACACAAGCATATTTTGCTGGTTTGGATTATGTTTATTCCTTATTTTGATGTCCACTTCATATTTCATGTGCTCAGCTGTCAATTTAAGCCCTACAAGGATTTGCACAAACCACCCCCATCCTGCTCCTATCAGTCACAGATAGACTGTTAGTATGGGCTCTTATAGCAATCCTCTGCGTGAGTTCTGATAAGGGTCTTACCGCTTTGTAGCTGAATCAATACTGACATCAAAAGCTCCAAAGTTCACAGGACTAATTCCTGTGGTTAAGTGCCTTGCAGACACCTCAAAACCGGCTACACAAAATTAGTATGTTGTGCAATGTGATGTAAAGCAGAAAAAAAGTATATACATATACATTTAAAAGCCATAATGTCCTCTGTTTCATTAATGTGGAAGCATCTATTTAAAGGCTGTCAGGGTATCAAGGGGAATGCAGATGAATCAACTTTGTTTAGATGACTGTGTTCATGGTTGTGTCTCTCCCTCTCAAGGGTCAACTGTTTATTTAATGCAGTGAGACTGATCTATTGTGGGAGATGACCTTATTACAGAACGTGACTACTTAAATTCCACTCACATTTCAAAGCTTGATTCCACTCCGTTTAATTTCTTTTAAAGTAATTAACAGCATCCACTCTTGTCATATTTCATTTGTATGTATCCATGGTGATCGCACACTTGCCAACCCCCATGACATAAACCACAGGGTCTGTATATGACGGAGGAGGAGGTGGTGTTGAGGTGGAGGGAGGCTCCTTCAGTCCGATGATGGTGAGGTGGGAGGGGCTACAGTTTGATTTACAGTGCCATTCAAAATGCAGATTAATGGATGAAGAAATGGGTGTGGTCATTCTGCTGAGATGAGATAAATGTGCAGAGAAGCAGAGAGACAATAGAAAATATGCGTGTGTAATTGACAAAGGCTTCTAGACTTTTTTTTTTTTTTTTTTTTTTGCAAAAAACAAAACAAAACAAAACAAAAACTCTTTGATATGAGCTCTATTCTACAGCTGAAAATCTAAATTTGCTATGTGATTTTATATAAGACTGTCAGCCCTTGCTCAATTATACATGAATAACATAGTAGTTATGAAAGACAGCTCAACCCTTGAGTGTTTTACCCTCTTTTTCTCAGCTGTGAAGTTGATTTAAGCATTAAATTCAGCTTTTGTTTATACTTTTATTCATTAAAAATACTCTCATAAAGATACAAAAATTTCACTGGGGCAGTAAAATACCATTTAGGGATGAACAGGATACAAAGATGCAACTTTTAGATTTTGTTCTATTTTAGAAATATTGGGGTTATCGTGCTGGTCACTGAAGATTATTAAAACACAAGAAGTCATATGCATACATTTGTTATAAGATGCATTTATTTGTTTATTATAATATGCTCTTTTCTGTCCTTACCGAATAAAATTATGAATATAACCTAAAATATCTGTAATGGTGACAAAGATCGGCTTTAATCAATTAAATAGTCAATTTTTCTATCAGAATTCTGAAAGGTAGGAGGGATAGAGGATGTAGGCCTAGAGTCCCTTTCCTCAAATAATAGCAACCCTCTGCCGTTCAATCTTTCCAGACATTTAAATTAAAGGTCAGATGCAAATGACTATCTGTAAAGGCATGGCACTCACAGTATTGTGGAAAACAGGAAAATTCAGCTATAGAAGAATGAAACAGTGTTAAGGTGTTTGCAAATGTGCTGTTTGCTTTAATTGCTAAGCACATTTAAAATAGTTGATTTAATTTACAATTCTAAAATTAAGAGATTTCTGGCATTTTATGGGTGGGTTAATGAAAATAGTTTTCATTACAATTTAACCCCCTGCAGATATTTGAATTATGCTTCTTTTATATATATATATATAATTTTTCTCTCTAAAGCAGACTAATACATGTGTTTGGGACATTTTGGGATGGTTATAAAGTGAATTTCACATATTTTATAGATTTATTTTATTATTTTATCTTCACAGCTGCTTACGAATCATTTTTATTAATCGTTTTTCAATTATTTACAAATGTCAATTATCAACACACAGATGTGGCTCAATAAAATGTGATTTTATTATAGTATTAATGGACTGCTGTAGCTTTGAATCAGAGAATTCTCTGTAATGCTATTAACCAGATGAATTATTAATAAAGGCCGCATGAAACACATAACTGAACATAGTGTCAGTGTGCTGGTCTGGGCTGGTCAGAGCAAATGGCATGTCCCTTGGTCCTTCTTTGATTCCAGACCAGCCATCTGCATGTTTAGACCATAGAGACTCCTCTGAGAAATAAAGTCACTGTGGTCTTGCATTATATTGTTGTGCACATTATGGAAAATATCAAGGAAGTGATAAGAACAAATCTCAATAATGTCAGAAAAAAACTTACATGATAGTTTGGTTTGACAAAGAAGCAGGTTCCTGATTCCTTATACAAGTTCATTAGTCCAATATTCATTTCTTAATTTTCCTGCAGGTTTTATGACAAGATGCCACTCAAAAAAAGAGTGTGTGTTTCTCATTCATACGCACACCCACACACATGTAAAGTATCAACATACAAATGTATTGTCTATAGTGCATGGCTTCACTCAACACACACACACACACAGATGCTGGATTCAGAGGAGGCTCCTTTCAGACCCACTCCCATAGGAAAAAGTTTTGCCAGTCATAACCCTCATAATTATAATAAATTTGACATTTCTCAAATAATATTGATTTCTTTATTTTAACATTTCACAGTCAGTGATGGTCCAAAGCATTGAGAAACAGGATGTCTATTGATCTGGGGCTCATGAATCCCCTTCGTGTATGTGATCATTTTTATAAGGCCTTTCTACCAAACATAAATCAATATTTTATATTCTCAGCCTCAGAGAGGTGGTGGGGGGGGGGGTATGTACAGAATCATATCACTGGACAGAGACCTGACACCTGGAGAGAAACTCTTAAACTGCAGGAATGTTTAATGACTCAGACTGAAAAAAGTGTTCCTGCGTTTGTAACGAAACATTTCAATCATTATTGTATTCGAACCATCCATCCACAAACAGATGGGATTATTCTTACAATCTTTTTAGAGGGCTATCACATCTCAAAAATACATTTACAATTGCAATTACATTCTAGCATGAAAACATTTGATGCCAAAGATACATTTTTACTCGAAAACCTGATTAAACTGTTTTTCATCTTCAAATACATAGCTATAAATTAAGCAGAAGACAAAACTATTGATTTGTTTTTTATCCCATAATTAAATCATACTTTGTTCCAAGGGAAGAAATCTAATCTTGAAGGGAATACTGAAATCTGGCTTACAATTAAATAAAAAAATTCTGCAAAACACATTGAATGGTTAAATTGAATGCCAGGGCCAAACAGAACAATCTTTAATGACTTAAATGATTTCATCTGTATTTTTATATCCTAAATAATGAGAGGGAGGAAAAATGGAAAAGAGGAAAAGGGTACAGATTTCATCACTTAATAATCTTTACCAAAAAAGACACTCTGACAGTGAGTTGGTCCTCTTTAGACCCATATGTCCTTTTATCTCTGCTGTAGGATACTTTAGTTTAAAATCCATATTTACGTCCTTTGTGTAAAAGTATTGATTCTTCAAATCTGGATTTTTGCATATAGCCTTCACATTTTACCGCATGCAACTTGCTGGTGTTGTAGAACAAATCGTAACGAGGTAAAGCTGACTACCTGTGTGTCTCCTCTCATTTGAAATGTATCACAGGCGGTTGCATGATTCTGTTTGTTATTTCATCTGTTCAATAAAGATATGACCTTTTGAAAAGTTCAGGCAACACTTGAGAGACGGAAGTGCTGTAAAACGATAGAACAGTTACTGTCATTTCATATAGAGCTGGAGGGTTGCTTGCTCTAATCATCGTGGGAATTTGTGGAGAATGTTGAACATCATATGTAAAAACTGTAAAGCAAATGAGTATTAATTAAGGAAAAAGTTTTTTCCTTCGCGATAGTTTTTCCAGATTCAACGCAAAATATTTGCAAATAAAAACAGACACTATTTCAGCTGAACAGAGATGACAACTGAATTCAATGATGAACTGCCTTTAACTATCATTTTGCATTATTGAGACACTGTTTTCCAAATGAATGTTGTTCAGTGCTATGATGCAATGTATTTTGTTTAAAGCACTATATAAATAAAGGTGATTGATTGATTGATCAACGGATGAGTTCGAAATCATTTGAACAAGATCGGTCATAAAGGCATTTTACAGCATTTTAAATGTTTTGTATTTCATACAGAATTAGGCTTGTGAATATTTTTCTTTTTTTGCAATAATATGTGGCAGTTTCATTGGAAATTAGGTCTTTTTCAAGAATTCCTCCTTATTTGTTTTATATATGCCAAATCGTAAATCTTCAGAAGAAAGGCCGCCTTTAAATGTTAATAACAGCCTAATAATACCGCCGAAAATATGTTTTTTGTTGTTGTTTTGATTTAGGATTGAATTAAATAATGTATGAAATACTTTACTGGAATGAAAAAGCTTTCATTAGAAAATTCGAAAATTGAATAGAACACAAGTCAATCATATTGGCAAAGCAAGAGGAAATATATAATAGTTAGGTTTATTCAGCAATACACTAGATGAGAGAAGCTTAATATAGAATGCAGTGTAAAAACCATAACATCATAGAAAACAATGATCTGAAATTTAAGCATAATGTTAAGAACTTCAAACCAGTTGCACGTAAACCTCGGACATTATTTCAATATGAAATTAATACAAAGTGCTGGAGAAAGTTAATAGCTCAATGACGAATTCCATGCATACTTTCTGAACTGTAAAAAAGCGAATCATATCTTAATAACAATAAAATTCACTAATGAAACCATAAACACAAAAAAACGTGCTCTATATGCTTTTATCCATTCTGAAATCTGAAATGTAGATAGAGTTTTAAAAATCCTTCTGCTCAATCTGTAGAATCTTTTGCGATTCTTAATGCAGAATGACTTAATTAGCTAGTGGTTAAAAGTACCTTTTCGATATGATTTTGATCCGTTAAATCATTAGGCTACATCGTGCATAACACATAAGAAGTTGTATATACATGTTTTTGCAGGTAACAAACAATATGACGTGTAACAATACAAATACATTTCCACCACACCGCACTTTTCTCAGTATATAACTGAATACACTTTTTAACAGGCATAAGAATAGTCCCTTTCTCGGCACAATATTTTTTATTCGCAAAGTTTTGAATATTCTATTAATATTATTTCCTCCGCTGTTGTCTCGAACAGAGTTAGTTATTCACTTTTGTCCAAAGCAGCCGGGCTTCAAACTAAAAAAAAAAAAAAAAAAAAAAATTCCTTCAAATATAATTTCTTAAAATCCGCCACATCGAGGAATCATGGAGGTTTTCTGAATTTGTCGCAGTTCAGCCGATTGTTCAGAACGGTAAGGTATCGTGGAAGAGTTTGTCAATGATCGCAGGCGTGGGAACCAAATCCTCCAGCTTCAAGTAAAAGATGCGCTGCAGTCCCTGCGTGCACAGCGCGCGCACCTCCGGCAGCTTCTCCAACAGTTTAGACAACTCTCCACTGCAGGACACCTGATCCTTCAGACAGTTTATGAGCTTGTTTTGAAGTTCCTCTGTTTTCTTGGGCTCTTTTAGTCCGTGTCTCTCTATGGAGATAAGAAAGACTCCGTCAGGGGTCTGAAGCGCGCTGTATATTCTGTGCATCACTTGGAAAAGGTCAGACATGTCTTACCTGTAACTATGGTGAGAGCAGCTATGCAGGAGAAGGCAGAGACGTCTATGCTCATGTTCTGAAGGTTGGAAGAAAACTCGACGATAGAGTCGATCCACTCCCCAAAGCCACGCACGCACTGCAACTTGTGTAAAACCACTCCATTGCAGAACATAAGTTTTTCCTCTGCCAGGTTAGACCTGAAAATGGAAATTTAAAAGTCATTATTTAAATCCGGCAAAAAACAGCTAGTCCGCTTTTAGATCATGACTGCTTACCTGTAAGCCAGCCGCAGCACAAAAAGTTCAAGGAAGGCTGATTCGAAAAGCAGTTCTTGGTCGCATTTGGGCAGGTCAGTGAAGCCGGGGATTTTTTCTGCCCATCCGCGAATGATGCTCATTGAAGCAGTGAGAAGATCGTAGAACTGCTGAATGTGCAGAGATTCATCTCCTCCACTGTGAAACTCTGGACTCGCCTGAAACTAGAATTAAACACAAAAAGAGACATTTCAATATTTGTTCAAATACAACTTTATGATTACATGCAACTTTGCTCTCTTATAATTCTCTGTAAATTAGACTCTCTCACATTCTATCATTACTTCTGAGATGTGACTTTTAAATGAATGTTAAATAGTTGTAACATTATTATTTAACTCTAAAAAACGTAACGTTTTACACATTGTTTGATGCTTACTTTAGAGTAGTCCAGGCGGGCCATGGAGGGGCTGGAGTCTATGTGCGCTTTCACTAGGGCGTTCAAGAGATTGACGGGTGTCACAGAGACAGGGATTTCCTGCGGACTTTTAGGTTTGGAGGGGAGTCGACCTCTTCGTCCTTTTAAACTGGCTGTTCTTACAACTGTAAACATAAATATATATTGGTTATACACACCGCATCTCAACATGAAGCCATATCTCTTTGATAATATAATTCAACAGGCTTAATTTTAAAGATGCCTTGGACGTGTAAATTAAGCAAAAATGTAGCTACTTGACATTACCTTCCTTCACCATCCCTACGACCAGGCACTTTTGAAAACGGCAATACTGGCATCGGTTTCGCCGTCTTTTATCCACAGGACAGTTTTTGTTTGCCAGACAAACGTATTTGGCGTTTTTCTGCACCGTGCGCTGTAAAGAAACAGCACATGCACGTAGCGGATTAATTGCATGCAAATCTACTCCATTCGCATGGACAACTTGAACCGCAATCACAGTATGAAGTTGCAATGGAACAGGACACTCAAACCCTGCACTCCAGTCCAAAGCTGTCTAATACATTCAAGGGCCGGACGGAGCAGACATTCGGTAAATACAGATGCGTGGGCAGCCATAATTTGGGGTCCCCCGACGCTCTCTCCGCGACCCCTCTTGTCGGATTAGCAAGATTATTCTATCACGACGGTGACATAAAGAGCGGTCTTAATGTCACCACTGGGAGTTCCGTTACGCTCGGTTAGGCGCGATACGACTCTCAGCACAAACCAATTTAATTCTAGACGAAAGTAATGGAGGCAGAGATGAACGGAGGTGTCCCTAGGTGCATATTGGGTCAAATCAATACAACTGAGATAGTTAAGGGTAGCCTATGCTACTGTAGATCAGTTCTAAACCATGCATTTATTGTTGTAATCTTTAATTGGGCAGGTAAACAAAAGCTTATAAGATTAGACCTTCGATTAACTATAATCTTTTACCACAGTGGGACTTTGACTGTAATACGTGTAGTATGCTATAGTGTTAGTTATATATATAAAAAAGCGTACCTTGAAGAATCCTTTGCACCCCTCGCATGTGCGCACCCCGTAATGCTGGCAGGCTGCGTTGTCCCCACACACAGCGCACAAACCCTCGCTGGATGGAGATCCTCTTGCCGGGGGTGAGGCCACCGGGCTTTCCAGTAATGGATGTCCGACGTTAAGCGAATGGGATAAACCCACAGCGTGCTGTTTCCTCGGAGGTGCCGGTAAAGCAAAACTGTCCAGCGCACGGTGCGCACCAGGGGTGTCCGGGCCCATGGACACGTGCAGAGATCCATCGAAGCGCATCTGGCAGCTTGACATCGGCGTGTCCACAGGAGACTGCTTGAACGAGAACAACCGCGACATCGCGTTTTTCCGCTGCTGGTCCATCATGTGTGTAGTCGCCAGGTAGTTTTGATGAAAACTGTGTAGGGACGCGCTGTCTTCCCACGTGTGGTGTGGAGGCGCCGGGTAACTGGGTGACTGGGAGACGTTTGGTGAGGATGGTTTATAGTATATAGGCCTACATATAGGTTCGGTATGGGGTAGGTTCTCCTCAGCCTGGTGGGGCTGATGATGATGCTGCTGCTGATGGTAGCTGTGTGCGGGTATCTCCTCCACCTTGATGGACAGCTGATCCCCAGAGTGGGACATTTGGTAGAGGCAGGGAGGCTTCACGTCGTAGCTGGAGCTGTAGGTGTCCACAAAGGTGCTGAAACTGGGGAGCGAGGAAGTGACAGCTATTTCTGCGTTAGTCAGGTCCATGCTAAACTTGACAAACTCCGGTGTTAGGAAGTCGCAGCTGTACTCTGCCGTGGTGTTGTAACTGTAACTCTGAGATGCAGGGCTGGCTCCTGGAGGTGATGTCCCATACTGAGCCTGGACGCAGGGCATGGCTGCAGTGTTAGAGAACTGAATTGTTATAGCTTTACCTGATAGGGTGCATAAATATTTGTTCAAATGCTTTATAGTTTCACACGTTTGGAAATAAGTGTTAATTTAAACGAGATAATGTATTTTTATTCCGTTTTAAATTCCCTTTTTATTTTTTTACCCACAGTTAACCTTCTGCTTAAGAAGTATTCATTTAAATACAGGATTTTCCATTGGAAAGAATGTATGTAAACTTTCTGACATACATTTCCCTGGCCTGCTTCAGTTTACCTCCGCACACCTGCTACTTTTATCTCTCGTGGAACAATCTCTGAAGTCAGGGCTCGCAACAGCGGTTGATGTCAGAGCGTGTATCTCCGTTCTTTTGGTTTCTGTGAAATAAATATTTTGTCATCAGTAACAACATCTTCATATTTCTTACGCTTTTTTAGCATGTCAGTGCGAGTTACTTGATATGTTTTGTAACATTAAGGCACTCAGATGACTTCAAGTTAACTTTAAAAATGGAAATTAGAGTTTTGGAAAGATTAAAATTAATATTTTAAAAAGGTAAAACCTAAAAATAAAGGCTATAGTTAATAAAGTTACAATTCTTCCCACACGTTTTATTTTAAAAGCATTTTTAAAGCTGTTTTATTAAATTAAAATAATGTTTTTTGCTCTTACATACCTCAAATCGCTATTAAAAGAGTTGCAAATTATGAATCCATGTAGCTGTTCCTGTTGATAGAAGTTGCGTTTGCATGTAGAGCCACTGTCTTTGCGCACCTTACTCCTTCGACAGCACGCGAAGACTGGAGCCAGAGCGCAATGTGCCTTTTGTTTATGAGAACTCTGAATGCCACAGCCCACGTGCTAAGAGGGCGTGACGTCAGGCGCGTCACCCCTTGACGCGCTGCGATCGCTGGACAGAGGGACCGTTCTTCAATCGTCCGCGCGTTTGCATATGCTGGACTGTCCACTGGGTCAGATGAGTTGAATTTCCTACACATTATCCGTTTCCCAATATAGAAACCACCTACAGGAGATCAGATCTCAAAACCAATGAGCTTTTTTTTTTTTTACTATTTTGGGGACTCGTCAGTCAGCATAGGCACAACATATCAAACTTTACCTGCCGTTATATCCAGTTCGTAAATGAATGCAACAATAAATGCTGATTAATTAAATGTTTTAGAGACACTTAAAGAAAAGAAAAACAACAAATTAGGAATTAAAACAAACAAACAAACAAAAAAAAAAAGATTATGGAGAAAGGAGCAAACCACAGTAAATTTGCTCTGTTGCCATACTTTTACAGAATTTAGTGAAAATTGTATATTGGATGGGGGAAATCCATTAGTACGCTTTGAAAATTAAATCCAAAGAGAAATTATTAAAGAAGGAATAAAATAAACATATAGCCATACAATAACATTTCGCTTTATATCTTTGAAACTAGCGATACAGGGCTAGATGCACTATTCAGTAGTGACGCCATATCTGTTTCTCCTGCATCATGCTTAGGGAAAGTTTCAATAGATTAGGATGTGTTTCATCTGATTCCATTGCTCTCTCTGAGCGGTGAAGTGTTTCCATTGTGAGAAGGGAATCCCGCTGTAACAGAGGCAACTTTGTTAGGACTGAAGCGAGCTGCGTCATCGCTACGTCAGCAGCTTCCAGCTCCATGACGCTTGATGCGCAGCGCTGAACTTTTTAAGTCTCACCTGTGCAACTGACACGATAAAGTGCCTTGCAAAGAATCTTTTTTTTTTTTTTTTGTAAACATTGTTAAGTGCTTGCTGTTCTATATATAGTGCATCAGTTAAGCTTTTTTGTGACATTTCGTAATAAAGAAAGAAAATTAGCTGTAAACAATAGAGTAATATTTTTTCTCGGGTAAAAATACTCGTCTAAGCATAAACTATAGCTATACATGCGGTCCAAATCAATTTTGTTCTGAGAGTTAAATTGTCTTACGTGTTTGTACACCGTCCCAAAGAAAGGATAGTCTTAGAAAACGCCTTTCTATTCCAAGTGCGGTTACAATTAGACGCCTATGGACACGCCTACCTAAAAATGATTGGAGGAGAGATGTGAATCCTCTATACTGATTTGCCAATCCACCTGTTTGTCAAATACTTCCTGTCACTGTACTTCCTGGATTCCTGAATAAGTAACATTGTAACATCACAGCTGATACCTTCACTGTCCATGATTTTCCTTTTTAGACATCATCATCATCATCATCACCATCGCCAAAAACAGTAAGTAAAAACCAGCATAACCCGGCATATTATTTGCCGTCGATCGTCTAAGCCTGACCGATCTATTCTTGGATGCGAGCCAGCCACTGTTGCTCCAGCCCATAATATGCCAGTTTATAAAATGTATGTCATAGAATTGCGCATCAAAAGTTAAATTCAGATCTGTCTTTGTTTTATGTTATCGAACGATGTATTTGCAAAGAGATCTATGGGTGATGGTTGACTCGATGTCAAAAACAGGGTTCACGTGAGTTCACGTGATGTACTGGATGGGTTACATGAGTCTGTATCCATCTGTTGTCTCTAAGAACTGAGAATAAAGGCAACTCTTCTGATTTTTCTAATGAAGTGAAAACGGTTTGAGGTAAGATTGTAGAGATGCAATAGGCTGGCTTTAGCCTGAATTACTGTACATGTTCAGATTTCAGTCTAGGAGTCTCATATTCGCTTGATTCTCGTACACGAACTGTAAAATAATTATAACCTGTAAGATCACTCTCAGACGTTGTGGCTTCTCTCTCTCTATGCACATGGTTTCGCCATAAACGGAGCATGCAGGACAGGCGTGAAGTCAAGCAGTGTAGTAAGAATGACTCATTCACTTCCTCTAGTATCATGTAGTGAAATCACTTGCATCCCTAACCAAAGACTGATTATGGCTTTACTTTGACCTTCACCAGAGATAGTCAGTTTTAGGATTCATACAGTAGTTGTTTAGCCACACAAACTGGTCTTGGACATATCCGTTGTTGTTTTTTTCTTTCATTTTGACAAACAAAACACTGGTGAGTTGTGAACAAGTGTTGCAGGTTCACTGAATTTTATCATGACAAGGTCAGGGAATGTGATCGTGGTGATACAGAAGTTATTTTAGCTTCTTGGTATGACTGCAATGTATTTTGCTTATAATTATCAGAAAATCTGTCATGTTTTCATAAAGTAAGCTTGAGATGTATTGGATTTGTTCTCTAAGATTATTTTTGTAGCCTACATGCCCTCTTTGTCAGTCCTTTGCAATTTATGTTTTCTTTTTTTAACTTGAGAATAGCTCATTTTCGTTATTTGAGTATAATTTGAAGACATCAGAAAGGAAGAGTCAGTAACATGCAATTATAAAACAGAATACACTTAAAAAATGTAAAATGATTTATTTGTTTTCACACATAAGCATGACATCATTACGTTAAATTTACAGTTAAACTGTATTTATCCTAATAATATACATTATAAATGCACAGCACATTGCAAGTTCTTATCAGGAAGTGATACCAACATGAAGTTTTCTGTTTTGGCATTTATTCTTTAGATCTTTTTAATTTTTCAATCTGTTTCAGGGATCGATGGCTTTCAGAAAGGCAGTGAAGGGAACCCTAATAGGGGGCGGAGCTGTAGCAACAGCCTTCGGCCTATCACAGTTCTTTGAATACAAGAAGAATCAGGTATAGTTTTAAATAGCATCAGTGTTGTTGACCGACCTCATGCCATCTAAATATAAAGATTTGTCAAATTCTTTTGACAAATACCAAACATTTTCTTTTCACACCTCACATCCATACAGTGACTCCTACAGGTTAGACTGCAGAATACACAGACACATCTGTACCACAGCATGTCTTGTCCTGACTCAGGAATGTTCTCTATGTGTTTATACAACCTTAAAGATACAGCCTTATTCAGGACAGTATAACTCTGTCCCTGCAATTTGATCTTAAATCAATGAACAATGTATATCTATTTATAACTATTCCTTATTTATAATTCATAAAGGTTTATTCTTGTTTTCATGTGGTCAACAAACATATGAGACAGATTTCTTGAATGAGTGCTACAGATCTTATTAAGATTAGACCTATGAATCCAGATACATTAGAAATTCTCTTTTGCACCTTTAGGTACCTTCTCAAGTCTCCAAACTTACCCCGTTCTTTCTCTAGGGTAGACCACCGTATTAAAATCAGGTTTTGTTTGCTAAAGGGAGATTACACTTGAACAGTGATACACACATTGTCTCTCTTGAATATGTAATCATGAACAATCTGATCCCCATTCACGCCATCAGGGAGTGTGTCACACACCATGTTCTGTCCGTATTTAAACTAGTTAGAACCCCAGGGGTCTTGTCTGTTTAGATGCTATACCAAATAACGGAAGGTCAAGTAGATTAAGATAATCAACAAGGCTTTCTGGAGCAAATGAAAAAAAAAAAAAAAGACAGACCCTTGAAGAGCAATGGGAGTCCTGATTTTCTCTCTCATCATTTATTTAAATCTTCCCAAGCCCATTTTGCCCATTATCTTGCATCTCAACTGTTCCAATCCCAATGAAACTCCAGGGAGCGAGAGAATTATGCACTTTCAAGGACATTGTTTTTCATGGAGATTGTCACTGCACGATTAATTTATCAAAAAAAAAAAAAAAAAAAAACAGTTAAAGAAGATCTTTGAGTTTGTTACCAACATGAACACTCTGGCAAGACTTCATTGGATGTCAGATCACCTTCACGTCACATTTGCAACCCATGTTAAGCGTTTCACTGACACAAACTTTTGTTCTGATTTTTCTCCATTTATTTGTTCATTTATCCCCCGTGTCATCTCAATGCAGCCTAAATGGGTAAGCAAAAGTCAAAAGAGAAAGAATGAATATTCTTTCAGAAAATTGCTTGCAATCATGCATGTGGCAGATGCTAATCTTTGAGATTGTAATGTAAATTTGCTGAGCGTGTGTTTGTTTGCGAGTGCCTGTTTGTCTCCTCTATGGCAAGGGCACTGTTACACTCTGGCTGAAGTATCACTCTACGGTGGCCGTATTTGCATGAAATTCTCTGTTTCCGTCATGCACTTGTCCTGATTGCAGGACAGCCTCTCTTAATAGTGCGCGGATGTTTTAAATGTGTCTGTCCTTGGAAATAGACACTAATTACTGAATCTTGTTTTTACATGCTATTACTGTCTAAATTGCAAATGTCTGGGCTCATTTGGTCATTTGCAAGTCAAATGGACCCTACAGGCTTGTGGCGGCAGATTGATGTAATCATTTAGGCCAAATGCTAACGAAAAAATGAATAAAACGTTTCATTATGGCTAAAACCCTAGACACCTAGCTTCGCCCAGGCTTGTTTTCTCTTCATTTGAACTTTGCGTTTTTTTGCCTTCGTGCGACCGATAGATTGACAGCTGTTCATTCACAATTTCATAGTCCCACTCTTTGACTTTATAAGAGAACTTTAAGAAAAAAAAAACTGTTGATTTAGTTTAAATTCCGAAACTGATATCAAGCTTAAGTATAAAATATCTCATATTGCTGTCTGTTTTTATAATATGAAAGGTCACAGTGCCAGTTGCCATAAAGAGTGACCATGTCATGAATGCAAATTTTTATTTATTAAATTTTTTTATGTATCTCCCTTGAAAATAAAACTAGCATTGTAACCTAAAACTAACTGAACTTGAATTTTGAAAACCCAACATTTGAGATGAACAATCATCTTCATTTCTATGTCTTGGCATGCTGACTAACATATTGTTTCATGAAATATATATATATATATATATATAGATATATATATATAATTAATCTGTTTTTATTTACTTTGTTGTTATTATTTTCAAGATCAATCCAGAATGAATGAAAGCCTTATTGTTTGATCTATATTCAGCAATGACAACTTGCATACCAATAAAGGGGATCTCAGAATTGTGCAAGATTGTAATTTTACATGCATGTTACAAGCTTATGGAATTTCAATTCTGGATTGCATCTTTTAAGAACCTAAAGCTTATTCTAATGTCTTTTACCACACTTTTCTCTTATGTTTCTTTTTTCTGGAAATATCCAGGCTCAGCTGGCATATGTTGAAGCACAGGGTGAGTTAAAGGTGCCATTTAAGGATGCTCTTCCAACAAGAGAGGAGCAGCTTTCAACACTGCGGAAAACAGAAGAGTTTGATGTCTTGGTGGTGGGCGGCGGAGCCACGGGCTCAGGATGTGCCTTAGATGCTGTCACACGGAGTATGGAATCTCTCTTTTTTAAGTTTTGCAATTTTTACTGATAGAAACTTTGTGAAAGTGTGTTTATTGTGCAGGTCAGTTTCAATCCAATAATACATTTGCCCTGTATGCATTTTTAGTGTTAATTTACTTTCTTAAATGTGATGATTTATATTGGATTTTGATGGGGTTTTTTTTCTTATTAGATGTTGTATTCCACTAGGGTGGCCTGTCAGAATGTGCCTGGGTGCAATAAGCATGTTGTGATATTACAGATAGTGGAGAAATCCATATGTAAATGACAGCAACTGCAGTCTAAATATTTGGCACCATAAGGTCTTGAAATGCCAGTGCATTGTCTAATCCATTCCTTACCTGTCTTTCTGCCCCCTCGTCCAGATCTGAAGACCGCTCTGGTAGAACGGAGCGATTTTTCATCGGGCACCAGCAGCAGAAGCACCAAGCTCATTCACGGCGGAGTCCGCTATCTCCAGAAAGCCATCATGAAACTAGATTATGAGCAGGTGAAGGCCCCATTTTTCCCCATTTGCCCCTAATATTTAGAAGAAGGATTGCAAGGCCGCTTACGCCACCACTGTGACATTTTAAACACATCAGACAGACAGAGAAAAGCACAAACATTAAGTAGGATACTGCTGATCTGAAGTATCAGTGTGGGGGGATGAATAAACAAAACTTCAATAAGTTATCGGTTCTTGGAAATAGAAGCACTCTAAAATTTTTAACTCAAACGGACTGCGGTTAGAATTGGTTGTTGGCCAACTTAATGTAATTTTAAAAATGCTTATTTGAAATATGAATTAATAGGGTGCAAAATGACCTTGAAATGTAAGATCACATTTATATTAATTGCATCTATCAATATTTGCTGTCAAGTAAAGCCTCTAAATGAGGATAATTTGAAGACTTGAGTTTTTTTTTTTTTACTTGAGTAAATTAACATCTTTGGTTAAGAATAATTAAAGACTTTTTAAGTCTTTCTAAATTCTAATTTTTAAATCTATAAATTACATTTTCCCTGAAAATATGCAAGCAGCAGTCCTCTGGAGCCAGACAGTTTTATTTCTTCTTTCTTAGTACATGATGGTGAAAGAGGCTCTTCATGAACGTGCCAACCTACTGAACATCGCTCCCCACCTGTCTGCACCTTTACCTATAATGCTTCCTGTTTACAAGTAAGAAAACCAGTTTGATCTAATTACAATACAATACTCAACAAAACAATACAATACAATACTACAATAAAAACACTGACCATTTAACGGAAAAAAATATTAAAAAAGGAATGGAACTATGGGATTTAGACAGAAGAGAGTTAAAGAGAAACTCTGGTGGCTTCCTAGATTCATAAAAGACAGTTTTTGTATTTAAATCCATTGATAAGTTCACAGAAATGGCATTGAACCTTTCTTCTGGACACCTGCAGCAGGTGGGGTTCGGATATTCTGTGGATCAATGCTGGACCTCTCGCCTCCTCCGTCTCTGCCCCTTGTCATTCGGGGTTTTTAAAGGATCTTCCTGTCTTTACCATCATCATTACTAATTACTCGTGGCATTTATGCCTTGCTCTGATATTTAAAGCAGCCGGAGAAGTGTGAAAGGGTCATAGAAATGAGAAACCTCAAGATTACATCATATGCCTGTCCGATTTTTTTATTACTTAAAACAAATATGTCACAAGGTGCTATATGACTTAGTTACTACTTTGACAAATCTTATTCTGTCCATGTACAACCATATCTATTTTAATTAGTAATATACCCGGCTAGTTGCCTCTTTATAACCAGCAAAAAGACAAGGCTTTCTTACCATGGTACTCAAAATATGTTATTATAATTGATTTCAGATTGTGCATTGAATACGTTTGCTGAATTCATGTTTGAGTTCAGTAGTGAGAGGGACTGTTGATGTTCTCCACAGGTGGTGGCAGCTGCCGTATTACTGGGCCGGCATTAAAATGTACGACCTGGTCGCCGGATCACAGTGTCTGAAGAGCAGCTACGTCCTGAGTAAGAGCAAAGCGCTGGAGCTCTTCCCTATGCTGAAGAAAGACAAACTCGTGGGAGCCATTGTCTACTACGATGGTGAGCAGGAGCGAATCTAAGGTTAAAGTCTTGTGTGTGTGCACATTTTCTATTTCTTTCTTATCTCTTTTGTCCAATAATCAATTTTAAATTCTATAAATGAATGGAATTCTAAAATACTTTGAACTGTATAAACTACCGTTCAAATGTTTATGCGACTATTATTTTATTATTTGATCCAAATGCAGTAAAATGCTAACATTGAAATATCATTACAGTTTAAATTTTGTATGTATTTTAAAATGTAATTTAGCCCTGTGATGGCGAAGCTGAATGTTACTCCAGTCTTCAGTGTCATGAGATTCTATTGATTTGGTGCTCAAGAAACATTCCATTCCATTGCTTTAAAACAGTAAAAATCATTATGAGTAATACATTTGCCAAGCCTGTGGACAGAGATATATTTTTCTTTATACAGTATGAGAAAAAAAATCTTGATTGTCATTGATAACAATGATTTGTTGTCAATAAAACATCTACTATTGTGATTTATGCGTCAATAAGTGCGATCTCATTTGTCTCTGTGACATTCCTGCATAATCTTTATAAAACGGCCACCGGCTGTTGCAGCCGAACCCATTGTGCCCATGTCTCTGTTGGCCCGTCTGTGCCCTGCGCCGCCCGAGGCTGCCACCAGGCAAAACTTCCATATGTTCCTGGTTAGTCTGGGTGTGCAGAATGTGTCCCCTTTACTCAAGGTCCCCTCCGTGGCCGCACAAGCCCAACCCACCAACCCTGCCTTCCAGTGCTTCCTGTCAAACTACATTTGGCCCGTGTTGATACACACACTGTCCCTCGCAGGCTGCGCAGGCAGCTTATATTCAGGGGGAGCGCGGCGGCTATCTGAGCAGCGATCTGTCACATCGCGTCCATCTGTGGGAGAAACAGAGGCAAAGAGACGTCTGGATGCTCTGTTCCCTGCCGCGCCGTGTTTACGTGCTCTCAGTGACTGTGTTAAAAAGCGTCTTCATTTGCGTATGTATGTGTGTGGAGAATCGAAACCGGCGATTGTAATGACAGTTTAGAGGTTTTATTCGTTCTTCTCCCCACGTCCGTTCCTCCCTCTCTCTCCCCCCCACCATCCCTCCTTCCCCTGGGTTGTCAGCCGGCTTTTCTCTCCAATTATTCAATCTGGAACAATCACGGCCGTGACATTTCCGAATCTGACCTTCTCCGCTGGAGATCGCAGTCTGCCTGTCGCTATTTGCCTCCCTCTATTTCTCTCCCTCTCCCTCTCTCTCTCTTTCTCCTACTCATATCGCACTCTCTCGCTTCTTCTCTTCCTGTCCCTCATCCTCCTTGAGTCCTCTCTCCCTTTCTTTCCTCCACTATCTCATCCACATGCACGGCCGCCCGTCACTTCCCTTCTCCGCTATGATATGTCATTCATTCTTTTTGTAGGTCTTTTTTTGTATTAATCTAATCTGACGCTAAAACTCCCTTATCTGCGTTTTCAGTCATTTGTAATGTCGCGGTTTCTTTATTTCATTAGAATTGGGCTTGCAGCACAAATATGGAGCCAGAAGAGACTCAATAAAGATAAATGCACACACTACATTCACATATGCACACATAGGATTCATACATGCACACACATAATTCATAAATACACACACAGGATACACAAATGCACACAAAATTCACAAATGCACACACAAAATTTAAAAAGCACAGAAGATTCACAAATGCATACAAAATTCAGAAATGCACACAAAATTCAGAAATACACACACAATTTAGAAATGCAAACAACATTTACAAATGCACTCAAGATTCACAAATGCACAGGACAAGATTCAGAAATGTATTTCTGATGCACACACACATATATCTTGATTTACAAACTGCTTGCGGTCTGTGAACTTCACTGCATTTGTGTGTGAATTTTGAGACTCCCCTGACTTGGCTCGACACACAAATGCCTTTTTTTAAACAGGGAATGATCTGCAACCAATCAGATATCTCCCTTGTTTTAGCCAATCACAAGAATGCACCCCACGTGGGGGATTGTTTACTTATAAGCCAATCAGCGAACGACTCACTTTCCTCACGCAGCGAACGACTCAATTTCCTCAGCGAACAACTCACTTACCTCACGCAGCCGGCGACTCACTTTGCGCAGCCAGCGACCCACTTTGCGCAGCGAACGACTCACTTTCCTCACGAGTCACGCAGCGAACGACTCACTTTCCTCACCCAGCGAGCGACTCACTTTCCTCAGCGAACGATTCACTTTCCTCACGAGTCACGCAGCGAACGACTCACTTTCCTCACCCAGCGAGCGACTCACTTTCCTCAGCGAACGATTCACTTTCCTCAAGCAGCGAAGTTGAGCGAACGATTCACTTTCCTCACGCAGCGATCAACTCACTTTCCTAAGCGAACGACAGCCGGAGACCCACTTTTCGCAGACAGAGAGTCACTTTCCTCTCGCAGCGGACCACTGACTCTCTCTTCATGTAGGGACTGAATATTATAATTAAAGTGACTTCTATATTGCATCCAAAAGAATATTTAGATATATTTAAATATTCAAAAAGGTTTAAACATTTTTTTTTTTTTTACTTTCATTAAAATATTTCAATAAAATGAAATAATTGCCTATTGCAAATTTATGAATCCATGGTTAACTTTTTTTCTGCAGTCACTGGGCTGTATTGAGACATTTTTAAATTTATATTTAGTAAAAAATAATAAAAAATAAACCTGAATTGTAATCTAAACATCTGTATTTTCATACAATTTAATACAATTGCTGTGTGAACACGTTCATGTGATTGGCTTATAAGTAAACAATCCCCCCACATGGGGTGCATTCTTGTGATTGGCTAAAAGAAGGGTGATATCTGATTGGTTGCTGATCATTCCCTGTTTAAAAAAAAGCATTTGTGTGTCGAGCCAAGTCAGGGGAGTCTCAAAATTCACACACAAATGCAGTGAAGTTCACAGACCGCAAGCAGTTTATAAATCAAGATATGTGTGTGTGTGCATCAGAAATACATTTCTGAATCTTGTCCTGTGCATTTGTGAATCTTGAGTGCATTTGTAAATGTTGTTTGCATTTCTAAATTGTGTGTGTATTTCTGATTTTTGTGTGCATTTCTGAATTTTGTATGCATTTGTGAATCTTCTGTGCTTTTTAAATTTTGTGTGTGCATTTGTGAATTTTGTGCGCATTTGTGCATCTTGTGTGTGTATTTATGAATCCTGTGTGTGCATCTATGAATCCTGTGTGTGCATATGTGAATCCTGTGTGTGCATATGTGAATGTAGTGTGTGCATTTATCTTTATTGAGACTCTTCTGGCTCCATAACAAAAGCCCTGCTCTTTTCGCCATACCTGCAAGCTGTACTCTAATAAACATTCAAGCTCAACCAAGCGTTTCGTGTCTACTGCTGCAGGACACAGCTTTCCATGTGAGCTGTGATTTGTCCTCTTACATGATATTAACAATATTCCAACATGCATATGTTTGTATTATCCTTCTCTACATGGGTATTTTGATTTGAGTGAACCCATGTTCATGGGATCTCTAACAAAGCATGCTGGTGCCTTCACCGCACATTATTCTTTGAGAAGTGTGCCCTTTAAGCAGGCTTCCTGCCTGTGTTATTATTTTATTGTCTGGTGGAGTTTGCCCTGAGCATGTGTTAGCATTAGACATGCTTACGTGGGTTACCTATCCCTCTGATTCTTTAGCATCGAGAACACAGACCTGGAGCACAGAGGCCTTTTTTTATATATATATATACTGTAGTCGCTCTTTCATTGTCGTAATAGAGTGATATCGCATTGGCTTCAAGGTTTCCTGTAATTCATGTTTCAAATGTGTCTGAAATAGTTTAAATGCCTCAAAAGGCCCTGTAACAATATTGAACACCGTCGCGTCACTTCAAACACTGCAATCATGAAGCGAGTCTTGACTGGGTGCAGTGGCCTCTGGCATGTACAGAAAAACATTGTGTACCTACTTAACTATGTTTTGGGAATGAATTTGTACCCAGAAATGAGCTGATGAAATCTGATGTTTTTTGTACACTATACCGTTCAAAAGTTTGGGATCATTAAGTTTCTTGTGCTCATCAAGGCTGTATGTATTTGACCAAAAATGCAGAAAAAAAATATTATTTTGTGAAATATTATTTCAATTTAAAATAGCAGTTTCTATTTCAATATACTTCAAAATATAATTTATTCCTGTGATACAAAGTTGAATTTTCAGCATCATTACTCCAGTTTTCAGTGTCACATGATCCTCATTCTAATATGCTGATTTATTATCAGTGCTGGAAACAGTTGTGCTGCTTAATTTTTTTCTTCTTTTTTTGTGTAACCTGTGATACTTTTTGCAGGATTCATTTATGAATATAAAAAAGACAGGGAAAAAACAGCATTTATTCAAAATGTAAATCTTGTGTTAGAATATACACTACCGTTCAAAAGTTTGGCGTCAGTAAATATTTTTCTTCCTTTTTTTGAAAGTAATGAATACTTTTATTCAGCAAGGATGTGTTAAATGAATGAAAAGTGATAGTAAAGACTCATATTGTTAGAAAAGATTTCAATTTTTCTAATAAATGCTGTTCTTTTTTACTTTTTATTCATTAAAGAATCTTGGGAAAAAAGTATGTTTTAAAAAAAAAACATGAAGCAGCAAAACTGTTTCCAGCACTGATAATAAATCAGCATATTAGAATGATTTCTGAAGACACTAAATTCATGTGACACTAAAGACTGGAGTAATGATGCTGAAATTGATCTTCGATCACAAATAAATAATATTTGAAGTATTAAAAACAGAAAACCATTATTAGTAATTGAAATAATATTCACAATATTATTTTTTTCTATATTTTTGATTAAATAAATAAAGCCTTGACCTCAATAAATAACAAATCTCACTGATCCCAAACTTTTGAACGGCAGTGTATATGTGACACATTCTGCTCTGGCTCTTTTCAGGACAGCACAATGACTCCCGTATGAACCTGGCCATTGCTCTTACAGCGGCCCGTCATGGTGCTGCTATTGCTAACTACACAGAGGTGGTTCATCTGCTAAAGAAACCAGACCCAAAAACAGGCCAAG
The DNA here is from genome assembly GCF_003368295.1 of Carassius auratus. Taxonomy (NCBI): domain Eukaryota; kingdom Metazoa; phylum Chordata; class Actinopteri; order Cypriniformes; family Cyprinidae; genus Carassius; species Carassius auratus. Next base: position 7,069,902 of record NC_039248.1, on the reverse strand, counting down.
AGAAAGTTTGTGGAGCCCACTGCCGAGACATAATCACAGGTAAGATATGCCTTGATCGAAAACTAAATTAATTATGTTAATTAACATTTTCAAGTCAGCTTACACAGAAGTCACTTTCAAACCAATCAGCGTTCAGTGAATTTGTGTAATCAACTTAAAAAGATTGTGAAATGAAAGCATGGAAATCTTTCGCCCTTGTATGAATTTTCGATAGCGTGTATTTCCATTGAAATAACCAGATTTTGCATACATGACATGAGATCAAATCTACACATAATTTTTTTAATCTTTGCTTTCTTTTAAAGTTTCATTTCACCACAACCCAGCACTAACTAACCACCTTCCAATGACCCCTTTAAATTTTCTGCTCATAATCCTTTTATGAAGAGATATGTCTTCTATCCTCAGCAAATGACCCCTGCGGTTAGCTGCACTGAGTTAGAGTAACACCTCCCTCTGCCGTTCACAGGGCAGGAGTTTGACATTCGTGCCAAATGTGTCATTAACGCCACCGGCCCCTTCACTGACTCCCTGCGCAAAATGGACAACCAGAAAACTGCCGACATCTGCCAGCCTAGTGCAGGAGTGCACATTGTCATCCCTGGATATTATAGGTACCTTCCCGAATCTTTCAATCATATTGTACCTCTTTTTCCTCAAGTGTATTTTTATGGTGTTAACAGTTTACGGAGAGATTACATGCATATATGTACTTTTCCTACCAATTACAGCCCGGACAACATGGGGCTGTTAGACCCCGCCACCAGTGATGGCCGTGTCATATTCTTCCTGCCCTGGGAGAAGATGACTATCGCCGGCACGACAGACACGCCCACTGAAGTCACAGCCCATCCCATCCCAGTGGAGGATGACATCAACTTCATCCTGAGTGAAGTACGCAATTACCTCAGCCCTGACGTAGAAGGTAATGCTACCCTGTCCATGCTTTTTTTTTTTTTTTTTTTTTTCTTTTTTTTTTTTCGAATAAAGTATGGTGCTACACTAAAAGCAAAAAGAAAAACGCATGATCTCATTAAAAATACAATACTACACATTGGGATATGTTTAGCACAAACAAAAATTTTCTTTCGGAATTAAATTAATACTGTAAGCATTTCCTAAAGATGTGCAGTGAAGAGTTAGCGCTGAAAAGGCGTGGACACGGTTATTTTTACGCCTGACCCTATTGCATTCGTATGAGTTTCCCTTTAAGACACAAAATTTATGGGAGGACAGGAGAGTATTAAAATGAATCACGCAAACAAGCTTTGCTAACGTTTTCACTCATCAGATTATTTGCACCATTATTTTACGCCCCAAAAAAGCATGTCTTAAACTATTTTGCGCTTGAAATGGCTGCATTTGTTGATGCTAGGAGGATTCACCGCAAAGAACAGCGAGCACATGGTAGAAGGGAGAGGATTTTTTTTCCCACAAAAATTATTTAGAATGCCAGAAGAACACATTATCAAATCCAAACATGTCCTTAACGCTAACTTGTGCTGCACTTGCTAGATTGTGTTGGTCATCATGGAAATTAGATGTTGCGTCTGTGTTCTCAAATTTGCACTTTGTCAGTAAATCACCTGGAGAAATTTTTCACACCCATCACCACTGTTTTGGAATTGCACTAACACTAATTTGCCCTGTTTAGTAAAACTGGCCCATTGATTCTACGACAGTAAAGTCCTGGTTCCCTTTGTGCCCTATGCAAAACAAGACATTTTTTAATGATTTAGTAGGTTATATTGTATATGAAATTTTTCTTATATATTCCAGTTCCTATAATTCTTTTAGAACTTCTTAGATCTCTTAATGTTTTTGGAAGAAGTCAGTTATACTTACCAAGCCTTGTTGATTTATAAAATGCTAGTCAACAGCTACAGTCACTTTGAGAGTAAAAAAAACAAAACATATCAGTCATCACAAAATTAATACCAATGGTTTCTGACAATATATTGTGATCTTATGAAGCAAAACAATTGGTCTGTGCAAGAAACTGAATTTAATTTACAACATTATGTACCTGTATTACCTTTAGAGGTGGCAAAAATTGTCCTTAAGTCTGTATTATATAGTTTGCATTGTATTGTTTTGATTAACTGAAGAAGACTCATTCCTTCATTTAGGAATTGTTTGTATTAGACTGGTTGGACTGTATAGTTCTTGCCAGGGGTGTCACTAGGGTTTCTGGCATCCCCTTTGGTTGAAAATGCATTCTGGTCCACTCCCCTTTCCCCCTTCTCAAGGGCTTGCATTTTTTTTAAACAAAAAATTTGCAGAAAGCGTGTCTCAGCTGAACTGACTAAATCTACATATGTCCAATCATTCAAAAGATTTGGGTCCCTGTAAGATTTTATTTTATTATATTTCATTTGTTATGTTTTTGAAAAAAAGTTGCTTATGGTCACCAATGCTGCATTTATTTGATACATAATAATAACTAATAATAATTTATTTCATGCACTTTAATAGATTTTTGCTGTATAAAATTATTAAAAAAAAATTTTTAATCTTACTGATTACAGAAGTGTATGAATGGGTGATTTCTGCCAAAACATTTTAATTCCGACATTTTTCAGTTATGAACTTAATAATGCAAGATGAAAATACTTTATTTCTGCATATGTTAATGAACAGACAGACAGCAGTATAGACAGAACGGCTTGCATTGGTTGTGTTGAGTCTAGTAACTACTAGTTGGGACTGATAACTATTCCAAGCATCTTCCTTTGAAAGCGGAGGTATTGATTTTTGAGCGCAGCCCTCTAATTGTTCAAAGCGCTGTGGATGCTGGCTTGATTGCTTGATTGATTAGCTTCATAACTAATTTTCCTTCACAAAAAAATGCTTGCTCATTTTCTCTGATTGTTAGGCAAGTCGTTAAGAGTTTGTTGAGTCTCGTTATCTCATCCAGCACTGTATGTGTCTTTCAGCTGCTGTAGAAAGTCATCCGGCTGTCTGTTATTAACATTACGTGTGCTCATAAACCGCAATGTGACGGCTGCCTTGTGTCTCGGTGTCTTCTGCTTTGTTCCGGGCGTGAATGAGCAACCAAGCGACTCTGTTGACCTGGGAGGGTTGTGTGAGAGTGTGAATAAAGCAGATCATAGAGAAGCAGGATGGATTGAGCAATGGAGGAATGACACAGAGACCTTGCCTCGACGGAGGGTTGAGGCTGGACTGGACTCGGCTCTAGTGAAGGCTGCTAAAGGGATTTGGCTGTGGGAGATTTGTCACAATGACAATGTAGGGGCAAGGGCCCTCCAGTTCAGATACTATGTGTGATTGCATGTGATGAACAGAGAGATTTGAAAAATCTGGCCTGTTTAAAGTAGGACTGCACTAAAAATAAACCAGAACCTCCCAGGGAATTCATAGAATAATAAAATCTATAAAATCCTCTATCCTGAAATATACATGTCCATCTATAAATAAACTGATACATGCTGAAGGGTATCTCTGTTGTTTTTGTCCTGAGCAGCTGCTACTGTCCCAAACTATACTACATTTTGACAGAAGCTTGGCTTAATTGAATTTTGATTTGAAGCCCCGCCCCCACACCGAAAAATCATTGGTTCCTCTCCTCATGTGTATTGATCTTCAGACATTAATGAAGACTGTCTTCTAGCCTTCATCTGCAGTGCATTCCAAGAGCGTTCACAAACAGTGAGATATCTTTTGATTAACTGATTTGTGATCAGTTGTCACTTCACATCCCATTTTTAAGTTCAAAATGGGCAGACAAACTTCTTGTTGACCTGTTTGTGTCCATTTAGGACATGTTGTTGTGGATAAAGCATCTCCAAAAGTAAAATAATTATCTTCCATTTTCAGCCTAGTTTGACCAAAGCTGTTTTTTTTAAAGGAAAAAAATGCCTAAACCAATATTGGCCTAAACCAATATGGTGGCCGATATATTGTAGAGGTGTTCTGATCAGAGCAGCTGTTACTACACAGAGCCGTTGTTAATAGAGAAGATGCGCAAATCCACTTCATTTTCAGCGTTTTTTGGTGCATCTTCTCTATTAACAACGGCTCTGTGTAGTAACAGCTGCTCTGTGTGAAATCACGCACCTGATGGAATTAACTGCTGATTAGAGAACCGGCTTTACTGACGAGATGCGCATAACAATCGGCCGATCGTGATCGGAGCACCCCTAATATATTGCGTATGGTCATTGTGACTCTTTGAGAACTTCGAGTGCATTCCACAGCCTGAAAATGGACTGAATTCTTCTCTTGAGAATGAGATTACTTGAATGCATTCGACGGCCCAGTGGTCTATTGCTTAGGATCATTTAGACTAAAGGTGTGTGTGTGTGTGTGTGTGTGTGTGTGTTATTGGTCTCCACAGTCTGCTGTCTGCAGAGCTCCGCTCCCTAGCCTTGTCATTAATGTTTCAGAGATGCCCTTTGATAATGAGAGTGCCGTCTCTGTTTTTCCCCCCATTCAGAAATATCAACCTGCATATTACAGTGGCAGGTGTACCGCAGATCGATACACAACTCCCTCTTAATAATTAATGCTTGAGATGTCGCCACAATAGGGAAATTGACTCTGGACTCATAGTAATGGTTTGTTGGTTGAACAAAGCAACTCAAGTTTTTCAGACAATCTCGCTTCCCGTGTTACCCCTTGGTCATTTATCAAACAAAATAGCTTTTAATGCAGACATCACTGTCATTTTTATGTATGAACGGTTATGGATGTAGCTGTAAAACAGGGCACTGCATAAATACAATCGCATGGCCTATTGTAGTCCTGTCAATCAGATACACTCCACACACACTTCAGCTGTCAGAGATTGTCAGCGTCTCTGGTTTCTTTGGTTCTCAGTGCGGCGGGGGGATGTCCTGGCGGCCTGGAGTGGCATTCGTCCGCTAGTCACCGACCCCAACTCCAAAGACACGCAGTCCATCTGTCGTAACCACATCGTCAACATCAGCGACAGCGGACTCATCACCATTGCTGGTCAGTGCTACTAACTTATGCCTTGGTCTCCATTTTTCCAATATTGTCTTTCATAAAATGGTTTAATTTAGTTTTGTACAATATTAATTTTTTCATGATTTATTTTTTTAATTCCCCCTTTTCTATAGATATATTTATTGGTAATATAATGGTTTAACTTTTGAAGTTGAAGAAATTGTCATTTTAAACTTACTGTAAAATACATTTTGCAATTCTTTCTTAAATGATTTATCTCATATTGAACGTATGATTACAATTTGTATTTCTTATTTACTTTATAATATTACATAATAATGATAATAATAATCATTTTAATATTAATATTATTAAAAATAATATTTTATTTATATTATAAATATATATGTTAATATTTTTTAATCACATTTTATATTGACTTTTTTCCCCAGAACTGCTTCTTAATATCAATGCTGTGTTGCTTAGTATTTTTGTGAAAACCACTGTATTTATTTAAATTAGTATTTTTGTATCATTTAATGCATCCATTCTGAATATGACTATTAATTTATTTTAAAAAGTACTGACTCCAAACTTATACTAGTATACAATAAAAAAATAAATTATTAATTATTATTATTATAATGTAAAAATGCTAATTAAAGGCAAAACAATAAATACAAATATCAAAATATTAAGTCTTAATCTCAAATTTTTTTGTAACTCTAGGTGGAAAGTGGACAACCTATCGTTCTATGGCTGAGGAGACTCTTGATGCAGCTATAAAGGCTCATAACCTCTCAGGTGGTCCCAGCAGGACGGTCGGTCTGATGCTGGATGGTGGGAAGGACTGGACCCCCACCCTGTACATTCGCTTGGTTCAAGACTACGGCTTGGAAAACGAGGTGGGTTTTGAAGCCTTACTACTTATGCATTCTACCAGTCCGAGCTCTTTGGAGCAGGCTCAGCTGCTCCATAACGTTCAGTCACCCATGATCCTGTGGGGGAGAGAATGTCTGGCAACCCCTTGTTTGGAAGCATGAGAGCTTGATGGAGCCGTAGCGCTACCAAGGATGTTGTTTTGCCAGCATATTTAAAAAGGTCACCATGCAGATATTTTTGACAGCTCTTGACCTTTGGTGAGAGATATAAAAGAAAACGTGGCCATGTTTATTTGTCTGAATGCTTAATGAAGCAAAGGTGTTCATAAGCTAGTAAAGAAAACATCTCTACAGTCTTAAGTGAATGTTTAAAATCTCGCTTTGCAGTGGGTTTCCTACATAGGGCAAGAAAGTTGAATCATGAAACTTACCAGTCTTGTTAAAAACTGTTACATCCCTAAGGAATAACATTTTTTTTTCTGAACTCACAGGTTGCTCAGCACTTGGCAGCCACCTATGGAGGAAGAGCATTTGAAGTTGCCAAAATGGCCCAGGTGACAGGCAAGAGATGGCCTATAGTGGGGAAACGCCTTGTGTCTGAATTTCCCTACATAGAGAGTGAGGTAAGCACTCTGAAGTTATAATACTGACAGTTATCTTGCAGTGTACCATTTGTTGAACCCCACCTTACATTACTGACAAGCTTTTGCTTCTTAAAGGGACAGTTCACCCAGTGTTGCCAAGTATTAGTTGCCACATTGTCTGATGTGCTGTCTCCACAGTCTTTAGTTCTCTTTTGGAAAGTCACTCTGAAATGAACACAAGCTGTTCCTTGAAATAATCTTAAGTTTTTCTTCCTTTCATGAGAGGCTGAGCTCAGTAATGGTTCAAATACTGTCAAAATTGTAAATATATGCAAGATTCACTGCTGGGTTGAAATCTAAACTTCATATTTTAAAATATAACATGCTATTCAGTCAAATAAAAATACATGAATGTCTGATTGCCTTCCAAACCATTTCTGTTAAAACTGACTTAAATGAAAATGAGCGTGATGTTTCCTGTCTGGATTAAGGTGCAGTATGCTGTAAAGGAGTATGCATGTACAGCCATCGATGTGATTGCTCGCCGAACTCGACTGGGCTTTCTGAACGTGCAGGCTGCGGATGAGGCTCTGCCACTTATTGTTGAGATCATGGGCAAAGAACTGCAGTGGACTGAGCAAAAAAAGAAAGTATGTCATCTATATCATGGCTTATTTCTTTAGAATACAGATTGACAGTGTTTCTTTTTTTAATTACAATCAAAGCATAATTTGCTTTAAGTTCACATTTAGTGTGCATATGAATTCAAGTCACAATTCAGATCCATGAGAACATTTTAGTTCAATACTTGATTTATTGAATTTAACGTTTGTGCAAATCTGTTACCCTTGCACTGCACACCGCTTTTTTGTCCTGACCGAAAGCTAAAGGTCCCAGCCAGGTTAATTTAGGTAACAGCTAATAATAGGCCTCAGCTATTGTTAGTTTGTTTCTTAAATGGTCTTTTTAACAAGGAGTCTCCACTCCATGATAAGATCACAATTCAGTTGTACAATAAACGCCTAGCACAACTCCTCAAGATGAATATGGCTGTTACGTCTGTGCTCGGAGCAGTGTTTGAAAGTGTGCGTGTAGTGCGTTTGTAAGGCGGTGATAGAGTTACTCCAGCTTTTGCACGTTGGTCGTAAGTTTCCTGTCTGATAAACAGAAGCACTAATAATAGCACCAATCACTGTGCAGCTTTGATACTGTTCAGTTCCCACGAGTTCAGGGCTCAAATCTGCTCACAATGCAGGTGCACCACACCCACCAAACACATGCACGGACACAGACACAATGCTCTGCTGGGAGCCTCGATCCAGCGCAGGTATATCACAGCTCTGCAAAGGCAAGCCAGTATTCTCAGCCTGTCCATTGCAGCAATGTTTATGTTGCTGTTTCTGCTGCATGAAACACTTTTTGAATCTGAATATCAGTATCTACTGGAAGCTACTACCTGTATTTTCTTATAAAAAATGCTCCAATTATCTTTGGTTTATTTACAACTTTGTGTTGGGTCAAATAGTTTCAACTTCCCCCTTCTTAAATTCCCCCTTAGTAACAGCCAATTTGCAAACCATGCATTATACTACAAAGGTTGCTTCAAAACGTGTTTTGTGTGAGTCAACTCCTCTCTTCACTCTGGAACTTTTCCCTCAGCATTAAGCAGGCTTGGGTAAGCCCACTGCTTAAGAAACCATCTCTAAATCCAGCGCTATTAGAAAACTACAGACCGGTATCCTTTCTTCCATTCATTGCAAAGACACTTAAGTGAGCTGTGTTCAACCAGCTCTCTATGTTCCTTGTACAGAACAACCTCCTGGACAGCAACCAATCTGACTTCAAAAGTGGCCACTCAACTGAGACTGCCCTGCTCAGAAAGATGGGCATCTCTGGAACCGCACTCCTGTGGTTGAAGTCCTACCTCTCTGATAGAACCTTCAGCATGTCTTGGAGGGGTGATTTTTCAAAGTCACAACAACTTGGTACTAGGGTTCCTCAAGGCTCAGTACTTGGACCACTTCTCTTCTCCATCTACATGACATCATTAGGATCTGTCATTCAGAAGCATGACACCCATTTCTACTTCTTATTCCAGCCTGATGACCCGACGGTAGCTGCTCGCATTTCAGCCTGTCTGAGTGACATTTCTAGCTGGATGAATGACCATCACCTGCAGCTCAACCTTACAAAGACAGAACTCCTGGTGGTTCCAGCTAAGCCTTCGTTTCATCACATCTTCTCTATACAGCTGGGTTTGTCAACCATAACTCCTTCCAGGACAGCCAGAAACCTGGGAGTTAAGCTTCACAGACCATATTGCTAAAACGACTCGGTCCTGCAGATTTGTCCTATACAACATTAGGAAGATTAGACCTTTCCTGTCGGAGCAAGCCACCCAAATTCTTGTCCAAGCTCTTGTTCTCTCCAGACTGGACTATTGTAATGCTCTCCTGGCAGGCCTTCCTGCATGAACTATCAGGCCTCTGCAACTGATCCAGAATGCAGCAGCGAGGGTTGTCTTCAATGAGCCAAAAAAAGGTCACGTTACTCCTCTTCTCATCAGGTTACACTGGCTACAAGTAGCCGCTCGCATCAAATTCAAGGTACTAATGCTTGTCTACAAGACGACCACTGGCACGGCACCAACATACCTAAACTCACTAGTTAAATCTTATGTGCCCTCCAGAAGTTTGCACTCTGCAAGTGAACGACGCCTTTGGTGCCATCCAAAAGAAGTTCAAAATCACTCTCGTGGTCATTCTCCTGGACTGTGCCCAGCTTGAGGAATGACCTCCCAATCTCAAGTCGATACTCATTTTCAAGAAACATCTCAAGACTCATCTTTTTCGCTAGCACTTAACCAACTAATACTAGGACTTTTCTTGTCTTTCATATATTCAAAAAGAAAAAAACTGGCTATGCGTTCTGTACTAGACTAACTGAGACTTGTCATGGCACTTGTATATTGTAGCTTGTTCTCTTGTTGATCTGATTGCTTCTATTGTTCTCATTTGTAAGTCGCTTTGGATAAAAGCGTCTGCTAAATGGTTAAATGTAAATGTAATGTAAATGTTTAAATGTGCCACTGTTATGATCAGGAAAATGAATCATTTATTAAATTATTAAATTGTTTCTAATCTTAAGGTACTGATTGTGTTTTTGGTTTTTGTTTGTCTACAGGAAGAGCTGGAGGCAGCAAAGAATTTTCTGCACCTGGAGATGGGTTATAAAGCTTGCTCTGAGCAGCTCAGCAAGACCACAGAGATCTCACTCACTGCCTCAGAGATAGCAAGGTATAAGATGAGTGTGTTAGTTAAGTGTACAAGATCCTACATCTCTCACTTTCTTAATATTATCATTATTATAATTGACAGGTATAAGAAACGCTTTTACAAGTTTGATAAGGAGAGTAAAGGCTTTATCACAACAGTGGATGTCCAGCAAGTGCTAGAGGTGAGTTATAATGTCTTACAATTCCAACTGAGCTTCCACTGTAAGTTGCTTTAGTTTTTCTTGACCATTTTCCACCCTTTCTCTGATCAGTTTTATATATACGGATAAGACTTAAGTATACAGAAAATTACCGCTTAGTAATAACCGCAAGTTGCCATGGATATGCAGAGATGAGGGGACTTTTTTTTTTATCTCTGTTACTTAATTTTAATCAATGTTCATTACTTTTTAATTTTTCTCAAGGCATGCAATTTAACTGCAAGATGAAATGTACTTAAAAATGTACTTACAAAAATTTTGTCATTGTTTACTCTCCCTCATGTTGTTCCAAACCTGTAAGAGTTTCTTTCTTCTGCTGAACACAAAAGAAGATTTTTTTTGAAGAATGTTGGTAACCAAACGGTTGATGGTTGACTTCTATAGAATGTAAAAAAAATACTATGTAAGTCAGTGGCTACTATCAGTAGTTTAGTTACCAACATTCTTCAAATTATTTTCTTTTGCGCTCAACAGAAAAAGCTCATACAGTTTTGGTGAGTAAACTATGACAGAATTTTACATTTTTTTTGTGAACTATCCCTTTAAATGTGTTATGTTTGCCAAACAATCTTAACTTTAAAATTATATATACATATTAGGGGTGTAACGATACGCGCATTCGTATTGAACTGTTCAGTACGAGGCTTTAGGTTCGGTACGCGGTACGCATTATGTACCGAACAGTTCGTTGGACTATATATTTAAAAAAAAAAGTTAAATATAATGATATGCATTCAACAAGGTAGCCAAATAACCCAAACGAAGTAACAGGCAACGCCTGACACCCCCGAAGAAGAAAAAAACACCAACTTATATGTTTATGTTACTCAGTCAGGCGCTCGCTCACTCAGTACGCGCTGAAGGCGCGTTGCAAAATAGCCAATGCGTTTAACAGACCAGAAATAGAAGATCCTCCAATAACCAACAGGTCTGGTGTTTGGGTGCACTTTGGATTCCCTTTAAGCTATGGTGATGGCAAGAGAGTGGTGGATAAAAAAACAACAATGTCGCATCTGCTACATGACAATAGGGTACACCAGCGGGAATAAAAAAAAAAAAGAAACACCAGTGGGAATACTTGAAACATGTCAACTCATTTACGCCGACATCACCTTAGTGTGTCAGTATCTGGGAAAAGACGAAAAAAAGGAGAAACATAAACGTAACAAACTATCCCCGCAGCATTTAGACATAGGCTACATTTCCAACTGACTCAAACAGGGCAAAAGACATCACCGCGGCGATTGGTAGGCTTCTTTTACGTTACATTTACATTATAGCCGGGGATATGAGACCTTACTATTTACCATTCATTCTATCATCACCATTATAGCTTACAGGGAATTCAAAGTGCACCCAAACACCAGACCTGTTGGTCATTGGAGGATCTTCTATTTCTGGTCTGTTAAATGCATTAGACATTTTGCAACGAGCCTTCAGCGCGAGCTGAGTGAGCGAGCGCCTTAGGGGCCGTTCACATATCGCGCCTAAAAACGCGTAGGCGCGTCTTTCTCCTCCTTTCCAAAGCGCTCGGGCAGAAGCGCTCATGAGGCGTCTGTCTTTGCTAAGCAACAATGACGTGCTCTCTCCATGAAGATGCGGAAATTTCAGCAAAGGATAAATGGATTTGCAGCTCTAAAAATCGCTTGCAGTAGGCTAGCTCTGCTAATAAATTTATTTCAAAATTGCAATCCATATACAACTATGATCAGCTGTTCCTTCATCTTGGCTGAGCTTTCAACGTTGTTACGGGAAAGGATGAAGCTGATTGGTTAGTTCTTGTCACATGACCCGCGGTGCGCTTGCGGCATTCTAAAAAGTTTTTGAAAATGTTTTTACATTTTGCTATCTAAAACGTACCGAACCCTACCGAACCGAACCGTGATATCAGCGTATCGTATCGAACCGAACCGTGAATTTTGTGAACCGTTACACCCCTAATACATATATGTGTATCTGTATTCTGAGGTGCTAAAAAAAATTAATTATGGGCAGAGATCATAGCATGTGTTTGTATTACCAAAGAATAAGATTTGAAATAATTTCACTCGTAAATTGCTTGTAAGATCTCATTGTCTCTGGTTTATGTGCAGTCCTTAACATTTCCGTTTAATGTCTCTTAGTTACTGATTCTATAACTGATTTGTGTTCTTTCAGAAACTCAGCATTCATATTGATGAGAATGCCCTTCATGAGATCCTCAACGAGGTGGACCTCAACAAAAACGGGCAGGTAGAACTGGATGAGTTCTTGCAGGTATGAACATCTATTTATAGACTACCGCTTGTCTTGGTGTCACTCTGGTTTTCAGGCAGGATTTGTAGTTGTAGGTGTGAAAACCTAAAAAATTAAAAGTGCTTGTTATCTTCATGTCAGTACATCTATGTTTTGTCATAAGATGACTGGTTCACAGCGATTAGTCCCTGTGAAATGTCATACCTGTGTCAGAATGAGTATAAAGTAGATCTGGTGTCTCTAGAGTTTCAGTTAATTAATAGTGAACACCACTTTTTCTGTGCTTTTTACTATAATGAAGCATGAACTAGATTACCATATATGGGGCAGGAGAAAAGTGTTAAAAGTAATAACCTTTCTGGGGTTTGAACCAGAAACCTTTAAATTAATGTCACTTCACTTGACCAGGCTTTAACCAAAGCCTCACTTGGCGGCCATATTGGTATTGCCTTTGGACAACAAGTTACAGTTATTTAAGTACAGCAAAGTAGTGGGTCATGTTTACATTTAATGAACATTAACACTGTCATTCAAAAGTGTATTTTTTTTATTTATTTATTTTTAATTGCAATGATATTTTATTATATTAAAAAGTTTTCTGTATATTTGAACAAAGAAATGTATCCTTAGTGTGCATAAGAAAATTCAAAAACATGTCAAAAGGCAAACTTTCAAAAGGTGTATTTCAAATCAGAAAAAAAGTTATCATTGGTATCTTAAGTTGTGCCGCTGAAGCTTAAATCATGCAAAAAATAATGTGGCTGTAACCATTAAGCTAGGTTTTGCTCTCTGATTGGTTCAGCTCATGTGTGCGGTCCAGAGAGGCCAAATCTCTGACAGTCGTCTGGCTATCCTGATGAAGACGGTCGAGGAGGGCTTGGATCTGAGAGGACCTGTCTCGGTTGACCGCAGTGGAGGCGGTGTTTGAGTCCCAACGAACCAAAACATCCACCAGACAACAGCTCCCACCACAAAGTTGGATAAACACCAAAATCGCTGACTGCTGTGCCCACTCTGGTCAGATCACAAGCACATCCTCTCATGTCATTAACTCACCCAGCCAGCTGGCTGCCATTGACTTCAATCTTGACTGCAATTTTGTTTTAGCATGCTTATTTAAATTGATTTTAATAAAAAAGATTTTATTATAATATTAAATTATTAGAGCAGAATATATTCTTAAAAAAATATTTCAAAGCGTATTCAAGAGTCTATATTTTTATCTAATGCATGCAGTGCCATGTTGTGTGACCTGGTAAGCATGAAAAGATTGTCTCTTTAATGTTTCTCTGAGCAGCTTTATCCGGTGTGCTTTCTGTTGTGCCATTTTATTATTGCAGATTATTTGCTCCTGAACTCAGTGAGGTGAAATTCAAGGGCTCTTAGTGTCTTCTGAGCTAAACAATGCACTATATGTGAATTACGCAGTTTTACACTGCATACTGCTTAATTGTTACTGTTCTGAATTACAGTGATGGAGTGTTGTTGTTGTTTTTTTTGATGTTGTATTATTTTAATTGTTTTTAATTTACTGAAAAAAAAGTATTTATTCAAAATCTATAATTTCCTTCATACTTTTGATAAATCCTGTCTCATTTTTAATTAATGTATCACTGTAAATGGATAAGTTGTTTTAGTTTGTCTTAAACAGGTTGTTTTCAGTGTTTTTAGACTTTGCATTGGCTCTGGTTCGGCAGGAGGGTTTTTACAAATTATAATGAAATGAATTTTTTTTATTACTTTCAAATCCATGAACAATTGAAACTCCACTTCAGTGTTCATTTAAAACCTTGCCTGTAAAAGTAATTGATTATCCATTTGTCATGAAATAATAAGGGAATATTATAACTGTAAACTTAATGTAGAGAAAAGCAGGGAATGTACTAAATGTGCCTTGCTTCTTAAAGGGATAGTTCATTCAAAAATGAAAATTCTGTCATCATCTACTAACACTCATGTTGTTCCAAACCTATATGGCTTCATAAAAGACTATATATATATATATATATATATATATATATATATATATATATATATATATAAAAGAATATGTGTAACACAACAGTTTTAGTTACATTTGGCTCCCTTTGTGTTGAAAACGGAAAATAATTTTTTTTTAATATTTTGTAACACTTTACTAAAAGCCATTATGTATAATGCATTATAAAAGTAGTTCAGTAGTATTAATTATGCTTCGTAGTGCACCTTATAATGCATTGTACAATCTCATGAATAATTGTAACCACAATTAATACATTATAACATGTATCTATTAATTGTTAGACTGCATTTTTAATTCAGTTATAATTATTTACACACACATTATCAATAATTATAATCCATTATACTCTTTAATAATCCTTTATAATGCATTTTAGATGAAGGCTTTAAGTGTTACCAAATATTTTTTCAAAATATATTTTTATGTTCCACTAAAAAAATGCTGCAAATACAGGTTTGGAATAACATAATGATAATGCAATTTTCATCTTTGGGTAAACTCCAACTTTAAAAAGACACTTAATGAACTTTGCATGTCGAAACGCACAGTCCTACACACACTAAAAGAGCACAATCTTTTACTTGACTCTGTATTTTGTTTATGTTTTGTATAGGTTTATGTACTTTTATAATCAGTTTATGTTCATAATTTCAGCAGTTGGAAAAAGGTTTTTAAAGTGGATGCTTTAAGCTTAATGATCTAAAAAGAAATGTGTTTTGAACAGTGAGACTGCTCAGAATTTAAGTCCATCATGATATATAAAAGAAGACTATAAAGATTGTCATAGAGATTGTCAGGTTTGAAAACAATTATGAAGTAAGAGGGGCCTTCACACATGAGAGCAGAAGCAGTTAAACTAATTTATTTTCCCAACAAGTTGTAATTTCAGACTGATCCTGATTGAAAGAAATTAATTATTGTATGAAAAAAGTATAGTAAATAAATCTGCAAAGCCTGAGAAACACAATTCTGTAATTAAAAGTATCTAGTTGCCTTCTGCATTGTTTGGATGTGCCATTATTTTGTGAGTGACTCTCCTTATGTTATATTTCTCACATAAGGTTTGTGCCAGTTAAAGCTTGTCATGTCTCATTCTCATGTATGCAGGCACATACAGTGTTACACATCCTTCCCCCAGTCATTCATTTTGAAGGAAGATGTCAACTAATTGACTCTAAAGCCACCACTATAGACCTGATGAACATATTAATTTAGAATATAGCTGATTAATAGGTGTATAGGCCTGAAGGATCTTTCAGTAGCAGGGCATCTTGTCATGCGCCTGCCTAATAATCCCTGAAGCTGCAGACTCTTTCACAGTGTGAGATGAGTGCAGCCCATTCCAATGTGATCAGCACCTAGCAAAATGCAATTAAACTAGCATCCCAAGTCTGTCTAATCCTCATTTCAGATGGTGTCTGAATAGCCCTGTGAATCCGATATAATTACACTGAATGCATATTAAGCAGGGGTCCTGGTAAACCACCTTAAAGGGATAGTCCAGCCAAAAATTATAATTTTGTCATTACCCTCATTCCATATCTATATGACTTATTTTATTTGATGAAACAAAGGAAGATATTGTGTTGGTAACCAGACTGTTTCAGTTCCTATTAATAATAAATAATTTTTTATTTTTTTAATTTTTTTTATGGGGACTTTTCAAGACACTCGAGGACAACTTTCAAATAATTAAGACTCTGAGCTCTACAATTGTAGTCAAACGTACCAAAGGTACAGATGGCTAGTCCCCGAAGCAGAAGACCTGAGAGCTCGAGTAGGGGAATACACATGATTTTCACAAAAATGTGAAGGTGCTAGATTATGAAGAGATTTATACATGACAATCTTAAATTAAAGCCGAAGGAGTTGCCATAAAACTGGAGAAATATGCTTATTCATTGGTGTTTGTGTAATGATCTAAGCTGCTGCTGGATTCTGGAGCATTTGAAGTTTGTAAAGAAGTTTCTGTGAAACACAACTGAGAAGAGAATTAAAACAGTCAATACAAAATGTAACTAATGCATGTACAAGGACAGCAGTACTTTTAGCAGAAAGCGATGGTCAAAGATGATTACTATTTCGTAAATTATAATATGCTGACCGAGTAAAATTATTTACAGGTGCCTTAAAAGATAAAGTGAGATAAGATAATTACTGATAGTCAATGTAAAACTTTTACAATTTAGCAGTTGCCTACAAAAAAAAAAAGTTTCATTATTCTAACTTTTAAATGCAAACCATGATTTAATTACAGGTAAACAAAGCAAAAGAGAGGAAGGTGATAACAGACATACAGTATTAGATATGACATATTGAAGACATATAGAGCTGGGTGTCATCAGCACAACTGTTAAAATGTACAGTATACCAAATTTAAGGAAAATTTGTCCTAAAATCAATAGATAAATAATAAACAGAAGAGGGCCTAAAGCTGAGTCCTGAGGCACGCCACGAGTGATTCATTTTAATTCTATGGACAAAAACCAATGTCAATGGGAACCAAAACACTCTCTCTCTCTCTCTCTCTCTCTCTCTCTCTCTCTCTCTCTCTCTCTCTCTCTCTCTCTCTCTCTCTCTCTCTCTCTCTCTCTCTCTCTCTCTCTCTCTCTATATATATATATATATATATATTTTTTTTTTTTTTTTTTTTTTTTTGCAGTGAGTCCATAATCCATCATAACACTTCCTGCATATTTATTTAAAACTGTTTTAGACTCTTTTCACCTATAAATTATGCTTGATCTGTGTATATTTCTCTTCTGATTCAGATTTCACTTTTAAATAACACTTGCATGAAGTTTTTTCAACAGTATTCTAAAATGTTACATGATAGAATCATGGACTTTTAGAAATGCTGTTCCAAACACCCACATGTTGATTATAATAAGCCCAAAAGCTCTCAGTTCCTTGTGTCCTGTATTTAACTGAGAGTGTACTGTGACTGCGGAGGTACTCTGTTACTGGCTGTGACTGGAGGATTCCCTTTGTCCACATGCCAACGAGGTGATGCACAGCACAACAATAAAACAATGTTGGGATGCATGTGGGATGTGGAGGAATTTGCTATTCTTTCCAAGATTTTGTTAGAGACATCTTTGTGTTGCCCTGTTATCAATGCAAGATCTCTGTTTTGTTTTTGTTGCAGTGTGAATGGATATGTGTCCCTGTTGGTTTGAGGCAGATGAGTCAGACAGACATCAGACCCATGTATACTATGACACTGGACGGAGAGAGAGAATATTTTATTCTATTACAATGTAGATACAGTTTAGATACATATTACTGTATATACTTATCCACTAATCAAAGCAAAAATATTATGTTGACACATAAGGTGAGACATTTCTGATGGGGTCAATTTAAAGATGTTTTAAATATTTAATAGAATATAATATTCATATTATTAAGTATGCAAATATTTGAGATATGGTAACTTAATTAAAAATTGTAAGGAAAATGTATATGTTTTTTAAATTCAAGGTGTTAAACTACCGTTCAAAGGTTCTATTTTTTATTTTTTTATTTTTTGAAAGAAAGAAAGAAAAAGGAAGAAAAATGAATACTTCAATTCAGCAAGGGCATTATATTGCTTTGAAGTTAAAGTAAAGACATCTATAATTTTACAAAAGTTGTGGTCAAATAAATGCTGTTTTTCTGGTCTTGAAAAAAAGGTATACCTGTTTTATTAGCAGTACTGATTAACTGTTTCCAACATTGATAATAAGAAGAAATGTTTCAAATGTTTTAAAATATATATAAAAATATTTAAAAATATTAAAAATAAAATTTTATGTGAACTTTACAATAATAATACTTCACAATATCAAATTTCTTCTTTTTTTCAAAATTAATTAAATAATTATAAAACAAATATTTATTTATTTATTTGTTCAAATAAATACAGCTTTGGTGAGCAAAAGAGACTTTCAAAATGGTAACAAATGTTGAACGGTATTGTGTATTACTTAAGTAAATTCAAATTAAGTAATCATTTTAATTAAAATCATTCTTTTGCACTTATGTTGTGACAAACAGGAAATTTTGAAGTATGCTTTTAAGCTATTATTTTTCATAAAAAAAGCATGCAATTATCAGAGGCTGTCAAGCACAATAAAGCCACAAAAAATAGTTCATGCAACTTACAAAGTCTTTTGAAACCCTATAATGGCTTTGAATAAAGAATAAAGAACAGACTGAAATATATATTATGTACATATTATCTCCCTCTTTGCTATTAAATTTCATTTTGTGCATAAAAATAGTAGTTAATATTGATAACAAATCTTATTAGCATTTAAAAATTGTATTGTAAAAATTTCAATGTAGGAATCAATGGTTTGTCATCACTGGCATCTTGATGCTTGGATTCCATGCATGAGTATGCCAGGTATCTGGGAATTTCTGGAAATTTTATGTAACTTGGTTTACTATGTTTACCATGGTATTTACCACGGCCAGATATAACTAGATTTGAGATTTTCATGCAGTGATATGCATGCAAACAAATGGGATTTGAGAGCTTATTTTAATTGTAGAATGTACTTTCCATTCTGTATGAATTGTATGGATGTTATGCAATTTAAAATATTAATTAACCCATTTAAACAGTTTTGATTTTTGAAATATCATAATCCTTGATTACCCAATATTTTCTTGACCTAGCCTCGTACACGCACATGCACACACACACACACACACACACACACACATTCACTCACACGCTCACAGAGGCTTTGGCATCCTGAGCAGAGACAGTGTGCTGTCATGCCGTTTCTCTGTATGCAGCTGAAAGCACACTGACTGCACTAAAGGTCAATTGTCAACAATCCCAATAGCCGGGCACACCCCCACACTGCATACAGTGCTGCTGACACACACACACACACACATACCTCACTCCAATGCACTGATATCCACATACACCACATACTCAGGTGACGGTCTTATGCCAATACACAACTGCTCAAAAGTTTGGCATAACTGTGATTTTTTAAAATGTTTTTTGAAAGAAGTCTCTTTCACTGTCCAAGGCCCAATTTATTTAGCCCAAAGTATAGTATATTTAAAATATTATTATAACTGTAATTTACAATTTTTTATATTTTAAAATGTAATTGATTCCTGTGATGGCAAAGCAGTCTTTAGTGTAATATGATTCTTCAGAAATCATTCTAACTGGTTCATTCTGTATATAATAATAAGTTATTTTGTTGCCCAATTATATATAATGCTTCTTAATATAATATATATGTAAAACAGTTTCTGCTTCTTAATATTTCTATTAATATTTATGTTTTTTTTTCAGGATTTTTTAATGAAAAGAAAGTTCAAAGAATCTGATCACTTATTCGAAAAGGAAGTATTTTGTAACATTACTGATAACTTTACTGTCACTTTTGCTTTTGAGCAATTGAATGCATTGTTGAATTTTGATTATTATTTTAATCATAAATAATAATAAGTTTGATTTATTATTATTATTTTAAATCATGTGTAGCCCCACATTTTCAATGCTATGTATCATTGTTTGATAATATTTAACATTAATAATAAGAAGAAATGTTTCTTGAGCAGCAAATCAGAATATTAGAAGTATTTCTGAAGGATCATGTGACACTAAAGACTGGAGTAATGATTTCCATCACAGGAATAAATAATAGGAATAATATGAATCCTGGGATACTTTAAAATTTATTCCAATATAAAACAGTATCAGTATCAATATTTTTTACTGTATTATTTTTATTTTTTTTAATGCAGCCTTGGTGAGCATAAGAGGCTTTAACATTAAGCATTTATCAATGAATGATTAATTGTTTCTAAACCCTTGTACAGTTAAACACAAATTCATAAACCTCGATTGAAAAACATCTTCCTTCATCTCTTTTTTTATTTTTATTTTTTTTAACATATTTTCAAACCTTTGTCACCTTTTAAAAACCTAATTGACATGAACATGATTAACTAGAAAATAACAGCATCTAATAGACTTTAATCCCAGTTTAGTAATTCCAGGACGGGACAGAGGTATATTGGTCATAATCAACAGTCGGTGACAATGAGAAAAGTCCTGCATGTTTTCTACCTACGATGGCACTGCCTGACCCTGCTGACAGCACTTTCCAACCTTAAAAAAAGGGATGAAAAACCAATTAGACCTTTTCCTCCAGTTCCTGCAAATAGAGGAGAAGAAACGAAGCCTCACTAAAGGTCATCTGGAGATATGAATGACAGCGTTAAAGTCCTCTGCTCCTAATTTTCAGTGTTTGCCGAAGCTTTGCGGGGTTGTCTACTTTCGCTGACCCCTCCAGCCCGAACAGCCATTAATTGTGGATTATAATCTGGTACAAATCTGGCTGACATGCGACCCGGTGCCCTGTGCTGTGGCAAGTGTGTGAGAGGATTAGGACGGGTGTAATGAAACCTGCAGGATAAGACATCAGAACAGAGGAGTTCACTAAAGAATATGACCACACTGAGGAGATGGGACAGGGATTATAATATTCATGAGATTGTAAAACTGCATACAGTTAAGGCCTTTAAGAAATGTATAGCTGTGTAATGTAGTCTTGTTTTTTGTACAAGAACAGACTGGAGATATTTGGAGGCTTGAGGGAGCAGATTGCAGACTACAACTCATAAATGCGAAGGTCTTTTATATTGCCAGCTCTGCTGATATTAAAGCAATTCACTTGGGGTCTGAAAATAATACCAGTGCAAAGCCATTGACAAACCATCTGTGTACAAAGAGGGAGAGGATAAAAAAAAAAACATGTAATAAAAATTATAAAGCTCATAACCAAATATCAGCATGCATCATTTCCTTATTTATGGTATGCAATAATTTTATTATTTTTTTAAATCAAGAAAGAAAATATATATTCTGATTTTGTAAGTGTATATGGTGGTTCTAGCCATACTAGCACATACAAACTATGAAATAATTCCATTTGGCAATAAATGAAACTCTAAAACACAAGCTGAACTCTCAACAGGGCATGTTGTCAAAATGTAAGTTATTTCTATATGTGATCCTGTTGTTTATTGACGGATTTGATTAGAATATATTTATTTGCTACATGAAACATTTTCTGCAATCAGAACTTAAATCTCTAAACACAAAATGTGAACCTGGACCACAAAACCAGCCATAAGGGTCCTTTTCTATTTAGATGTATCATCTGAAAGCTGAATAAATAGGCCTAGGCTTTCCATTGATGTATGGTTCATTAGGATAGGACAATATTTGTTGCAGATACAACTATTTGAAAATTTGGAATCTGAGGGTGAATAAAAATTATGAAGAAAATTGCCTTTAAGTTGTCCAAATAAAGTTCTTAGCAATTCATATTACTAATCAAAAATTTAGTTTTGATATATTTACGGTAGGAAATCTACTAAATATCTTCATGGAAAATGATCTTTACTTAATATCCTAATAATTTTTGCCATATAAAATAGGCTACAGGCCTACCCCTGTTGTGACTGGTTTTGTGGTCCAGGGTCACAAATGAATTTTCAGCCTAACTGTCACGAAACAACAATTGATAAAACAGCACATGTTGCGTACAATAATATGTTTGAACACAACAGACAAAAATGTTGCTGTATAATACAAGCATTAAACTAGACTTTTGCCTCAAACCATAGTTAGACTATTCGCAACTAGACCGAATGAGTTCATTATGAAACACCCTTAAGAAACGAGCTGTCAAACTGGGCGCCATTAAAGCAGGCATCACAACCATAAGTGTGTCACGACATGCATTATCACCATTACTATTATTAGCGACGTTTAAACATAATGACTGGAATAATAATTGAAGGTGGGAACGCGCTGCGTGGATGACGTCACGAGAACCGGATATAGACGCGTTGTGATTCGTGGCTTTAGCGATATCGTGCCTCAGAAAAAGAAAGAAAGAAAAAAAAAGCATACAGGCTGCACAATTACTTGACGTTAAACAAACACCGTGCAAAAAAACTTAAGATAATATCACATTATTCCATTGTAAGGTGGATTTCTTTATTTTCTTAACGCACAAAGTGTTGTTCTTATCTACGTATCCTGCTAAGAATACACAATAAGACCAAGGTGTGTGTGTGCGCGTGTGTTAAAGAGAGTGAGTGACTGAGTGAGATCAAAAATCAGATATCGTCTGTTTCTCAGTTGGATCATTAGGGTTTTAGGTGTGTGAATGGGGAAACAGAATAAAGATCTCAGGCTTTATCCAGCCACCCATACACACACACACACACACAGACCGAATTGTGGTGTGCAGCCTAATTGCTAAGGAGGCAGGTCTTAAATTAACAAGTGGTACTGAGGTCATTATCATGCGAGCCATAGCCACCCTGAATGTTTGCATACCTGTCTCAGGCTTTCTCATAAATGAGACTTTCATTAGTCTTAATTAGAATTAGCCAGAGTCAGCAGGGAACGCAAAGCCTTGTGTAATGATGCATGCACAATAATAAGCATCCGGCTCACTCTCCCGTTTGTGTTTGTTTCCTTTTACGCAGGGAAAAGCTTTGAGAAAAAACACCCCTACTTAACCCGCTACTTAATTGATTTGGTCAGAATTAATATTCTTGAGACATTAATTAAACAGGGAAGCTCTCATTAGGGTGTGCAGTATAGAAGAGACCCCCTCACCATTCTGCCTGTCTTTCTCTTTTGTACCAGAATCCAAAATCAAGACTTCATACTGAGAGTATCACATTCAATCAGCTCACATGTGCAGGAACCGGACTTCGTATCTTTCATAGTGTGTTCTGAGAAATAGATCTGATATGCAAAGACAACAAATATATTTTTTTGAACATAAATCTGTCACTTTTCTTGTTCTTTTTAAGTTGTAAGTGACATCATTAGATCAGAAGCTGTTAGAAGAGATGTGACAATGCACTCCTCTCAGCCTGTCACTCTCTGTGAATGGATCTGGTGTGTGTGTGTGTGTGTGTGTGTGTGTGTGTGTGTGTGCGATGAGGAGGGTAACAGCCGTTGTACTTGTCATCTGTACATGTTCCAATCACTCAAAGGACAGACAGATCTGAAAAGATAAGGAGAAAAAAAATCATCCTTCCCAAAATTTGGATAGGCATCTGTCAGAATATCTACGTTACAATAAGAATAATAACATAGTATTAGAAATGCTTTGATGCAGCAATCATTTGAAGCCTGAACCCATGATTTCCAATCAAGACTGTTTTGTCTCCTTACTTCTTGAGTACTGCAAATTTAACATTTCGGACACAATGATTCAACCATGGATCTAACCATAAATTTGGGAATGAGAAGGGGGATGTAATAACTTACCTATCAACCTTTGAAACACCCCTACTGGATGATCTAAATATTTTGGGGGTTGTGACAATCTCAATAGCATCGGTGCTTGCGGATATGTGCTAATCAGACCATATAAATATACCTGATCTCTCTCTCTCTCTCCAATTCAGGATTTTGGCTTCATTTCAGATGTATAGGAGAAAGGGAAACTTTATTACCAAGGGTCTGATTAACCCCATAATTGGCTGGTTTCAAATCTGCCAAGCCAGTCATATCCAGGGAATATGGGCATTAGCATGATTTAATTAGGTTTTATAAAGGGGATTTGGGGGTGGGCTGCTCAGGATTATATCCTGGGAGGAAGAGGTGAGCTGGGGGCTGATTAGGAGGAAGGAGTGCTAACTCACTATCACTTACAGAGCACATTTCCTTACATGGTGTACTGCGAAAGGCCAAAAACCCAACAATAAGACCGCAGTGCTGCGAGCACAAAGAATCGTTTTACACAGCCGTGCTGTCGCATACTCCCATGAATATTCATTGTACATATTCTGATTCCACTGACAACTGATAATTGATTATAAATAGTCTGCCTGAAAAACACCAGGAGCAGTCTAGCTAACTAATGCTTTAAATAATATTTTTGTTAATAGTTTTAGTATTTGTCTTCAGTTTTTCGTTGGTCTATCTTAGCCTGCTTGATCCAATTCAGTCACTGCAGTCTTCATTTTCAAATAAAAAGCTGCATCTACACGAACAAGCACTTGCTAATAGATCTCTCATCCTTGTGATAACAACTCTTGAGCACACTTGTTAATAGCCTCTATGCATTCAATGCCAAAACCTTTCTGTCTTTACTTTACGTGTTTAAATGCATGCCTCCAGAACAGTTCAGACTGATGTAGAAATATGAATAAACATCACTGAAAGGTCCAGCCAAGCTTCTGAAAATGACTGGCATATTTTTATTGTGTGACGATGTAAGTATAGTTTCAAATTCTATTAATTGACTCATCCGAATTCCCAGAATGCCTTATTTTTCATGTCCAGAACAACAGGGCATTGTTTCCTGTGGGAAATGTCCATTATGTTTATATTAACATCCTCATTAACCTGATCTCTGTGCAAGATCACCTCCCCCATAAGGCCAATAAAAGCGAGCCTACACACACGCACACACACACACACACACACACACGCACACACAAACACTGGAATGTGGCACTTGTGAAAGGAATTTAAAATAAATGTTAAATATGATGGGGAATAACAAAATAACAATATTTATAAGTAGTGACAATTTTTTTTCAGTAGAAACTTGCAGTAAATTAGTTATGACTGACACTGTGATTTTGCTATGATTGATGCTAATATATTTCAAAACTAGTGCAAAATAAATTAAATCAAGAGAAATTTAACCGTTTTTATTTGTAAATAATAATTTCCAACACATTTCTAAATTATAAGTAGTAGTAATAATGAGGTAAAAGTAAAATAATTGTTCATCTTCACATACAATGTACTACAATAATACATGTACAATATTTAAATTAAACAGCCTATGACTAATTATACACACAATGTATATTTTTAAAAAACCTTATTTGTTCATTTATTCATTCATTCAATGATTACCCCTCAGTCTAGAATTGTTAGGCTGTGCCTTTATAAAAAAAATTACCAGCACAAAAGAGCGTGAGCTGGAGCTCCCATAGCAACCTGCAAATACACACATTTAAGAGACTTATTACACCTGTTTTCTCTCGCTGGCTTTAGACTTGCTCAAAATGTGCTGGATGAAGGGTTTTTATCAAGCCTTTGCAAACAGCGCCGTTAAAACAAAAATCCTCACACCACACGTATCCACTCACATCTACATGGCTCATTAAACATGTAAACTTTCTCAGAGTTCAGCGTTATGTTGTAACAATTCTGACTACACGACTTTATGACAAAAAAAAATGGCTTCTGTGTCCTAAGGATGATTTATGAGTCATCCAATGATCTCTAATGCATGAGACAAGCTATTATGAACGCATCTGGAAAAATACCTTGTGAAGAGAAGACAACAAATGGTGTAAATTAGGCTAAAATAATCATCACCTTTGTATTATATAGTCTTATGTGGTGCAAAACATCCTAATAGTGTACAGATTAAAGTGAGGGTCCTTTCCTAACATACTGCACAGAGGACAAGGTGGATATTACAAACAGGCATAGGATGTAATTAAGAGGAAAATGACAGAGAAATGAGAGGTTGAGGATGGGTCTGTCCCCCCGGTCCTTCATGAAGGACACATGACGATTTAATACTGAAGTACGGAGGGGTGTAAATTCCACCCAGAGGCCCGAGTAGAGATGAACGCTGTGGTGTGTAAATATGGTAAATACCACATCCTCAACAATCTCAGGCACCAGCAAACAAATATTGCCCTAAAAACTGACTTAGAAATTGAGGAAGGAGGCTAGTGCTGGAAGATTTCAGAAGGAAAATGTTATAATTCGAACTTTTATTTCTTTGTATGGTAGAGACTATAAATATGGGGTGTGATATAAATATTGGAATTGCTCCTAGATGGAATAAAAAAAAAAGCATAAAAGAAGGATAAAATCACAAGTGAGTGGAAATCTGTCTTAGAAACATTTCATCATGTCTTTATTATTTATTTCATCATCTACTTGTTAAATGCCTTATGGGTGACATGTATACCCATTCCAATTGTTTAGCTAAATATTAGTCTGAATTAGTAGGTTTGCTAGCTTTTTCAATATGTCATCTATCTGGGGCAAAGTGAGTCAAATGCTCTGGGGTAAATTGAGCCAGCGATTTGACTTACCCCACCATGAGGCACTTAAGTGAAATTAAATCTCTGAAGTATAAAAAAGCATTTCAACATGATATCAAGCAACTGGTTTAGTTGATCAATGATCATACACACACACACACACACACACACATATATATATATATATATATATATATATATATATATATATATATATATATATATTATTATTATTATTTCTTTTTATTTTTTTTACCGTTTTTATGACTTCTCTAGTTCTTTCAATGTGGTTTCAATGTTGTAATAAAAAAATCAAATAAAATAATAGATTAAGTCATTTTTGTTACTGACTATTATTATTGTAAAAGCAATTGAGAAAATACTGAGAGCCCAATAAATTGTTTCATGTTGGTCTATGAACTTTTTCCTCTTTGTCAAAGATAGAGACCTGTTTAAATCATATTGTAATTTTTGAGAGGAGATACTAGGTGATAATCCATCTTCTTCTAGCATACTGAAAACTAATTAGAGAATGTGAGAGGAAAGATGCTGAGGGAATGGCGGATTTATCTTAAGAGCGGAACATTGACCATTGAAGTACAGTTCCCAATCAACTCAGAGTCATCTGTAATCCTGGACTGAACCACTCTTCAGGTATTCCCTTCAGTCAAAATTATGAAAACAGCAAGATGGATGGTGAAATAATGATTCACTCTTAATTTGATGACGATCCGATTGCTTTCGTGATGTGAGGTTGCATTGTCTGGGAAGAGATAGCACAGAGAAGTCACATATGAATGAGCAAACACTGAATCCAGCAGCAGCAAGACCACTGAAGTGAGGCGGGCCTCTTTCCCATCACACAGCACTATCATTTCTGCTTCTTTCTTGTAGCACATGAGAAATCACTTTTCCAATTCTTTAAGTCTTCAACAGAAAAAAATTCCCACCATTCCTTGAGCTGATTCTTTTGTCTGTCTCCCTAGTCTCTCTTGTTTTGTTTGTTTCTCCCTCATTCTGTGCATGTGGGGAAAGTGGCTATAAACAGTACGCTCTCTGTGTTTTAGCGTCTCTTTTGTCACCATTTTCCCTGACTATTTCTCTGCCTCCAGGCAGACAGATCATAATACTCTACAGTCCCTCAGACAGCAGTGGGAATATGAAATATTGTCTTGATTTCTATCCCAAATAGGAATTATTGTACTCAAACAAAGGTGTAAGAATATAACCACACAGTGTGTGTGTGTGTGTGTGTGTGTGTGTGTGTGTGTGTGTGTGTGTGTGTGTGTGTGAGAGAGAGAGAGAGAGAGAAAGAGAGAGAATCTGTGAGAACCATTACACTACCAAAATCACTGAGCAACACACTTTCGTTTTTCTTGTATGAAGGGAAATTCCCATTGCCTTTTTGACAAAACTGATAGAACACATACATCTCAGAGAGGTCTATATTTATATTAATTGAAGTGCATGTTTACATGTGGAAGACGAACTCTAAAATGTTTCCTGTTAGACATCAAATAGACATTTAGAAAATGTCTTTAAGATGTTTATGATTTAGAATGTATGTAAAACTAACATCTTAAAGACGTGTTTGTAGCAGATGCTTTCCAGATGAAGTGATCTTTAACCGGAATCTTGCAGATGTACATTTTCTGTGTTAGGTCCAAAAATAGTTTATAAATCATCTATAATTCTTAATTAATGGCTATTAATGCTGTTCAGAGTCAAACAAACATGAACATTCAGAATTGGATGCCATCAATGCAAATATTTTTTATGCATTTTTGTGCATTGGTATATAGACAAATGGTATGCAAAAATTAGATGACATGGATGTAGATTTTCTGTATTAAAACTCTTTTATTTATAAGTACGAAATATGTGTGTACTTGGTCATGTGATTATTATGACTCAAGACTGGTCGCGTCCAAAATCGAATAAGTACTGTACTTTGCGACCATTAAAAATCTGTCCTATAGTATTAATGTGTGTAGTATAAATGAATGAAGTATGGAAGTAGTACAGTATGTAGTATGAATGGCTTGATTTTGTCATGTGACCTACCAGTGTCAGTTGTGTTGTTTCCTTGCCATCCACAAATCCATGGCCTCATGGGATAGCAAAGACTCCACTCTCTCCAGACGCAGGCCTAGCAGGTCATCCAGGTACTTTTTCCCTACTATTTTATGAATAATGTGAACTCAGAATCTTTTCACTTCATTCTTTGAAAGGGATTTTAAACAAAAACACACTTTACTATATATATATCACACATTAAAAAGATCTAACGATTACTTTCTGATGACCTGCAATTTCCTGTTTACTTTTTTTTTAATTTTAGATATGACTACTTTTGTGGCCCGTTCTCTCTCTCTCTCATATGAGAATGAGGTGCCTTAGGTATATCTCTGATTTCATTCCTTCTGACCTTGACATGAGCCAGTCAGGTGTATCTTATACTGGTCTTCGTTCTCCACAAAGCAGGATGGCTGCACAGGGGAGATTAATGAATTAGAAATTAAAATGCTGTCCTTTGGGAAACGCGACTTGCTCCCTGCATAAACTCTTCCCCACCCCCCACATCAAGGCCGTCCGCTGTCCGTGTCTTCTCAGAGCAGTTATCAAGCACCTGTGCATTGTGTGGCCAGTACAATCGCACTTCCTCTCCGTTCAACCTCTCCCTCCTGGATGGACACAAACGACTCGGTGGTCATTTGTGGTGGAAAGCCATCCTTATTCTATGCATTGCGTACGGCCATCTCTTCAGGACGTTCCTGGTTTGGTGATAAGAATGGATAGAAACCAGAGTGCAGCGGTTCACAGCCATCACAATGGATGCCTGTCACTCAAAGCTTAAAGAGACCCCAAAGGACCACTAACCAGGAAAACCTCTGGTGACCTCAAATCTTCTGGGGTCACCCTTTCTAATTCACTTCCCCCTTCTCTCTCTCTATTTATATGTGTATATCTTTCTCTTTCTTTGTTTCTCTTTTTTTTCGCTCTTAATATTTTGGAAAATTATATAATAGACTAGCTAAATCCATTCTGTAAAAGCACTGTATGATAAAGGCACTATGAATGTATACATTTGTTTGTTTGTTTATATGATTTTATTATATTTATTTTTCTTCTTTAATATCATATTTTGTATTATATTAACATATACAATTTTTAATAATTACTATTGGTACTAAAATAGAAAAAATAAATAATCTAGAAAATGTTAACATTAAAAAAAACATAATATTAATAATTGAATTTATTATTATTTTTTATATCTTATTTTATTAGCTGATTAATTACAGGAATGTGAAGTTTAAGATGGCAGTCTTAAAGGGTTAGTTCATCAAAAAAATCTAAATGATGTCATTAATAACTCACTCTCATGTCGTTCCAAACCCGTGAGACCTCCTTTTATCTTTGGAACAAAGTTTAAGATATTTTAGATTTAGTCCGAGAGCTCTCAGTCCCTCCACTGAAACTGTGTGTACGGTATACTGTCCATGTCCAGAAAAGTAAGAAAAACATCATCAAAGTAGTCCATGTGACATCAAAGGGTCAGTTAAATTTACCCGCGCTCATAACATTAGCACAGAATAGGTTCAGAATCAGTTCAGAATCAATCATCAAAAGAATCAGTTCGGTTCATACGCTCTGTGGGTCTCATTCATGAAACACGAGCAGTACGAATTTTTGTGTAAATCGCGTGTAAAGTGGTTTTGGCATAAATTTTCGGATTCATTAAAACGTTCGTATTTTCCAAATATTAGTTGGTACGAAAGAAATCTACACCTGCTCCCAGCCACGCGTAAATAGTGCCTTTAACGTCTGAACGTTTTGCTCATTAATACGGCTGCATTTTAATTCACCTTAATCGGGTACATATTTACACAGCATTTTGAAAAAAATATTATATATATTAATTACATACGGTTTTTCTTTTAACTTTTATTATGAGAGCCAGTAATAGGATCTGCAATATGCTGCCAAACTTCCTTTTTTAGGACCTGATACGCCACTAGTACGCTTGAAAATAAAATGTGGCGTTTTGAATGAACTTCTGGTAATCTGAACTTCTGAACTTCAATTTCTGCAGCTGAGAAATGTTTCTTTTTCAGTCGCTTTTGAGAAGACATGTTGAAATCCTTCATTTGGTGTCATAATATGATGCTCATATATAGTTGTCAGTCGGATTTAATAGGCAGGATTTATGGTAATTGAGAGTGAGCGTGCACGCGCGTCCCATTTACAACTGATTGGAATTCATTAACACACATACACATTTCACTATCACATCTGACGTTTACAAAGTTTTTGTGAATCAGGAGAAGAGTTTTCGGAAAGTTCTCTTTACGCGCAAATCACTCAGATATTTACTCGTATATTTACGAATGTTTCATGAATGAGACCCTATGTGTCAGTCTGTTTCACGCTGAATAACACATGCACAGTATCATCAGTTAACAGCTTAAGTCATTTGTGGATTAATGCTTATTGGAGACGCGAACCATTTAAAACGATTCAGTTCGATTTATTCGAATTATTCGTTCGCGAACCAGATATCACAAACTGCTTTGTTTTGAACTCTCTCTCACAACAGACATGGAAGAGAAGACAATGCTGAATAAAGTCGTAGTTTCTGCTATTTTTTTTCTATTTTTTTCTATTTCTTCTTTATAATCATCATATTTTATTGTCATTTTTCTGTTTCTCCTTTTTAATCATCATAATTTTCAATTTTGCCACAATTTTTATTCAATATTACAATAATGAATAATACAAATTAAATGGCTTATATAATTTTGAGACTTATATAAATGCATTTATCTATTGATTAGCCATATTATTATATGATTTTCTTCTGTTTCTTGTTTAATAATAATAATCATAATAATTCTTCTTATTGTTGTTGTTATTATTATTATTATTGATTCTTAATTTAATCTAATATTGCAATTATTAAATATTGAACTTTGAGTCTTTTAAAGGTCGGGTAAGTGATTTCTGGTAGCCAATGTTAATACTTCAAATCACCAAAGCAAACACACCCCTACTCCAAAAGGGTCTCGCCCCTATTTTGTTAGCTCCGCCCCACACATACATGCACTACCCAGGCAACAATTACGACGGAATCTGCTGTGCCAGCCGGCCGAGGGTACGATGTCATCAATAAGTGAAAGCAATGTGTTATACAGGTCAAATATGTATTGGTAGTACTGTGTGTTTTAATATGCATACCAATGTTAACCAATGTTACTCACCTATTGAGAAGAAACAAAGCAACCTCGGCGTCCGATTGAAGGCCTTTCTGCTTCTTGAGTTCTCTCCAGTGCTGGAAGTCTGATTACACAGGCCCTACTTCTCCCCTTATCGTAAACCTTTTTTTGCCCGAATCGGTTTTCTATAATATTTTTTGAAAAAAGACATACCCCACCTTTAAGTAGATAATTCAAATTCTCTGTGTGTGTAAACATACTTGGTAATAAAGCTCTTTCTGACTTCTGACATGCAATGAAATGTAAGAAATGTGTATTTTCAGATGGCTATTAAACTCATAATTCCCCCTAAACGATGTGAGACGTCATCAGTTCCTGTGCATTCTGTCAAAGCATGTCCGTTGTGAGCCACTGTGACGCCACTGGTCTCTGGAGCTGACCTGAAGAGAGAATGGACAGCGGAACAGGCCTCCAGAAACCCTTCACACCCACCCACTGAATGCACAGAGAACAGTGACCCCTCCTGACCCCACCCCATGTTTACCAGAAGACGCAAGCTTTCTATTTGTCTCACTCCCCCTTTAAACTCAACTGAGCGACTGAAAGTTTCCAGTGGAGCTGGAACACTCGCCGGCTTTGTGAACGAAACACTTTGATAGCTCCTCTTTTTCTCTCATTTTCTCTCTCTTTCTCTCAGCGTCTTGAATATTTTCCACAGCAGCTCTCTTCCATCCTTCACAAAGCTGTCATTGTGGAGCGATCATGGCATGAGGGGGGTTCATGAATGTCTGCCGTAGAATCAGGCCACAGTGGGCCGCTCTCACAGCACACAAACACTGACGGATGACTCACACTTCCGAGGCGACCTCCTGCTCTCAAATCATTATTTATTCTGTACACCGTATCTGTTAGAACGAAGATGTTGAACATGTCAACGTCTGTGGATTCATCCGCATATAAAATACGGAGCTGGCATTCACTGTATTATAAAAAAAATAGTTTTTACACACTGATAGATTCATCTCATTTATTTGGACACTTTCAGACACTTCACACACAGGCACCCGTGACATGCTCATTTATAACTGCCCATAGATTTTAAAATAAAAATAATTAAATTTGGCATAACATTTATATAATATAAAACATTTCTTATTTCTATTAATATAGTACAACTTTTTTCTACCCCGTTAGCGTACTGTTATATGTATAAACCTGAAAACATTAAAATAACTTGTGATTCATTTCACAAATAAGAATTCTGACAAGCGTGTAGAAAGCGGCATGAAACAGTAATGTCAAATTCTGTAAATGTTAACTATTTATTTATTTCATTTATTATTATTTTTTTATTATGACCTTTTTGAAGCTATTTTGCATTTGGCTTTTCCATGGATTTATCTGTTATTTTAGCATTATTGAAATGAAGTGACATGACATACAGCCATTGATACACTATTATAGATTTTGATAATATTTTTAATGAGATTTTATTTTTATATTTTCTGTATTCTTGTTTTAGTAATTTTGTTTGATTTTATCATTTGTAATATTTTTTTAAAATATATTGCTATTCATCTTTATTTATTCATTTTACTTTATTCAGTTTCAGTTATTTTAGTTTTTTATTTTCCGTCAAGTTGAACGAAACAAAAATGGCAGCTAGCTGAAATAAAAAGTTAAATTATTTAAATATTTTATTGCTTTTAATTTAACGTATTTAGTTGAAGAAAATATTTTATATAGTTTTAGTTTCGCTTTTAGATCACAATAACAATGGACATTTTATTTCCATAGGACAGAATCTATTGTTTTAGAATCTAAAGTTTACCATTAGTACAATTTTTTTTTCTTGTTGCTTGATAAGAGTGTTTTTTTATTTATATTAATAAATAAATGCTGCCTAGACCTAGTTTGATGTTTTTTTAAAGATGTTTAATCCAATAAAATGTACCTACTGTACATGTTTCAGCGTGGCTTCAGTATCCAAATATTTGAGTGTAATAATACGTCATACTTCTAAACTTGCAACCCATGAGAAGCTTGTTTCTTTTTTATCTGGCACGAAACTGGCAGACAAGCACATGGTCCCTACTGCGTAAACATGCTTCAAACAGGCAAAGAGAGCCAGAGGAAGTCAGAAAGAGCTGCGTAAAAAAGCCCCGGGCCAGTTGTGGCATTTCAGCCCACCGTGATGCAACCTGCTCTCTGGGCAGACACAAAGAGTGAGAGCGACAAAACCAGAAAGAAAGAGGAAACAGTAGAAGAGTCAGAGAGAAAGGGAGAATGAAAAGCCACACCGCTCTGTCAGGAAAGGTCAATTACGAGCCTAAACCACGGGGGACGTGTGCTGTCCAGGAAGTGCCTTCCGACCCCCAGCCCAGGGAGGCTGCACCACAACAGTCACAAACCTCCCGTTGCCATGGCAGCATGACATTTGTCAGCATTCAAATGAGGCCCGACCTGACTCGAACAAGCCAGGCCAAAAGCCCTGTCTCGTTTTGCCTAAATAAACCGCAGGCAGAATTATGAAAACATTAATGTAACCTGTAGTACTTCAGGATCAGTCAGCAGCAGGTGATGTGGCTGGAGGAATGGAAGTGATATTCATAAACTGCCTTCAAATAAAAAGCAATTAGTGAGATTTGTAAAGTAAAGTTCAAGCATTTATAAAGCTAACAAGAGGAAACAACACCAAACCCACACAGACTCCCAATGAGCCATTAGAGAGAGGCCAGAAACACAAAAATAGAAATAAAAGTCCGTCGGCTCATAAACACCCAAATTAAACTAATTACTGCAGTAAATATCTCATTACATTGATTATACATACATTAGATGCCACGTTAAAATGATTAGTTAGGCAACGGGAAACAATTTGTCGGTGTCAAAGTTTGATTTTATTATCCAAGTTGTTTTATTCTGGTTTCATATTAGCCTGGTTTATAAAGGGTTGTCGAGATAATATGTTTGAAATAATGTCTATTTATTCTCTTAAGTTGATGATGAATGTTTCAGTTCTACAACTATGCATAACCGGACACATAACAGTCAGGATTTTGCGTAGAAAAATATGTGTGATCACGCATAATGTTCAGAATTCAAATGAAGATGTTTTTACCCATTAACAGAAATGTAGTTTGAGAATGTAATCATCATGCAAACTGCCTTCCTCACCTTTTACATCAAGACAAAACAATGTTGCCATCTAGTGGTGAGGAAATATTTTTATATTATATTATATTATATTATATTATATTATATTATATTATATTATATTATATTATATTATATTATATTATATTATATTATATTATATTATATTATATTATATTATAATATATAAATGTGCTGTCTCCACTTCGTTAGAATGTAAAATATTTACAGTCAATTTAAGCCAATTATTGCACAGATTTTATTTGATCTCATCAGATGAAAAAAAATATTATAATAATTTAGTGTACTCAGAGAAAAGATAGCCATAACAACTTTTACATGAATGCAACAACTATTACAGATTACATTAATGCAGTTTTTAGTACGGCAGATATCAAGTAACATTATCGTCCCCTTGGAATTATAAGGTTCTATCTGACATTTTTGTCAAAATTTAGTTATTCACATATTCTTATTTTGTGACAATTTATTTACATTATGTGATGATTTATTTTAAGTTGTGTACATTTTGGGATTTTTTATTGAAAAAACAAAAAGGTTCTATTTACAGAAGTCTATGGAACACAAACATTTTAAAGCTCAATATCTCAAAACTACTCAGAACGCAGATAGAACCTTATAATTCCAAGGGGACGTAATGTCATTATAGAAAGCAATGAAAACTGCATAATTATAGACATAATCACAGTATGAAGACATTACATATAGAAATCTGAATATGGAAACGATAAACTGCTTTCATGTCTATTGCTGTGTTTTAAAATGTGTGAGCATGTTTTACAAAGCCATTAAACCATAAACACAATATTAGAAACTTGTAGATTTACAGGAATACAACAATGCCCTTCATACGGTATGCTAATGTAACTATAAGCTCTTCCAGTAATTCATTAATGGTGATTTGTCAACTACTTACACAGGCCTGCATTAGTCAGACAGACTGCGTGTCATTTGAAGCAGCATTCATAAATGAAAAACTCTCATTTGTAGACAAATAAATGTTGTTTTTCCAGCTCGCTGCCAAATGAGGGGTTACTTAAAATCAATCAGAGATGAGGCAGCTGTCTTGAAGCTTCTACAAAATGTGCTTCCTACAACTACTGATCTCTACAAACGTGTGATATAGGCTGAAATGAAGCTGTCAGACAATACTGTTCATGTGATTGATTGTGTGTGAGCATGTGTTAAGCCTTTGTTTAACAATCACATACTTTTTGAAGGAACCACATGAAGACATTCACTGTTATACATCCAGTATGAACTCAAACTCATCTATTCTCTGCTTTGTGTTTCCTCTCTTAATCTTCCTGTAGCTGACAGTGTTGTACATGCTGTTAGGGCGGTTGATTTGCCCTTTGTCCTTTTCAAATAGCTGGATTGACATCTCAACCGAAGGCTGGAAACCATCGCACAATTCATCCTCCCCTTCATCTGTTTCTTCGTTTGTATTTTCCTCTTCATCTCCATTACTCACAATTGTTTCTTCTTCATTCTTTTCTTGTTCAGTTGTATCGGCTGGCTCTTCGGGTGTCGTCGTCTCTTGAGGTGCTTCTTCTGTTTGACTATTCATTTGCTGTTTCTCAGCTTCTGATGTGTCCTTGTCGTTCTGCTCCATTGATGTCACTTCCTGTCCTGAGGTTTCAGCAGGTGTAAATTTATAAAGAAAAAGAGACAGATTCTAAGTTTGAGTTC
Organism: Carassius auratus; assembly: GCF_003368295.1. NCBI lineage: Eukaryota > Metazoa > Chordata > Actinopteri > Cypriniformes > Cyprinidae > Carassius > Carassius auratus. The sequence continues at coordinate 7,033,613 of NC_039248.1, read as the reverse complement.
CAGTCCATTTACCCCAAAACCACCAACCTGAAGAGATGTAACATGCCTGTAACAATTGGTTTCTGTATTAATATGATGATTAACGAATGACTGTGCAGTCTTTTTTCACCAGTTTACCTGATATGGTATTCAGATGACAGTGCTTTCAGTCAACACCATGGTTTGTCCAAATTAGGAAAAGACTTTTAGTAAGTTCTCGAAAGGATAGGATGAGACTTGGCGAAAGATGCAAAGTTGTTTTGAGGAATTTTAATTTGATTTGACTAAACAAAGTGACCAACTGCTGGAATGAGAATTGCAAGTACACGATTCTTCCTGTATGTTTCAACAATGAGAGGCCTTACGTAACGTGCACAAAATGTGAAATTGTGCCGTAAGGTTACATAAACACAGAAAAACGAGAATATCTGTCCAAGTAACCATGTCTAGACATCTTCCAGTTTACATTTTAAAAAGTATCATTGCTGTTCTCTTCATGTCTGTATAACTAAAATGAGTTTTTCCTTAGTATAACACAACTTAAGCACTTTGAAGAAGTACACCAAACCACCTAAATGTGAAAAGTTAACTTATACCGTCGTCAAAACCAATGGCTAGTCTATGGAGGAGATTTGCATCGATAGAACAAACGTAGAAACCAACCGCCACACTGACACAAACTCTAAAACCTCACAGTACTTGTGCAATAATGCATCTTACCTTGTTCTTGTTCTTGTCTCTGGTTCCTGTCTCTGGTTCTTGTGGTTTGGGAAGGAGAGGAGATCTTGAAGAAGGAGATGGATGCTCAGAAGTAGTCTCTTGTGGTGAGCAGTCTGTGCATGGCTGTGTCTGTGTCCCTCCCTTCACGACTCAGTGGAATCTAGTGGCACTGGGTGACGCAGCCTCATTCTCATTCCCAGTGACGAAGCTGATGAGAATTTCATCACCATTGTTTGGAGAACAGTGTTGAATGGTTTCTATTTCTGAGTGTGAGCATGGGATTGTGGGATAAATTGGCTCATTTGTAAAGATAGGACATTCAGTTCGAAGGTGGTACCAGCTTCTTTTGAAGATGTGAGGAGTCTTGGCATTCTTGCATAAGGGTAACAGGCCTTCTGTCAGGTGGATATTGTATTTTCACAGTCCAACATTTCTGGAGATGCTAAAAAGTCAGCCTCCTGTTTGTGGGAAGCAGGTTTCTATTTTTCCTTGTGAAAAAGAAATATGCTTAATGGTACTGAATGTGGCTTGTAGTGTACTTTATATAGGTTTATAATAAAAAAAATACTAATAAAAGGCCACATGAATGTACTAAAGGAGAGAAAACCTTCATGTTTCTCCCTTTTGAAAAGTGCACATTGTAATAAAGCCACATTAAAATTTAAATCATTATTTTTGTTGTGCTTTAAAGGAGCACACTTAATTTGATGTCTTGACTACTCAATTATAATTATAACTGTAGATTGCTACTTGTTATTAAAAATAATTGTACATATTTTCATTAATTACAAATATATCTGAATACATGACATACACGTTTCAATAGAAATTACATTAAATGTATGTATTTTATTTTACTATAAATGCTTCAGAAAGTACACTTTCACCATGTTTCACTTAACCACTAGAAAGTAATTATGAAATGCCTTTAACAATCAGTCAATAAGTCCTTATGTGTCAAAAAAGAAGCAGTGTAAAGTTAAACTACATTAAGCATGAACTGAAACAATTAAACTGTGTTTGAACAAACAAAATAACTATATTCTAAAATCTTACACACAATAAGCAAGACCTCAATAACTCTGTGATTAGATGAATGTTCCCTGGGTTAACAAAATCTTACTTGTGTTTACATCAGTTTGAGCTTTGTGCGACTGCCATTTAATACTGTAAAGATATTCTACAAAGTCTTTTAAGAAGCTAAAAATGAGGTCTCAGATGTTGAAAACCCAATGAGGCATCAGTTATACTGTCAATCAAGCTTTATAAAAGTGATGAGAATGCTAAGGTTGGTCTGTGATGCCGGATGTACCGTCAATGACGTGTCATTTCCTGCCAGGATTAAGATCTATGTGGTGAATGAGAACTGCATCTGGTGTTTTACCACTGACTGAGATGATATCTGGGAAGCCTACGTGTTCAGCAGAAGCAAACAGCAGACAAATCAACTTATGCAAAGCACATTCAGCGAGATTAAGTGTACAGTGAGAAACAGCCCAAAGCAGAACCAGCCTGTGCTACAAAGCACCGAAACATCAGTTTGTTATAAAAGTTTATTAAAGAGGCATTATATAAATATGGAAATGAATAAATATTCGAGAACTTGGTACATAAATACACAAAACACATTTTGAAAATCAGATAACATTAAATAAACTTACAATAAAAATGAATGCTTAATAGTGCAAAATACACAAATACAGTAGAGGTGCAGTATAATTCAAATAAATAGTTCAATGTTTAGCTTTTCACTCACTAATTCAAACCACTATGTAGCAGTGAGTTTAAAAATACAGAAATATGCTGTCTGCTGTCTGACCAGGGTCTCTTATGGGATCTCAATGAGAATATGTTCAGGATTTGTTTTCCTGGACTAACTTTAAAAATGGCTCAGGAGCACAAGATACACTATCTACTTTAACAGAAAGCTTAGTTTCAACCCTGCTCTAATGCACTAGCCTGTCATTTTCCAGTGAAGCCCACAACCTTGGTTAGGTGTGTTTGATTGTATTAGAACTGGGGGAAAAACTCTCAGTCTGTTAAAAACACTGTTAGCAAAGGTTCGCAGAGGATCCTGCAGAAAGGACATTTAGCTTCTGGATTTTATCCTCAGCACCTAAAAACAAGAACAGATTTTGTTTTAATTCACTGAAGAGTTTGTGTTATTGTGTAACTGAAATGAAAACCAGTTTTAACGAAAAAATTTCATTTGATACTGATATAAAAAAAATGATGGTGTAGACTAGCTGTAGTTTCATATCAAAACATTATCAAGAATTGTCAGCAAAGTTTCTTCCCGTAAAAGCAGAATTTCTACATATGAGCACACACACTCCCCACATGCCACCCACCCACACACACACACACACGCACAGATCTTCTAATGCTTTTGTTGGCATCCTGAGGGCAGAGTGTGGCATTATGGGGAAATGATGTGTTCCACTTGTGGGTAGTTTATGCCCACATCGTCTCTGTCTTAACATCTTCTCTCACACACAATCACACATTAACACACACCTCCTGTTAGACGCACTTCCTCTGCGATGAGTGTCTGAAGCTCTTCGCTTTTCTCTGTAAACTGTTTCTGTAGTGTGGCGTAAATGTGAGGGGGAAACACAGAGAAAGAAAAAAAAACCTGTTAAGCATGAAGAAATCCTGCTTTGTTCACCATTCACAGTTACCCAATATACAACAACATTACCGTAAATATCTACTGATACACAAGTTACGCAAAACAGGAGAATGATGACATAGTGTTATAAAGATACATAATTAGGGTACTGATGCTACTAAGAAATGTTCTGAAGAAAATCACCTGCAGGAGATAGAGCTTGCTGAGCAATTGTCTCTGCTTTTCTGTAGCACCTCTGATAATCTCCATCCTACAGTCAACACAAAATATATATATTCAGATCAAGCAGCACTTACTATATAAAAACTAAGGTTAGACAGGGTTTTGACCGGTTCATTGAGCTTATTACATAATAACAATAATACATTATTAAACTACTACTTTATTAAGACAGTATTAATATTGCAATATTATAAAAAATAATGCAATATAATAAACACTGCATTCAACTTTTTAAATGAAATATAATCAACCAGGGACCATTAATAAAAATGTGACATTAAAAATGACATTAAAATACTTAATGACAACAACAACAATAACAAAATAAAACCTTAATTAATATGTACGTCTGTTTGCATGTATGTATAAATGTGGTGAACTGTTATATCTAATGAAATATTACATTTTAACTATAAATTATGCTAATTGAAAAAAAAAAGATTCCTCACAAACAATTAAAATAAACATTATTCAGTGAACAAAGTAACAGATTTTTACTGTAGCCTTTTTAGATTATTTTTCCATTGACAATACATTGTATTACTGTACATTAATCATCAAAAACGTAACATAAACAATAGAGTTGAGTCTTACATTAAAGTGGAGGACTTTTGAACCAGATTGCTGATCTGCTGCTGAGTGAATCCAGCAATATACACACTGTTGACCGTTATAATAACATCACCTGAGGTGAGAGACAAAGAGATTTTAGTAAGTATGAATGACACTGGTGCGCGACAGAAGTGAGCAGGTGTCTTGATAACTCACCTGTCATTAAGCCACTACTTTCCGCCATACTGTTCTCCTTCACCCAACACACACACGAGCCCAAATCCTGCTCAGTACTATTGCTCCTCTCAACACTGCTTATCTACGGAAAGGGAGTGAAGACCCAATCAATTCATCATCCAAAATCCAATTATCAGCTGACAGATAATAAGCCCTCAGGCAGGCATGTAATGCTTGAATGAGTGGAGAAAAAAGTATAAGAAGAGTATGAGTGAGAGAGAGAGGGTGGGACGGTGGGTAATGAGGTTACCTGGATGTCAAACCCAAAAGTTTCATTATCTTTTCTTCTTAAAACGACACTTTCCCTGTTAACCAAAAGACATGAGCAAGAGAGAGTCAGACCAAATTTGAGTTGTGCATGTGGGCTGACAAGCTTTAGATGGAACTTAATATGTTTTTACCGTATGTACTGCTCTGTTGTGTTGTCTTGGAATTGCACTACCTACAAAATAACATTTCATATTGTTAATTATTAAAATAAGCAATTAAATGGATTGATATGTTATTTACATAGCCTATTAAATATTAGTGGAAACATACATGTTCAGCAGAATATTACTAGAGAAATATCAAGTCATATTAAATATCAAACAAAATAAAAGTCACTTACGTTTCTTTTATGACTTTTTCCATCTTTGTTCCTGATGGTTTTATAATCAGTAGTGTTCTTCTGTGTTTTGTGTCCAGTGTTCAACAGGTTGCTTGTCGCACAGCTGCTTTTTCCCAGCAGTTTTCTTATGTATTGAACAGATGCTGTCATCTTCAGAGTGTGTGCTGTCATCTCTGCTGCTGAGAACCTCGCTCTCTGGTTTTTATGCGCGCCTCTGCTCTGAACGGATGTCACGTCACATGACCACAGTGAAGTCCCCAGGGCTTCACTACAAACTACACCATGATTTTACTGTAAGGCTGTGTCAGCACACATTTATGCAGAATCATGTTTAAAATCACCTCTAAAACAAACAAAAGGTAGACCTACATAAATATGCATTACATTTTCTGCCAATTAAAAAAAGATATATAATTTTACAGATATGATAAAAATTAAAATTAGATTGTTTAAATTAATTTTTAATTTTTGGCAGAATTTTTTTTGCTATCACATCTTTCATAATGAAATTATGAGAAATAATTTTTAGCATAATATTTTGCTTTCACATTTCTTATAATGAAATGGTATATGTGCTATTCACTTTTTAATTATTAAATTTATTTATTTAAAATTGTCAAAAAAATGCCTTCCGTACATTAAAATAGAAACAGAGATTTAATAAAGATGAATAGCAGATTTGAATTCACTTTCATTTTAAAATAACATACAGTAAAGTAAAATGATTAAAGAATAAAATAAAAAGGCAGAATGTCTCTAGAAATTCCATATACATTAAAGCAGAAATAAAGAATTGATGAAGATGAACAGTATACGGAGGTCCAAATTACTCAAACTTAAATCATTAAATAAATATTGAAATATATAGATAAATGGTTAATACATATTTAAATAATTAAATGCGTAAATAAATGCATAAATGTTCATTCAGTTGTTTATTTATTTCTTCCACATTCCATTTTCAGAGTTATGGTTGTATAAAACATTAATAAAATGAATGAATGAAGCATGAATAAATGATGAATGATGAATTAGTGATGTATTTAATTATTTATATATTTCAACATTTATGCATTTATTTAATTTAGAGTAATTTGGCCTTCGAACAAACAAACAAATAAATATAACAATAATAAAAAAAATCTTTATAACAAAAGCTAATTTAAAAAACATATCAGCTGAACCCTGCTTCTGAATGATATACTACATGACTTGCGCATTCTTGCGTTTGTCAAAACTGTGCGGTGTGCCGTGTGGAGGTGTTTCCACGCTTCCTGAAGATCATTCCCAATCCAGTAGGTGGCAGGAAAGGCGTCTCCAGGTTCAGTGCGCAGTTCAGTCTGATGAAGAAGAGAAATCTAGGCGTCCCCCCTTCTGTGTGTGCTGGCTAACACGACGCAAGCTTTGTCTTTTCCACATCTTTTCCTGGCCTCAGGTATATCAGTAGCGATTTAATATGATATATGAATTCTACTTCCAATGTTGTTTTTAATCGCAATATCTGTGAGTTCTATTTTTAAAATCTGCGCTGATAATTGGCCTGTCTTGTATAGATGATAATTGTGGTCCTGATGCTGCTTTTGTTACTAGGCGACAAGGTTGACTCGACAGCTAAATTATAAAAGAAGAAAATCCTAAGAGAAATAGCTAAAATAGCCACAGTGTTTTAAAACATGATCAGTTAAAGATACATTTATTCGCACTGAGAAATGAGCTGTAGATTCACAGCAGTCTACACAAAGAAGAAATGACCAGTGCTCAATATGTCGAGCTGACAATGACATTTATTAATTCGCGGTTTTATTGGATAGTTTAAACACGCGTTAAAGGACAAACGTTCGACTGACCTTTTAGTTCGAATAAATGCTAAGGACTTAGCTTTGCCTTTCTGCCATTTCAGAGCTATCAACCCACCGCTGACCACTAAAGACACCAGTCATGGCTGCCGAGCCCAACTACCGCCGGACAAAGCCAGGTCCTTCTGAGAAACAAATCACACTGCTATCTTCTTTACAGACCACCTCAGGCCTACATTGCTGTCACATAATACATATGAATATTGTTTTCACAAATATGTTTTTGATTAAGGCAAATGCTTGTACTTATATTATAATTTAATTGTAGGTGTTAGAACAGCTAACCTTGCTAGTTCAAATGGAGCTGTTGGACCCTCATCACAGATTCCAGGTTTATCTGCGAATGCCGACATCACTCCTGAAGAAAAAACTAAAGGAGGAAGACGTGTAGGCGTTCAGGCCTCCGACTCGGATTATGTTAAACTGGCAAAACAAGGAGGACAGAGGGGTAATTGTGTCACACTAGAATGTGTTGTTTTCAAATTTACCTTCAACTTTGAAATGATTTATGATATGTTCAGGATAGAATCTTGTGCACTTGTCTCGTCTCACTATTTATTAAAGAAACTAAGTGAAGTGCGTATGTTTAGAATGACCTACTGCTTTTGCATACTAAATGTTTGGTATAAAATACAAAGTGATCCCGAAAAATTATCTTGAAGTATTTTGTGACTTATTGTTTGATACAACTACCTTATGTTAAGAAATTTTTACACAAAACTGGATTACTAAAAGTGAAATCAGCTTGATACACACAAAAAATCCTTAAAGGAATGGCTCAAATGGTGACGGTAAATTTGATTTGATTCATTTGAATTATGGCCTGCTTCTCTTTAATTTCTCCCGTAGGTTTGCTGAGTCATGATGACCCTGTGGAAACGAAACCTAACAGTTCCTACAAACCCTCTAACTGGTTCTCTGGCGCACCTGATGATCAAGAGAGGTGAGAATTCGTCAGCCCATAAGGTGTTGTTTTGTACAGAAATGATAAATGAAGCCAAAGGCTTCGGAAATGCATCATTCTGATTAAAAGAACGATCCTAGACAAGATTATAAGAGGTCATCTCAGTTTATTACAAACTATTTGGCTGGAGAAAGATGCTATGAATGTGTCAATTACTTCTAGTATTTAAAGGAATTCAGTCCATTCAAGTTTATAGACGAGTTTGTTTATTCATCAGAACCGATTTAGCACTACATCACTTGTTCAACCAATGGATCCACTACAATAATTGGGTGCCGTCAGAAGGAGAGTTCAAACAGCTGATAAAAACATCACAATAATCCATTAATAATCCACTTGCCTCCAGTCCATTAATTAATGTCTTGTGAAAAAAAAGCTGAATGTTTGTAATTAAGAAATTAATCATTCAGACGTTTTAACTTCAAATTGAGTCCTCTATCGATTAATATAGCTATCTCCAGTGGAAAAAGTTGTATAGTCTAACCCAGGAGAGAAATATGCACAGATCATGCAGAGCAGTTTACAAGTGAAAACAACCCAAAACAGTTCTAACCAAATATCTTGATGGATTTAAATTAAATTAAATTAATGCATTTAGCAGACGCTTTTATCACTTACAGTGCAATCAGGCTATCAATTTTTACCTATCTGAATAGGTAGGATTTGCATGTGATAGGACACCAGGCAACAGACTTTCTCATTAGAGAAAGCATAATTAAGGATTATAGACTTTTTTTTTTACTAGAGGCGATGGTTTAAATGGGTTAAAAGTTAAAACTTCTTAATGATAGATTTTTCATTACAAACACGCAGCTTTTCTCTTAACAAGGTGTTAATCGATGATCTCAAGGCATGTCGATTATTGATTCTTGTTATGCTTTTATCAGCTGTTTGGACTCTCATTCTGACGGCACCCATTCACTGCAGAGAATCCATCAGTGCGCAAATAATGTAATGCTAAATTTCTCCAACAAACAAAGAAACAAACTCACCTACATTTTAGATTGCCCGAGTATAGTAATATGTTTTTTATATATATATATATATATATATATATATAAATGTTTTGTTTTTGGGTGAACTATTCTTTTAAGGCTTTAGAAATCAGCATGGCATGTTCAAGCAGTTCAATAAGGTGACATGAAGGACATAGGGTTGTGTACAGAAAAGGGTTCCACCCCAATCCATCCAGTATGGTGTCGTGAAACTGGGGTTCAATCACCTCATCTTATGCTTACAGCAGCAGTGAAGCAACTACCCCTGATGGGAACGGCAAGTCTAAAGTTGTCTTACAGCACCTGGATCCCCCTTTTGGAACTGATAACTGTTCAGCCTGGGATTCTGGTAAAAAGGTGAATGGATCAGCAAAGAACGTGATAGCTATCACTTATTTAATCTTCCCATAACTGTTTCCATATTATAAACCATCTTTCATTTGCCATCTTTCTTTTTTGCCATGCACCTGCAAAACCATATCAGTGAAGGAACTTCTTCATTTGAATCATTTGAGAAAAAACTCCAAGGTGCATGCTGTTGTTTTTGCTTTCCATTGTTGTGATTCTGTTTTTAATTTTCTTAATGGTTGACATGAACACTTTGGATAATGGCCAGACCATGTTCTCCCATAGGACTTTTGCAAGATACATAATAGATGACCCTGGACCACAAAACCAGTTATAAGGGTCCTTTTTTATATATATACGTCATGAAAGCTGACTAAATAAGGCTATTAGGATAGGACAAAATTAGTTTGAGATACAGCTATTTGAAAATCTGGAATCTGAGGGTGTTTCTCAAAATATTGAGAAAATCGCTTTTAAAGTTCTTAGCAATGCATACTGAAAATTATGTTTTTATATATTTACAGTAGGAAATGTACTTAATGTCTTCATGGAACCCAATCTTTACTTAATATTCTAATGTATTTTGGCATAAAATAAAAATAGCTAATTTTGACCCATACATTGTATTGTTGGCTATTGCTACATACCCTACTTGTAGCTATTGCTACTTATGACAGGTTTTGTGCTCCAGGGTCACATATGGACAAAAGTATTAGGACACCATTCTTTAGAACTGAAAAAGGCACTTCCAAAACTATGGCAACATAGATAGAAAATTAATTCATGTAATTAAAATGTTTATTTCCATCACTTATGCAACAGCTTTGGAAGTGTCTAAAATGACTGTACCCATATGATCAAGTCATTGGTATTTGTTTTTTTGGCTCAATGTCTGCATTTAAAGTCACACCAGAGGTGTTCAGCTGGGATTAGGACTTCACTTTCTGCAGAACAGCCAAGTTTTTCTACACTGACTGAGTCAATCATTTCTTTTTGAACCTTGCCTTATACAAAGATGCACTCTCATGGTTGAATAGAAAAGGTTCCTGTTCAAACTGTTGCTATAAAATTAGAACACAATTCCCTAGAATATTGTTATATGATTTAACATTAAGATTTGTACTCATGGAAATTATTAAAGTAGTCAGTAACACTTAAGTATAGGGTCCAATTCACACCAATAACTAGTTGCTTATTAGCATGTCTTTTATTAACATATTGGCTGTTTATTAGTGCTTATAAAGTACATATAATGCATGACATCATGACATCCCTAATCCTACCCAATACCCTAAACTTAACAACTACCTTATAAACTATTAATAGGCAGCAAATAAGGAGTTAATTGAGGCAAAGGTCATTGTTAGTGGTTAGTTAATAGTGAGAATTGGACCCTAAAATAAAGTGTGACCAAGTAGTTTTCATGGTGACACTAGGCCTACAAATTTTTGTTAAATTTGTTTGCTATGTGGCTATTTAGTTGTAAATACAAAATGCTAATTTGCTGTAGTCAAGTTAGCGTTACATACTTTGAAAGCAGATACTTTAAAGTACTAAGGTTACTTAGCAAAGACTTTCAAATGTAAAAAAACAGTTTGACATATTTAACTATAAAGAAGTGGTTCTTTTAGAACATTGACTCAAAATGACTGTTGCTACAGCTCTGTACCGTGTAGCATCAGATCTGTGGTTCTCACTTCGTGCCCTATCATTTTCATCTTTTACACAGGAAACTGAATCATCTTGCTGCATTTTTACTCATTTTTTTTATTCTGCCTTCATGCTTCCCATCTTTCTTTGTATTCATGATGCATTTGTGAATTTTATTTTGTATTGCTGGTTGGAATGATTCATTGTGAATTTTGAATTAATCACATGTAAAGAAAGTTTAATTAGTAGCATTTTATACCATTATATTAAAATGTGAATAATTTTGTTTAATCCTAAAATTATATACCCTCTTATTTCCTTACACAGAATGTAAACCAAGCTGCATCGGAGATGCAGAAGCTCTCCCTTAGCCAAAAAGAGATTGGGGAAGCCAACAAGTTCAAAAAGATGTATGTCTTTATTTTTTCTAAATATGTAGCCTCTACATTATTTTCCAGATTCACAGTAAAAACAATGATTCAATTCCTGAAATGTATTTAATGTATAAGTATTTGATCATTTTCACTACAGATCCCATGATAAGAAGGGGGCAGCTCCAGTGAACATGTCCAAACTTTTAGGTTTTGGTTATAACGAGGAAGAGAATAAAACTCTCATTGATGATGATGCTTCAAGTGAGACTTCCTGTTTTTTATTATAACATCATGAGTGGTTGAAATTTTGTGCTGCATTAAAGGGATACTCCACCCCAGAATGACAATTTTGTTCCATTAATCACTTACCCCATTTTGTTCCAATCCTGTAAAATCTTTGTTCATCTTCGGGACACAATTTAAGATATTTTGGATGAGAACAGGGAGGCTTGATACTCTCCCATAGACTGCCGAGTAAAATACACTGTCAAGATCCAGAAAAGTATGAAAAGCATCGTCAGAAGACGAATTAAGCTTTAACGGGTTTGGAACGGCATGGGGGAAAGTGATTAATGACAAAATGTTGAGGTTTAGTATCCCTTTAACTACATACACAGTAGGAGGCAGCTGCAGTGTTGATTGGAATGAAATTCATAAAGCATGTCAAATTATTTCTGTGATTGTAAAACTAACTTGTGTGCCTTTGATATTTTAGGCATTACCTCTGAGCAGACCAGCACCATGGCACCAGAGGATCAACTGGAATAAAACTGATGTCCCCTAAAACCCTTCTTCATGAATTGTTGCTCTCTCGTAACCACTAGCTTTGCATCAGCCACCCACTCTCTGCTTTATGCAAAAACACTTTTTAGTCATCTGATTGTTTTCATTTTGCATTTTTATCTAAATGACTAGTCTGCGTGATGCTCACATATCTATGGTGCTTGTGATCAAGATAACTATACTGCTAGAAGGAAGGAATATTTGTAAGTCCCTAAATGAAAACTACAGGGTATATGCACCACAAAATACATCTTAGGTGCATGGAGCATTGATACCAAGGAGCTGATTTTCATACTATTCATTCTTCACTTGCACATTAGTGATCATGGCGCAATGATGTGCCAAAAACTTTAAGAAAACTAAAGATAGCATACACATAGCCAGATAGGATATAACTATGCCACGTTAAACAGCTGTTTCTCACCTCAAACTGTCAATGGATATGACAAAATGTGTAAGCTGCAAACTTTTACTACACTTTGCATGGCTGTTGTAAACATTACAGTAAGTCTCTGGTTTGAACACTTTTGAGTGTTCTTACGGCCCAGTAGTTAGCTAGTTGAGTGCACGATGAGCACACAAGAAGGTAACCATATAATAAATGATTAAATGAAGTGAGGAGGTGCCATTGGTAAGGATTTGAGAAGAGGAAGAGGGTTCAGGGAGTTTGCGATGGTGAATGTTGTTGTTAGTATTGATGTGATAGTAAATAATAATCAGCGATTCAGTTGTTCTGGTGTTCTACGCTGTATAATTTAATGTTTCTTCCTTCTGAAAACAATGTTTACACTTGCTGTCAGTTAATATCTATAAATGATGACTAAATAAATTTGCATGTGCATAAAATGCTTTGTTTGCAGTCCTTGCTTCAAATGCATGTTTTACAGGTTGAAGCCACTGTTAAATCTACAGATTTTCAATTGCTTCAAAAATGCCTTCTACATTTCAGACTTTTAGGTCTACAAACGTTTCAAAAAGAGGGAAACATTTTGATGCTAAATAATAATGAATCGATAATGAGAGGATATAATAATCAAAAACAACAGTAATAATTTTTCAATGTAATATGATCAATTAGAAAAGACATATACTTAACATAACAAGCCTCAACAAGGCTGCATTTATATGATTAAAAACAAAAACAGTTATATTGTGAAATATGATATATTGCAAGATGTCTTCCCTGTCACATGATCCTTGGTGTTGAATTACAAATCTTTTGTAACATTATAAATGTCTTTTCTGCCACCGGAAATTATAATTTCTTTTAAAAACTACAAATCTTACTGACCCCAGACTTTTAAATGGTAGATTTAAATTAGATAAGTGAAGCACTCATTAAGAAGAAACCAGAGACCAGAGGAGATGAGAAACAGGAGTTTCTGACCACAAGATTTTCAATTTTAAAATTAAAAAAGGAGCAGAAATGGTGATAATCCATTAGTAAAATTAAAGACTGTTACTGTAAAGGTTTCAGATTCAGTCCCAGGTGGAGTCAACCTGACCCAGCACTACTCAATCATATAAAACCACCCCATGACTTGGGCATTTAACTTTCAGTCTGCAAGTCACATGATGTTAAACGTCTGCTAAATGCCAGATTCAGAGACATTCTCAGAAGCTGAAAAGTTTGTACTGCAATACAGCTGAAAATATAATTTCACTATTTTGATGAACTCTTTAGGTGGCATACTGTGGCACAGTGTGCTTATTTTGTATGCTTAACACCGGGATCCACTGGCCTTTTGGATAGATTAAGATGGACTTGAAATGCAAGGTATGGACAGTGTGACCAACCAGACGCCTGAAAAACACTAATAGTCCCACAGGTTTTCATAACAGCCCTGAATACTGGACTTTGACTGGATTCTAACAGGTCCAAGACTCAGTGTGTGTGACTAGTTGGCAGAACATGAGAAGAGGCTCTCCTTTAAGCTAAAAGATGATGTCCAAACACCTGATGGGTAAAACAGAAGGAGTCCTGAACTGAGCTCAAAAAGCTTTGGTGCTCCATCTGGCAGAACCCGTATTATGCTTACCCTGCACCTATTT